>NW_024581137.1:14230370-14726238 GCF_017639235.1 Corvus kubaryi
GCAGAGGGAGCTGCAAATACTGACTCGGTTTCTTCAGCGTTGGGGATTTTGGATAGCTTTGGGCAGTATTCCGCTGTTTAAAATGACTAAAATATTCCATTATGGGTTTTAGCAAGTTTGAGATCTTGGTGCTTCTTTTGGTTTGCAGCTGACGATTTTGAACCTTTATCTATACATGAGGTTTTTGTCAGGTAAAATTAGTGCGGAGTAGGAAATGTCCAAAACACCGGAACATCTGTTAAAGAGTGGGAGCCAGGGTTCATGTTCTCCCTCTCTCCAACTTCAGGAGAAGTCTCCGTGGGGACACTTTTTTCTGCCTTGTAATCTGTAACCTTATTTGAACCTTTCAGTCTGCTGAGATTAAATCGTGGGTGTAATGGTTTTTGCAATCAGGAAAGCAACAGCAGAAAAAAAAAAGCAAACAACAACAACAAAAAAAGTTAAAACAAAACCAAACCAAACAACAGTTATGATGACCCGTTTGCCATATGTGCCTGTTTTACTGCTGTGTGTACACAGTTGCAGGTACTGTTTGTAATGTCCTGGCTTCTGCCTGTGCTGGAACTTCTCCGAGTTTAAACATGTTTGCCCTAGTAGGGCTCTTTTGGAGTTACCATAAGAAGCCTGGAGGAGGGAGTGTTGTCTCCAAGCCCAGGGACTGTATTCACAAAACTGTGCCTTCTCTGAGGCACTGTAACCTGTTTTAACTAAGTCAGAGCAACCTGTGATGGCAATAAGACAATTATATTAAGCCATGATTACAGCTTACTTCTCTGTTTTTCAATGAGCATCATCGTAAAGTAGGGAAACCAGGATGGTAAAAATCCAGATGGAAGGCAAGAGTTTTCAGCTTTTAATGTGAACTACTGAGTGAAGACCAGACGGCTGTATGAACAGCTAGTGGATATTATTTAAATTTCTGTTGAAGTAAAACAAAAGTTTCTGTCAGTTGCATGAATGAACTCCCACTTGCCAGCGGATTGAACTGCATGATGGATGACAGTAGTGGAAAGAAGTAAAATCTCTGGATCTAGTGCAAAAAAATCCCATACCAGACAAAAATCTTCTGTTCATCTTTTGTTCAGTTACGAACAAAAAGTTCACACTGGACCTTGGTGCCTGTTCTAGAGCACTGGGTACCACACCAGTATGCTGGGGAAGCATTAACGAGATTAGGGACATACATTGATATATGAGGTGCTCCATGTTTGATAGGTGGGTGCTTAAAATCCCAGAGAAATATCAAGCTGCTGCAGTAGCCTCTGAGCATCTGACTAGTTTAAGCCAGAGTCGTGACTAATAAGGCAGGACCAGGATGTGATACACAAGTTTTGCCATGGATATTAATGGATGTTAACTTGGCAGTCTGACAGTTTGTGGAACACAGGTGAGAGCTGGTGGGAGTAAGCAGACTTGCACGTATCACAGAGCAAGATCAGATGGGAAGGATTTGCCTGGAACTGGTGGGAACTCCTGTTCCTCTCTGCTGCAGCTCATGCCTGAGCTCCTTGCTGCTTCACACATTCGCCTCCTGTAACAGATTACCAGCTGCTTTTGTAGAAGTAATTTGATCCTAATCTTTCCGTGTGCTCTGAGGATTTTATTTATACTCTAGCCAATCTGCTTTGGGATAGAATAATGAGATTAGTATTGCAAAAATTAGTGCAGGTTAAATGTTTTTGTTTTGAATGTGTACTTGATCAATATTATTGTTTCTTACTGTTTTTGCTGTAATACTGAAAAGGAAAAATGCTAAAACTTCGCACTCTTATCTGCTGTGACAGACTGTAAACTGAATGAAAGGTACTTTTTTTTTTTTTAATAGAAAGGGTTCTCAGAATGAATGCTATTGAGGCAGCATCTGCAGTATTGAAAGACAAGAGATTAAAACCAAGCCTTTTTCCCTTTATAAAAGCTGTACACGTTTTTCTTCATAACAATTTCCTATGTTAATTAAATTTTTCCTTGGAAGAGGAGAGATAATTAAGGGAAAAGGCAGTGTATGAGTTACCTTTGTTTGAAATACATTTCTTTCCTAAGTCTTTAAAATTTTATTGATTTCTGGAGTTGGGGTAGTTAAGTGCTCCTGCCAGGACCAGAAATAACATTTGTAGGACATAATTTGTTTTGGGTTGTCTGCATGTTGTATATTGTGAGTGATACTCAAGTCAAGGTTGGTGGTTTCTTGTTAATTTGCAGAGAATTGTATATTCTTTGTTTAAAATTTTGAACCGGCTAGCTTTCCCTCTGCCTCAGTAAAAAATGAGTACCTGCTCTGATAAGTCTCCAATATTAGGCCGGCTACTTAATTGGTGTATCTTTGAATAACTCAGTTTTAACTCTTACAAAACTCTCATTTGACTTCACACACTACTTATTTCCCAATACGTCCACATTAATGCAAGAACAGCCAGACCAGTAGAACTGGTCTGTATTATCAGAGTCATGATAACCACAATAGGGAAATAGGAGCTGTGCTTTTGCCTGTTGGTCAGAAAAATATTGTTGATAGGTAGGCTTTTATAACTAGTTCTGTTTTCCTTTTGAACTATTCTTTTCTCCAGATGTACCTGGCAGTTCTGCCTCTGTAAGAAGCTTAGTGTTGCCACCAAGATCAACATTCAAGAATAAATATACTTAAATTGCATGTAAAATGACCGAATGCATACTGGCATTTTCCCCTGTGGTGCTCATATTGTTCCTTGATTCTGCTGGGAGTGAGATGGTCGCTAGTGTGCTTCAGAAAGGCTGTGAAAAGGAACAGATTCCGGTAGCTACTGCACACCAAATGCCTTTCAGAGTTACCATAAAAACATAGTAAGGAGGAGAACTACTTTCTAGTCACTAAATGACAGTGATGGCACATCAGTTGTAGGCAGCTCAGTTACTGTATGAAACTTTGTAAGGCTGGAACTGTAAAACTCGTGTGTGGTCTGCAGTGCCTGTGCTGTGAAGGTTTCTTTCCCTGGTCATGTATGTATCATTAAAACTCCATGAGCAATGCCACTCACACCTTGGAATGCTGCACCTGTATGGAGGGCTCAATTTTGTGGATTCAGTTGTGGTATCAGTGCTACTTGGAGAGATAAAAATCTTGAGAATGAACTTCCTGTTAACACAGACTTTCCAAGATACCAGTTGGTGTCTGATTCAAAGCCTTCCTGCTTACTCTGTGGTTTGTCTGAGATAGCTGTGGGTTTACAAGCACTTTTATTTTACTTTGTAGTGAATAGCATGATGTTTCCTAAATAAATTTCAGGAATTCACTGATACTATTCTTTGTCTAAAACTGTCCTCTGTTTGAACTTTGAATCATCAATACTTCTGTTTTTATTGGATCCTATTGATTACAGTGCAAAAAGTCATGCTATATAGTCATCCTGCTTATGGTTGACCAGCTAAGAGGCTTATTGATAGCACAAACAGATTAGCTCAGAGATAATTCTTAGATTCAATTATGTTGGCAGATTTGCTTTAGTTAAATCGGTGAGTGGCTGTACTGGAGTCGATTCTTTGCCGTATCTTGCAGCTTCTCTGGACAGGATTGTCTAACCTTCCCATCCATTAGATGCTGAAAACCCAAATAAGACTGCTGCTCTGTAACTGTCATATTTTCTTGTGTGTATGTTTGGGGTTTTTTTGGTAACAATACTCATAGATTAATATGTTAGAGTCCTGTTGCTTTTGCTTGCGTTTTTAGCAGAAGTTCAGAACACTGTAGCAGAGTACTAGAAAGGAGGAAGTAAGTGTGGGAAGAGCTTAGTTTAAATGCTCTTGCAAAGTTTCATTATTGTCTTGTTTTGACATTAGACCATGCTGCTGCCCAGCAGAGCAAATTTTCTCATGGCTGTGGATTCCCCCTTCTATCCCCTTGCATATTA
Source organism: Corvus kubaryi (assembly GCF_017639235.1). Taxonomy (NCBI): domain Eukaryota; kingdom Metazoa; phylum Chordata; class Aves; order Passeriformes; family Corvidae; genus Corvus; species Corvus kubaryi. The sequence goes on from NW_024581137.1 coordinate 14,234,252, forward strand.
TGGTGCTTGGAATTGAGTCCTTGACTCAGGCAAGAGCTGTTTTTAAGGTTAATTTTCAGATTGGCCGTCCTGGGCAGCTGAGCAGCTGTTAGCTGGGAGCAAAGGAAGCAATAATAGTAAGTGGATGGGACTTCAGTGTCAGGAGAGAATAGTCTTTAGTGAACATGAGCTGATTTTGAAACTCCTGCACTCCAAGCTGTGATATAACCAACACTAGCTATGTGTTGGTAGATGAGATGCTGAGGCTGACAATACTCTGCTGCGTATTTTTGTGCTTATGGCATGTTCTTGACTCCAAGCACCTGTATGAACAGAAGAGAGAAATACTGGGCTTTGTAGGAAGGTTGCTTCTTTGGTGGATCTCAGCATGGTTAAGATTGGAAGGGATTTCTGGTGGTCTTCAGGTCCAACCTCCTTGCTAAAGCAGGGTTATCCTAGAGCACTTGGCACAGGTCTGTGTTCTGACAGCATCTGAATATCTCCAAGGCTGGAGACTCCCTTGCCTCCCTGAGCAACCTCTGTCAGTGCCTGGTCACTCTCAGAGGGAAAAAAAGTTCCTGGATGTTTAGAGGGAACTGCTTGTGTTTCAGGCTGTGCTCATCACTCTGGTCTTGTCACTGGGAACCACTGAAAGAGCCTGGCTCTGTCCTCCCTCCCTGCAGGTATTTATACCCATTGATGAGATCTCCCTGAACCTTCTTATCTCCAGCTGATCAGTCCCAGCTCTCTTAGCCTCTCCTCATAGGAGGAATGCCCTGGTCTTCTTTCTTTGTCTTAGTGGCCAGTCACTGTCCTCTCTCCAGTATGTCCATCTTTTTCTTGTACTGGAGAATGCAGAACAGGACACAGTACCCCAGGTGTGGCCTCACCAGTGCTGACTAGAGGGGAAGGATCACCTCTCATCAAGTTTCCCAGTTAAAGGAAAGAATGTGGGAACCCCCTGCTCCACTAGGTAATAATTCCATGCTTCAAACAAAATAGAGAAAAACTGCTCATCACTAGTTTTCAATGAAGTTTAAAATAATGCTGAGTTGACTTGTTCCATCTTTTAATAGAAACCAAAGGTTAGGAAAATGTTCATACAGTGGAAACATTTATAGCTTAGAGGGGAAGAATGAAAACTGTGGATACATTGAGGTAGTTACACGTGCCTCTTTGAAGGGCTTAGTGCACTGCTGTTGGAATCAATCAGTGCATTTTTACATTGTGTCTTCATGTAAATTCTAAATTTCATCTTTTTAAAGGCAGCTGCTGGTAATGTCATACTGGAATCTAATATCAAGCAAATCAGGACCCTGTATGAATTATGGCTTGACAGCAGCCACAATTTGGTGTCCTGGGGGATACTGAAGTGCAATTTTGTTTCAAGAGAGAGTTATTTTTTTTTTCAAGTCTCATCAGTGTCTGCTGTGGGAAATGAAGACTTCTGCTGTCCTCTTTAATGTTTATATAAGTTGAGCTTGTGTTACTAACAACATTGCCTGTCCCAGAAAGCCTAGTTTCGCTATCAGATACTGCATAGTTGCATACTTCACAGGGGAGCAGCAGACACTCCTCTGCAGTAAGCAGAAACCTTACAGTTTAAATCCATGCAAACCTATTGCCACAGTGATACCTGTATAATTAGTGGAATTGGAAGGCATTGGAACGATGTCGAAGTCCTTAGACTGCCCTTTAAACCTGTTTTAAATGGAATTTCTTTCTCTGCAGCCGTGTCTGATCATACTAGCTATTTCTGAGGAGGTGTTCAGCACTGTTGATGTAAAGTGATGAGGTGGAAATCTTTCTTTTAGCATGTTTTTTGCACTAGATCTTCTGCTGTAATCACAAATTGCACTGCTGTCAGAAAGGAATGGTGGGCTTCTGCTGTGTTTGGGTAATACTGCAGTACTGATCACTTCAGGTGTTTATGGAGGGGGTGGAGATGAGGATTAACCAAAAACATTACCTTCTTAGAGCCTTTAGTCTTGTAATGAGTTCTGCAAACCTGCATGTGTGAAGGCCATATCAAAATCAGTCCTTTATGCCTGTATTTCTTGGGGGTCATGTCATGTTGTCAGGTGGTAGATAAGCATGTTGTGGCTTGACCCAGTGACTTGTGACTGACCTGAGAGCCATGCATTTCCAATATAAGGCAATCTCAAATGAAAATGCTTTTTCTAATTGTCTGAAATGTTTGTAACCTTTGATTATTCTTGTATTTGCTCGCTAGAATTTTACTCTGTAGTGGCTTTCTCAAAAACTGTGTTTTTGCAAGATATCAAAAGCAAATAGAATGAAAAGGCTGAGAAAAGCTAAATACTGCATTTATCTGGCAGAGTACTTTGTCCCAAAGTCCAGAGAGGTGTGTACTGTCATACTGTTGGATGTATGTTACGCTATCATTTTTTTTTCTGCAGAGAACATTGATTTCTCCATGACATTCACTTGTACTGCTTTTATCTACTAAATGAGGTTTCATTTAGGAACTGTTTTACCTCAGGCAAATGCAACTTTGCTAAATACTTTGCCCTCTTACATTGCAAAAGCTAAAAATATTCAATGCGAACTTTTAATGAACTGAGTTTGTTTAAGCATTCATGAATCACAAAAATCAGTCTTCTTTTACTTTGCAAAGGATGAAGGGAGGCAGCAAGATCAAAACATTTGAGGTGATTTAGGAGTTCATGCCAGTACTAGAATTAAATCCAGTTCTTGTGAATCTCTGTTAAAAGACTATCAGTCTCTTGGGGTCAGTGGATTGGCACATTCTGTAGCTATTTAGGGCCTGACAGGGTATGTGAAACAGGCAGCAACCTCAGCAGACGTGTGTGCTACACCTGCACTTTTTTCCCCTACAGTACTAAGGTTGATAGTGTACATTACTAATTCTCTTAAAAAAGGAAAACTTCAAAAGTTTCCCAAAAGAGTTTCCTTTCCCTGAGGAGCATATGGCTTGCTCAAGTAATTTGAGTGCGTTTTACAGAAGTTTTAAACATGTCTGGCAGATGGGTTGTGCAGGATAAGATGGTGCTACTTTTGCAGTAGTTATTTTAGTAAAATAGGTGAAATGTTAAGCTGACAATGGGATATTGCTAGAAAAAAGATCAATGTTCAAAATGGGAGCCTGGGATTTCACAGGCTGGGAACAAGGCACTTCCAAGACATGCAGTTATCTCACTTTGCTCACTGATGAATGTTCAAGGTAAGTCAGTCTCAGTTTCTTGAGCCCGACTTACTAACATCCGCCCTCCAAGAGTAAACACTGCACCCGTTTTGTACTGTTTATCAACTTTCAGAGGACACCTGCTCTATGTTGACATAAAGGAAGAAAATTGGAAGGTTTTCTCATTGATGTCCATCTGTACTATTATACTGAATAGCAGGAAAGAGAGGAGGGAAATAGAATTTTTGACTTGGAAAAAAGGACAAGAATCTTTTTTGTTTTGTTCATGGGGGTATTACTGTCTTTAAAAAAATAAATATAGATAACTTATGGAATGAGTGATGTATTAAATCTAGAAATGTTTCTATGTAAAGGCAAAGATACAACCAAGTATAATTTGAAGACAATAAACATAGAATTAACAGTTCACAGTAGTTACCTAACTCATGAAGAGCTGCTCAGCCCTGGTGGAAAAGGCAGATTGATGTCACTGCATGTTGGGTGTAGATCCCAAATATGAGAATGGATTTCTTAAATTCAGCATGCATGCTTTTATTACGATCTTATTTCATTCTCTGAGGAATATTTTTTGCCTTATTCTTGTTCCCAAATGGTTGTTGAATAGACCTGATGACAGGAGCTTTATCGTAATGATAGGACTTTAAATGATACACACACAGAAGCTCTGGATGCTGGAAGTGAGCAAGGCCCAGCTGGACAGGGCTTTGAGCAACCTGGTCTAGTGAAAGGTGTCCCCCCACCCATTGCAGGGGGTTGGACTAGTTGACCTTTAAGATCCCTTCCAACCCAAAGTGTAGCTATGACTCTATGAAATGTGACTATGAATGTTTTGGGGTTTTTATCGAAAAGTAGTATGAAATGCATTATACTGATCTATATGAATATTTACAGTAAGAATTAAGAAGTGAAATAAATTTCTTTTATTTGTTAAAGTAAAGCTGATGCTTCCTTAACAAAAATTTTGCATGACTTGTCAACTGGTATTTAAACAGAGGTTTCAATTTGGGTGAACCAAACTGTACTTTTAAATAGTCCTAATTGTTCATCATAGGTCAGCTTTAATCCCAAGATTTTTTAAAAGGAAAAAATTAACTTTCCTCCTTTCTACCAACTAATAATGGATTATTATGGACTCAATGGATTATTTACTGGATTTGTAAGTCTAGCAGAGCTGCTCTTCCAGTAGGTATGAATTCAACAAGAACAAAGATGTTTCTTGTCTCTTCTGTTGCCAGTCAGCTTGTCAGCATCAGTTTCATCAGTGGCTGTGGGATTGGTCTGGGCAAACAAACCTCATCTCTCTGTAACTGCACAGGAGGCCTTTGCTGTTAAGTTTTGGTCTTATTGATACTTGTGCAGGTTCTGTAAATTCTGGCTCTGGGCGTTCACCTAGTGCTGCCCCTCAGCCCTGTGGTGTCATGATTAAGCACACATACCAGTTACAGGACTGATGGTTTGAGTCCCACCAGGGAATGCTATTTTCATGGCAGTGAAGCTTGGCAGAATGCTTTGCAATGCCAATACTTGAAAACCCACACAGCTAAAGCCAGCACAGTGCCGGTGAGTGGTTTGACTCCCCCATCCCCTTGGCTTAGCTTTTCCAACCAGGTTGCATTGCTAATCACATTGATGTGGAGTGGTAGAAGCACCAGTGTCTCTGTGAGGAAAAAGGAGCTACAAGGATATATGGCTCCAGGGTAAGCGTGCAGTAGGGTGATGGTGTGCTTTCAGGACAGCCTACACAAATACTAGCTAGAGGTGCCTGGGAAGGCATGTGCCTGGAGGCTGTGCTTCTGTAACCAGATTAGCCTGGGCTCTCAGTTTGCCATCTCTGCTGGGGATAGTCCTGCCTTGTCCTACCAGTTATGTGTTGCACCTCTTGGTCCACAGATCTTTCATACTGGCTGTTACCCCCTGGGAAATAAGCTGGGGAGGCAAATTGAAAACATGGCTTGAAAAGCTGGTTAGATTTCTTTAGTTTTAGTTTTATTGCTAGTTTATCTTTCTTAGGGAGTTAGATGAATGGTGGAGATGGCACAAAGGTGACACAGGAATGAGCAGGCAAGGCCAATTAGTGTTTAGTTTGCTTTAGGTGTATAATACCACACCTTGTATTCAGCCTGTGGGCATTAAGTTATATAGGTCTCTTTAAGAATGACAGTTAATTAAGTTATATAGCTCTCTTTAAAAATGAGAGCTAATGCCATCAAAATTGAATGATTTGTTAGTTGTATGGGAGTTTTTGTTTTGTATTTTGTTGGGGTATTTTTGTTTTGGATTTTTTGTTTGTTTTTTTAATAAAAGAAAGCCCCTGACATCATTTTAGTACTCTTGGTTAGCAAATTTGCAGGGAGAGGACTGAATACCCTGTCCCGTTGCTCTTATCTGGCAAATTAGCACTAATTAGTTTGTCAAGAAGTCTGAGAGGAAATTCCTAAATGCACCTAGGAGCAAGCCTATTGTTTTGATCCTATGACCAGCAGGAATAACTTGAAGATAAAACATGATATAATATTGCAGCAGGAGAAATGAGTAAGAGGAAATAGGAGGGGCTGCATAGTCAGGAAAACGATCAGTTTGTAACATGACTTGTTATAGCAGATGTAATACTGTGTTCTCTTCTTTGTTCCTCAGACCTTTCCCTGGAAAGGTAAGCAAGCATTTATTATAATGTGGGCAATAAAAGTTTTTTGGATGGGTTTTTATTTTTTTTAATTTAATGAACCCTTAGACTGAACAGCTATAAAATACTTATTTCATACTTCAGATATTGGGAAAGTATGAACAGGGCTTCAGTCTGTTATGGCTCTGATGTAAATCCTACAACAGATTATTTCTCTTCTGAGTGGGAGCTAGTGGCTCCTGATTGCCCTGATTTCTAACTGGAAACTGTTGTTTGTTTTGTGATAGAAGACCTATAATCCAGCAGTGTCCCAACTTGGAACTGAATATATGTGAAGCTAAAGAATAGATTTTGGGAGGGACTGTTTTGGACACTTCATTGTTCAATGCTATAGTCCATCACCACCAGAGAAGTGAAAGGAGTTTGGGATCTCAGACTATTAAGGCATTGGTGTTTCTTTAAGGGCACTGAAGACATTTGCAAGCATCTTTTATGAATTCTGACATTTTGGCTGATCTACTTTTTCTCCCTGTTGTTCTTTCTTTCTTTTTTTTTTTAAACCATACTTTTTCTCTGGCTTCATTTTGTATGTCAAGTGTTACAGAGTTTCCTTTATCTCCTCATATAAGAGAGCTCCAACAGAGAAAATGGCAATCTTTTTTTTTCCCCCCCTTCTTTTTCTTCAGGATATCTTTTAATGGTTTGTAAAGTTCTTGTAAGTAACAGACTTTTGAAAGAGAAAAATGAGCAAACAAGGTTAAATGGAACTCATAATATGCATATAAATTCTTATATAACTCTTAAAAGAAACCCCAAACCCAAATAACTATTTTATTAATTTCTTTTCTAAATACCTTTTCACAAAAGATACAAAGAAGTTGTTGTAGTGGCCAAAAGAAGTTGTGCTACCTAACTATTGCCTGTCTAGCAAAAACTTAATGAAGTGCCTGCTACAACTGACCTAAAAAAAGAAAAGCATTTCTGAACAAGTGGATTAAGTAACATTTTGGAGAACATATTTTAATAGAAGTTGGAAACTGGGATATTTACAGATGCCAATGCCTATCAATTATGAGAAACAGAATATGGCCCTGAAACTCAGGAATGATTTCTTGAGTGAAGTCCAAGTCATGAAGATGTGAATTATTGATTTTAAAGGGGTTGGTTGCTTGCTTTTTGTGCCTTGAGGGTTATCTTTGCTCTTCTAGGAAATAATTGCAGAGGACAACAAAGTGAGTAGATTCAGCATAGTTTGCTACTTACACTCTGGAACAGCAAACCCAGACTTGAGTCATAAGGGTTAAACAAGTTGTCACTTGTTTGTTTTTGTGTGAAGATCCCTCTTACCCTGTCTGAAGTGAAAAAGATGGAGGAGAAAGGAATACAGTGACTGGGTGGGTGGGTGTGTTTTGAGGGAGGAGGAGTAGAATTTGGAAAGATCTATTACATTACAAGACATGATGTTTGGTCCAAAATGGCCAGTATCTTGTCTTGGAAGTCTGTATTGACCTCTGGGCTTCTTGTTTCTTAATTAAAAACAAAACAAAAAAAGCCAGATCACTGTTACAGTAGGGTAACCTGCCTGAGTATAGGTAGTATATAGAGTATCTCAGCTGTGGAGGTAAAAGAGTCTGGAATCATTGACAGAGTCTGGAATCTTTGGCACCTCAAATGTTTCTCTGAATTACAGTCTCCTGGATCTTGCATGCTGCAGTTTAGGGACCATGTCAAAATGTCAGGAGCTGCTTTTGCATTTGTAATGTTGACAGTATGACCTTCAGGTTAAGAGATGTCTGCTGACTTGAGCTGTGCCCAGTATATGTTTGTTTTACTCTGTTTGGAGCTTTTGTAGTTGCGTACTTCCAAAGGACCACAAAGCAAATGAGAGCATGAAACAACTGTCTTTTGCACTTGAAGGTGGCTCTTCTTATACTTAAGCACTGATACTTCCACTTTTTCATTATGCCCTGGGGTATAATACTTTGTGGTAAAGCACATGTGCAGCTTAAATGAGAAGAAGGTAGGAAAGGAGCAATGTATTTCTTGGTAATACTGTCCTCGTACTAGTTTAACATTTGTACCTGGAAGGGTGGGTTTGTAAATGGGGGAGTTTGCTGGGAAGGTGTTGCAAACAGGAGGGGGGATTTAGTGTCTAACCTGTTTCAGCTGAGTGCTGGTAAATGCAGCTGAGCATAGTGATGCTGTCTTGGGTCTTTTGTCCAGGTTTTGCTTCTTGTATGCAGGCTGTGTTCAGCTCAGTACAAGGTTGCAGTAATGTGAGTGTGCCATCCACTTCTGTTAACTCTTTTTTTTGGATACTTAATTCAAGATGGGCATATCAACTGGCACAAGATTGACACATAGTGATATAGGTAGTTACTGCATGGTGTGTGCTTCAAGGGCTTGTTACTCTTTGAGCTAAGTTAGCCTATCACCTCTTTATATAAAATGATAGCTAATGTGAATCAAACTGTAATTCTGATTATTAAGGCTGTGTAAAGTAGGGGACTGTCTCATTAACCAAGTTTAGTTGTAGCTTGGAAGGCCTCTAGTCTACTTCGTACCTGCACTGCAATCTGATGTTATTTGTGAGCTTTGTGATTAGTTTATCATGTTAGAAGAGCTCCCCCATCCACCCCCAATCTTGCACGGACTGTGTACAGCATTACTGCCAGAGATGTATTTCCAGAGAGATGGGAATCAGGCCAAGCAGGAATTATTACAGGTTGTGGTAACTGTGTCTATCAATGACTGCACTTTGCAGTTGTACAATGTTTGCATTGTGTCTGTCTTTGTCCTGTGTCAGACTTATTTGTCTTACACCCCAGCCTGTAGCTTCCTGAATAGAAAAATACGGGTTCTGTCAGGACAGCTGCTTAATAAAGGCACATGTTGAAATACTCAGGAAGAGAAAACTGTTTTCTGGGAAAATTACAAATTGCTGAGAGGAAGGACATAGCATGCAGATGGGCTAGAAAGCGTGCGTGTTAAGATTCCTGGCCTTTTCCTGATCAGTAGCCTGATCTTGTGAGCAGAGCAAGGCTGAGCACCTGGAAGTTTTATGCAGATATCATTGTATTGGCTGAAATAGAGCAGATAGCCAGGGCCAGTCTCTTTGAAGCAGGGAAGTATTAACCCACTTATAAGGACTCCTTGTCTCTACATGCTTTCTGTCACAAGGGACTCATAGCTACAGCATGTTGCACCAGAAATAAAGGGAAAAAAAAATTGGGCCTGTAGCAAGTGAGGAAACAAAATCTGGAGACAGCAGTAGGTACATGCCTGCTCCAAGCCAGCAGTTATGGGCTGGCTTACACAGCAGAACTTGTTAGTTCTGCAAATTGCCTCTGAGAGGTCATGCTTTTTTTGTGAACAGTGGCCCTTTCTGCCATGTTGAAGGACATAGTGTGTCTTATATGTGGCTACTGTATCTGTTACACAAGTGACAGCACAGCAACAGTAGACTTCTTTAATGTGTCCGATGTCAAATTTATTTTTATAAAGCAGTGTAATTCATTACTGGTGCCAGCCCAGACATTTGCTATGGCCACAGTCAACACTTGTGACACAGCTGTTGCTGCCATTGCACAGTGAGCTCCCCAGCTGGAGTATAAGGTAAAATTCCAGCAGGTTTTTCTTATTTGCAGTCAGAAATCTACACAGGACCACAAATACAGCCTTCTGTTGGTATTTGTGTTGTACAGCTGTTGGAATTAAGAATTTATGGTCAAACTGATGTTGTTCGAGGCTGTATCTTTTCTTTCTATAGATACTCTTCTGCTGCAGGTTGTTTCTACATTAATGTAGTTTTTGCTGATGTTTAGACTTTGTTTGAAAAGGTGGGACCATTTGCCTAGTTCTTTAAAATACACTTTTTTTTCGTAGTCAAGTCAGAAATAAGAGCATATGTGTAGTTTAATGGCTCAATGGTCTTAATTTAAAAATGCTACCTAAAATGTGTCTGTATCTTATAGTTGTGAGAGGAGTTACAGATCAGATAGAGGGTAGTAGGAGGAGTAAGGTATATAACTGATGCATGGCTGTAAGTATGTTTGTCATAGCCAAATTGATTACTGTAACTGGGCTACTCTGGTGTATTTTCCATTCTCAGACTTTGGTGCTTTTATGTAACACTAGTAAGTAACTTGCTCTGTATTTTATCTTTCCCCTTGTTGTTCAGCAATATGGTACAAATTAAGAAGGATTATCTGCTAAATGTCTCTTCTTTTAAGAGGGCCAATATTGTTGGACAGTGTGGGAATTTACAAAGTGTTGCCTTTCTCTGCTTTTGGGATTTTTCTCCCCTCTCTCCCTCACGAGAAACAGGAAAGAAAACATTTTTCTGATGAGGTTATTAGTGTCACACTGGCATTTTAGAGCAGTTAGATTTAAATGGGTTGTTCTTAGAATTAGGAGTTCAGTATTCAGTCTGTTGTTACTGTGGATACAGCAATTTGCTGAAGTAGCCACCTCTTCATGCTTTGCCAGTGGCTAAAGATGCCTTCCATGGGTCCACCTGCACACCTTATGTTAAACTGAACTCACACCTGTTGACTGCTGGAACCTACCTACTTTTTTTTTTTTTTTTTTTTTTAATAGATGAAAGAGTAAAGGGGGCAGAGTTTGGACTGAAGGGAATGAAAGTCTCAGAAACCTCACCCCCACCCAAATATTGCTTTTTTTTTGTTCTCACCTTCACAGAGCTGCATCCTTTGGGCATGGAAAATCATAGACATTTCCTTAAAACATCTGGGTGATAAATACGTGCTAGAACCCAATGCTAACTCGGTGTGATAGTTTCATATCCTGAGTTCCGTGCTCTTCTGCCTTCATTTTTTTTTATTCTTTGGAATATGGGTTGTCTCATCTGTAAACCAGCACATTTGAACACGTTTAAAAACAAGCTGGTGGAAACATTCATTTGTAAGTAAACTAAATGGACAGGAATGAAGATAGTCCATGAGTTTAGTGGGAGAAAAAATACTCAAACACCACCTCTGTAGTACAGTTAAATGCAGTTAAGCGTTTTAGGTTTCTGACCCTGGATCCCTGAGATTTGCAGTTATTTTGTTGAGGAGCTTCATTTTATGGAATATTGCTAAACTGGAGTTTAATGAAGGGAGCATGGGGAAATCTATGGAAACAGTGACTACTGAACTGCTCAAAATGTAAGGATTTCAACTTGCTTTCTGTGTTGGTTCTTTAGTGAAATGCAAATTGAGTGAAGAATGAATGAATGAAGGTGTCCAGCCCTTGAGGGTTTCTGTGCTTTGCCTGGACTGGGGGCCAGAGTCAGGAGTGGCCACATGAGTCTGTGCTGAGATCATTAGGCTGAGAACACCAGCTGTGCTATTATTAGGGATTTTAAAGTCTGTGGCAGATGTTCTTAGGCTCTCTTCCAGCCCCCACATATGGTGCAGTGGAATACATGGAAAAAGAAATTATGACAAGTTGTTTTCCCATTCAAACAAACAGATTTTTAAAATTTTTAATTTTTTTTCCATGTGTTGCTGGACAAGATATTTATGTTAACTTGAATGTGTTAAAAATCAGTTTGAAGTATTTTAGCCAAAACCAAAAAATGTATATTAATACGAAAGTAAATACAAGTGCTTTCCTTGAAAAGGAGGACTTGAGGGACTAGCCAGAACTCAATTTTGAAAGTGCATGTGTTTTGCCATTAAGTATTTGTTTTCTATTTTCCTTACCACTGCTATTTAGACAGGGCCTTTGTTGGGTTACTTTCTGTGTATGTATATAATGCAAAGCTGTACCTGCAAAGATTTTGAATGCTGGTGATGAGACACAAGAGAAGACGTAATGTACATGCAGCAAAGAGGTATTAATAATGAGATTAAAGTCTTTGAACAGAAGTACTGCTTATTATGTTACGGTGATACAGCACATAGCATGAAGAAAAGCATGTTTTTTCTTTTTGTTGTCATAAGGGTGTGTATGTGTCTTGTTTTGAAAGTGTAATTTGTTTTCTCTCTGGAAGTCACTTAGCCAGTTTAGATACCCTCAAAGTATAAATCACAAGCTGCTCTGTGGAGTTCTGATATAAAATGCAAAAGGGAGGTATCTGCCAGGAAGCTGCAAGTGTGACTAAATGGCAGACCAAAAGTACATAAGGTGCTGAAGAATGCAAACTATTTATGATAGGTAACAATATGTCTCTGTATTTCATGTCTTACGGGTTTTTTTGCCATGGAAGTGTGTTGTTGCTAAGCAGAACAACATATGTTTAAACAATTCCCTGTATATCAGCTTTTCCTTACTGTCATCAAAATATGTGGTGGTTTTTGAGTTAAACCAGCTGAGATGGTGCATGAGTTCCCCTGAGCACAAAGGGAAGAAAATGCAACACTTGAGAAGTTTATTATTTATGCATTTTTATGTGTCCGTCTCTCAGCTCCTGAACTCTGAGGCAGCTCTCTCATACAGAGCTTTCTAGTATGATTAAAGAGAAAAGGACCCAAATTAAGCAATCTAACAGTTCTTATTGAGGCTCTCATGCCTTTTGCATATATTTTCTCTGTGCATGTTTCTTTCTGGATGTTTCAAGAACAGACCATACCTTTGATCAGAAAACTGAGTACTCATTCTCTTCATTGTTTTATCTGACCCCAAGAAAACAGTGTTGGAGACCTCAAGGTTTTTGGTTTTTTTCATTCTTCCTAAGTCACTGGGATTTTAATCAAATGCTCTGATGCACTTGTAGGTGCATATTGCTGATAAGGGATACATCTCTGGATCTAGTCTGAATGTGATTTCTCCTTTCGATTTCCCTATCTCCAAACTGTTAATCTTTCTACCTTCTGGTAGTGGTGTTATTTTAAACCATTGGAAAGCCAGGTAGTTCTTCAGGTTTCTTCCACATTACGATCTAAAAGAGCTAAGTGCATCCATGTACTGCGCTGTGGGGAGCAATGAGATGTAACCCTAGAAGTCTGTGGTGGTTGATGTGGATGAGTGCTGTTTTACAGTTTATACCTGGTCATTTGAGAGTACAGCTCTGTGGTTGCACCCCAAGTAAGCAGGATTGTGTGCTGAAACTTGTGTGTTGATAGCTCAAGTTGATAGCAGTGAGTAACAGTTGCTACTTGAATAAGATTGTGACAGTCCCCACAGTCACATAGCTCCTATGAAAAGAACAGTTTCTCCTGTGTTACTGAGATTACAGTGTGGGACCCAGAGAAAATTTAAGAGGATTAGTGATGGCATGTTGCATTAATCCTGACTGCTTAATCAGAAGGATTTTTTCCTGAAGATTATTTTGTTGGCAAAACTGGGAAAATTGGGATCTTGATGAGCTCCAGAGGTTTGCTTTGAAGCCTGGAGCAAGCAAAGTCCTAATTTGCTAACATGACTGGTTGGAACATGTTTTTCTCAGGTTAGAGGTGAACTGTCACATGTGCACGATGTGGAGACTGGGCTAAATGCACTTGTGGTATTAAGCTTGCCTTCGTTCGTGGCAGTCCTTGTTTGACTAGAATGGAGTATTTATATAGCTTCTTACAGTATCAACTACTTTCTAACTGAAAAATAATTGCTTGGATTAAAGTGGTTGAGTCTTGCACAGCCTTGTACTGAGAGTATTAAGCCTGGGTCAGCTCCCCCTTCTTCCCCCGGTTCTGAACTTCAGCAACCTGTTCGGTTCTCTGTGCACGAGGTGGGAGGATGTGAGAAGGAAGGTTTGTTATAAACATGTTCCAGAAATGCATTTTCCTCTTCCAAGGATGTGCTCAGAGGAAGCAGTTGTGCTGGTTAAATCTTAGCTTCCAGGATGCCCTGCAACTCTAGTAATGCCATCAGTGATGTTGGTTCCCATACTTCCTTTGGTAGAAAGTGCTTCCAGGCAATGGATTTGAGCTGAATGGTTGACAGTTATATTTTAATTTCTCTGTAACTCCAGAATGCTTTAGACACGTAAGTTCTCAAGTGGATGTGTATCTTTGTGGGTAGATGGAGCAAAACTCATCATCTCACTGAACATATGTTCTAAGTCTCCTCTGTGAGAATGTACGGGAGCTTACTAGTCAGTTTCACTCCTTCTTCAGCCTTAATCAATGTATTGTAAATAGTGTGGGAACTACCATGTTAGGGGTATGCATGTATTTGTTTAATGAAGGTTCATTTTGCTAATTGGCAGGTTGATAGATTAATGCATACTCCTTGGGTGTATTGAAAATGGACTGTGGATTTGTTTGTTTACTTAGTAATTTATTTTTTAAATAGCCCTCCCTTCCCCAAGCTTGACATTTCTTTTTATTGCTATCTTACAGTACTGAGCATGTTTCAGCTTCAAGTCAGAAGTAGGAGGAGAAATTTGTGTTCTGAAATGAGTGAAGCTCTGAAGAAGCAGATCTCCCACTCTCTCTCCCTTGTCCTAGTTTAAAATTAGATCTGCTGGCCCAACAGGAAGGGGCTTACATTTCTTGCTCATTTTTCAACTGTCAAGCAGAGCATGTAGTCATGCTGAACAAAGCAGCAGCATTCCTGGATCCTTTTAATGATGTATTCAGAACTCCAGTGCCTCCTGATTTAATGAGTACAGTGAATGTATTCACAACTAACAAGAGTGTGCTCATTAAACAGCAGTAAGTTAACTGTGCTATTCTCTTGTAGCAATCCAGTTCATAATTAAATGGTGCCATATCTGAATACAACACTGGGCTGTCAAATGGAGAGGTTAGATGTTCTGTGGATATGTGTGGATAGATGGGGTTGTTGGAGTATAAGTAATTTAGCTTAGCTTGTCTCACTGATAAGAATACTTTTCTTGGTGGAGACTTAGTGTTTACCACTCCCAACCAACCAAAAAGTTTAAACTTATGCAGTCAAAATGTTAATTTAAATTGTCTTTTAGCTGGTAGCTTTCAGTTTTATATTGTACTCCATTGCACTGCTACTGTTATGTAAATCCAAAGTAACACAGCTATACTAAACTGGATTTGCTAGACTGTAACTGAGGGCAGAATTGGACCTTTGGTTGACTTCACTGCTACATAAACTCAGTCTTGAAAATCCTGATGGTTAAGTGGTGACATTTGAAAAATGGAGAGATCAGTTTAGTGTTTTGGATTGGCAGAGACAAGAGCAAAGGTTAGACTGCTTAGAGGCATACAGGAGTTTGTTGGAATTGTCTTCAGTAATGTTAAGATAACTTAGATGAGAACTCAGCTGCTACTTTTATCTACTCCCTAAAGCACACTTATCTTAATTTTTTTGTATGATTGTGGGTGAAAATGTAAATATTGAATTCTTACCTTTGCTTTTAATCTAATGTCTATTCTAAAATATTTTGTTTTTAATAGTTACAGCCAGTATTTAGTAAGAGATTTGGAGGCAGAGGGAATTTGGACCTGAGGGAGGGACAGCATATGCATGCTCTCTGCTTTTGTACTGGGAACATCCTGACACTGTCTTGGGGCCTTTTAGCATAATCGGGATGACACCAAGCCAGTTCTGATTTCAAACCAGCTGACAATCTATTCAGTTTGTGCTGTCTGCCTTTCTTTAAACTGATTTCAGAAAAAAGCCATACAGTCTTTCGTACCTGTTTGCCATCTGGAAAATGAGGCTCCCGCAGGGGTAGGGGTAGATGTACTGAATGTTTGATGCAGCCTGCTGCAGCTGCTGCCTGTTACCACAGCCTGACTGTGCCTGGCTCTGATCTCTGCTCCTCAGCCAGTCCCTGCAGGTCCCTGGCATGGGCTCCTGTGTAAGGCTATCAAATGTATGCTGAACTCTCTAATAATTCCTCTTTTCCCCAAGAGCCATTTTCATTCAGATACCTTGTGTAAGCATCATTGCTTGCCTTGTACTCTGCCCTTTCATGCTAACACTGAATGGTATGGTTCCTTTTAAACGTAAACTTCCTGCTTTGTTCACGCTGGCATATGTTGTAAAACCTAGGCATGAATTGTTTGATGTAATTCAAAGGAAGAAAATTTGCACACTTCAGAGTAAGAAAGAACCTGTTCTTTTCATCTTTGAATAAGAAGAATGACCCAGAGTGGTTGATTCAGATTGGAAACCAGTTGTTTACTTGACACATCGCATGGAGACACGCTTGCAGCTACTAGTGTCTTGTGTAGTGTGGTTGTGTGGAGTGAGAGCACTGTGTGTAGAGAAAGAGGACAGAGGCGGGAAGGAGAGCTCAGGATGTCTTTGGTTTGTTTTAGTCCTCAGTAAAACTCTCCCTGCTGGTTATCTGGAGCAGGTGAATTCAGCTGGTTGACCTTTTTGTGTAACTCATTGATGGAGGTGAATTGGGTACTGCCATAGGGATACCATTCAAAACGGAGGCAGGGAAGGATCTGTTGCTTTCTACTTCTACCCCCAGGGTGTTTTTCTGTCTATATTGTGCAGATTGGTAAAAGGCCCATGTGTTTTTCTTCAGTTGTGTGTTTGGTGGGGTGTGTGGATGGTGGTTGCTTTGGTTTTTGTTTTTGGGGTGTAGGATTGCCAGAACAGAAAAGGAGTATTTGGGGGAAAAACTGCTTTTGTTTTAGTCTTATTTTTGAGGTTGAGTTGCTTTTAACTTACTTTGATACTAGACCACAAATGTGCATTAGATGAGGAACAAAGTGGAAACAGTTCCTGTGTTCCTCAAGCCTATTTTTGGAAGATCTTAAATATCTCTAAATTAGTTCTGAACTTTGTCTGGTTTTGGCTTAAATGTTTTTATATAAATTCTGAACTTTGTATTTGGCTTACAGCTTTCTTACAGTAGCCATATAAATTATTTTATACTTTTAATATTAGTCTACTACTCTGCCCACTTGCTCAGGGAATAATCTGCTCTTTACTGACTATGCCTGGTTATCTGAAAAGCTGAGACACATTCCAAATGTTCTAGTTCTGTGTAGTAATTTATCCTGCTTACATAGTGTTTTCAGAGAAGCTGCAGGGGGAGGATTTCAGACTGAACACATATTTGCTTGTGTGGGTATGAAAGGGTGGTGTAGGGGATATCTTCACCGGAAAAAATGATCCACAGTTTTCTCGGTAAACTTTCTTGGTTCATTTTTTCAGTTTGGATCTTAACACTCATTGGGCCCAATACCAGTTACTACAGAGGACAAACTTTTATGACCTTGCATTAGTAAAGCAACACTAGTTATTAGCACAGGCAAGTGACTCCTTCCTCCAGTCTCTCTAGATTATTTTTAAAGACAATGACCTTTTCATTCTTTACCACCAAGCTAAGATGGTAGTGAAAGTTATATTGCAAACTAATAAAATAAAATAATTGAGAAGCATTGAATTGAAATACATTGTAAGTAAAGGAAATCAAGAATTTTGTGCTTTGCATGTAGGCTAATTATAAAGGTGGGGGATTTTTTGATTGGGGTGTTTATTCCCATAGCAAATGGATTATCAAAGAATAGATGTGCCAGACAGTGGACATAAATTACTTGAAATAACTTTGCTGTACTATCACAAAGCACAGTCTTGAGGATGTGCAGCGTGAGTAGATGGATGGTACAGGTCATGCAGCGCTGAATTGTTGCTACTATGTTGACACAATGTTTGATGGGTAGGCAGGAGACACTTGGTTAATGTCTTGAGGCTTTGGAGATTGTATTGTGTCAGCAAGGTGATCTCATAAAAATCTGTGTGTAAATAGCCTAAATCTGTCTATATCTATACAAGATTTAGTTGCCAGTCAACTAGAGTTAAATCCTAATTTCTCTCTTATTTTAACAGTGGCACAATCTGGCATAAGATAAATAATCTAACTGCCAGTTCATTCTTGATTATAGTGTCAGCAAGTGTTCCTGCTGCTGAAGATACGTGGGCAAGACAGATGGGAAATGGTAATTACATGGACTCATTGGGAAACTTAAAAGAAAAGCGTTGGTTGAAAAACTCTTACTTCTCAGAAAAACTGTTTTGCAACTTAACTTAAAAATTAATGAAAACAAAAATTAGATTTTTCACAAGATACTTTATTACCTGCTGTGATTTTGGGGAAATATCTGTTGAAATCCCAACTTGTACAGAAAGGGTATGAACAGGAAATCTCTGTTAGTTCTGCATGTTGCTGAAAAGAAACACTTTTTTCTGCAATTCCAGCCCTGAGAAGAGGATTATATTCCCTTCCCTGACCACTGGAAGTGCTGTATTTGCATATTGCTGCAAGTGTTTGTTCTGGGTTGTCTTTAACTGATTGCTGAAGGTCTATTGCTGTATTTCTTTCCTTCCTTTTTTTACTTTCTTGCATTCTCTGGGAATAAAAGAGACTTCAGTTGTGTGAAAAATTTTTATTTGTTTTTACTTTAAGTCTTCTTGCTTCACGATCAGGCTCAAATTTAATTTCTTTTATTGCAGGTGTTTCAGTTCAGGCTTATGATAAAGTATAGAAATGCACATGGGAATAGAATTATATTTGCAAATGTAAGTCAACTCATCAAATCCACCATTCACCATATGGTGAATTTCAGTCTGCTGTAATCATAGCCTGATGCTTGGAACAGTTGTGCACTTTAGTATGTTAAAACTTGGAATCAGGACTGTTGTGAAGCAGGAAAACAGTGGTGTGAAAAGGCACTGGGAATACCTGCAGCTTCACTGATACAGTAAATGACAAGTTGTGTATCTAGGTTCAATTTGGAACCGAGGAATAATCAGAGAATCAGAATTGTTTTGGTTGGAAGGGACTTCTAAGAGGATATTTTTGATTAGAGTTGTCAGGAGCCAAAAGCTTGATGCAGTGGGAAGCAGTGTAATTAACCACTGATGTAGGTGTGAGCCTTTTGATTAATTACAACTGAACTTTTAAAAATCTATTTTGTTAGTCATGACTGGGGAGGTGACTTCTAATAAGCAAAATCAGATGAGAAATATTTAAAATTGTATTATTTGTTCTTTTGTCTGAAGGAGCATCTGGTTTGGAATACTTTTTTTTCACAGAGGGAATTGCATTTCATATCTACAAAGATTCGAAAGTTTATTCTTGGTGCAGGCTTGGCCCTGGAAAACAATGTTTACATATCCATTGTTTTGACACTTTATTTTCAGTTGGATCTGTCCACAAAAAAAATTGCTGCTGGGAGAAGAGGTGGCTGCAATGGCAAACTTGTCCTTAATGTGAGGGAACAGGAGGCTAGCTGAGAAGAACTGTTGTGACTTGTCTTGGAGGAGAAGTTAAGATAAAGGAAATTGCTCACAGTTTTCTTGAAGAACAATAAAATATTTCCAAATTCTTAAATCTCAGAAGTTTGTTGAGGTGACAGGTCATACCCTACATAAAAAAGCCATTTTGAGAAGGGCAGAGTTTGTGACTGGCTTTACTTTGAAGGGTAATTTCAGGAAAAAGGGCTTTAATTTGTTGGAGTACATGTGTGATTGCCTGATGAACTCATAGCTCTGTTTTCCATGAGTGTTTCAAGACATGCAGCAGAAAGCCTTAGTCTTTTGAGATGTATGCGGTTTTAAAGTATGGCTTTATTTTGCTGTGTAGATAAATCTTACTACTTTTGTGGAGACTCTGGAAACACTTTGCAGTGTTTTCATGATCTTTAAAAGGAAAAGATTTGCTACCATCTGTTCTGTCCAGAGGATTTTTGTGTATGGTTGTCTATACTGCTTTGTGCTCAAAATAAAAATTTTGGACATGGTTAAGAATGTAGATATCATAATACGCATTTAAAAGATCAAGGTTTTAATGCAGCAGACTGAAAAGAGGAGTAGCCTAACCCTGTTTGATTCAGTTTGGTAGTTTGTGTAGCTGCTCTGCCAAGAGAGGGTGAGGAAACTTGTCCGTGAGCCAAAGTTACAATTGCATTCAAATGACCTTACAGCATCAAGAACTGTTCATGTGGGGGAAACACAAATAGAAGCGACACTTAAAGCAAGCCTGCTAGCCAAATGGTGAGATTCTGGTGGGGAAGAGGAGACACCAGACAGGAAGAATGCTGTACAGATGATCAGGAGCAAAAGGAGTTGAAAACCAGGTACAGCAGGGGCTGTTATGGAGCTGTAATCCCTGTAATACTGTTTGTCGCTCCTAGAGCTGAGCTTTGACTGATGTATGTAGTGTGTGTGCAGAGGCATTGCTAGCCATGTTTTAAATTAACTCAGACAAAGGAAAGGAGCATGGCAAACACTGCTTTAGTACTTTTCATTTTCCCTTACTCAGCAGTTCAGCTGAATGCTGTTTTTCGACTATTGCACTGCATAACGCTGCCTGGCGTCTTTCTCAAATACTGCTGAGCTGAGCTGCTGTTGTGTTCTCAGATGCAGCTTTAGACTGGTGGGGCAGGGATATAGACTTATGCTTTGATGTTCAAAAGTAGGTTATTGACAGTGTACTGTGCTTCAGTGGGTCAAGGATCACTGTTTACTGTGGTTGCCTCCCTCCCTGCCTCCACATCTAACATTAGTAAACTGGCATGTTATTTACCACCATGAGATTTTTTTGAGAATAAACCAGAAGGAATCTGAGATAGCTATTATTTTAAGGTTACAGATAAAACTGCTTTGGGCATCAGGTCTCTTAAGTTGTGGTATTATTGTTAAATGTGCTGTGTTGGAAACAGGCAGCTTGGTGCAAGAGGAATTACTTGCACAGTTTTTTAGGCTTTCAGCTGCAAAGAAATTGCACTTACTTGAGGTACTCAAATTGTCCTATATTTGTAGGACAATTAATCTGTCACTGATTTCTCTTGACAATCCTGGTGTTAATATTTATATTGTATGTGTATTAATCTTTGTATATATGCTGATAGGTAATTTGGTAGCTCTTAGCCCATTTATTGAAGTATGCCATTAGTGATGCCTGTCTAACTGATATCCTGGACTTCATTCTGTTAAAATGAAAATTCTTACAATATAAGGAGCTTAGACATGGGTGTTTCCTTTGAAATATGAGGACTTGAACTAGGGTTGTTGTCATTTTATTAAGCTTGTTTTCTGGATGCAATTTGAGTTTGCTTTTCTTATATGTATCTAAATTTAAAACCAGAACTTTAAAACAGGGGAAAAAAAGCAAAACAGTTCAAAATTATTCCTAAATTATGAGCAATATGAACTATGTTCTTTGTAGAACTTTTTTTTAAGAACAGTTTTTAAGTCCAATGGCTCTGGAATATTAGATTGCTGTTGGAGAGTTATGTTCTTATATTTTGGTGGCTGAAAGGCAGGAAAGCTCTTTAGGTCCTTCCCCCCCAACTTGATCTTTGTTGCTATAATCAAACAAGGAGCAACTTTTTATAATTTACTAGTTCTTTTTGCTTCTGCACAACTTGGCTGTGCCTGAACTCAGTTAAAAGAATGAGTATGCTCGGTGAACTTGTAAAAAAATATTTGCAACTGCTCCTAATAAAGTTTAACTTCATTTTTCACATGTTCTTCGTTATAAAACCCACTTCAGCTTGGAGCCAAAGTAGTTTAAAGGGCTCTTCTATCATTGGGAGCTTTTTAGCTTTGAAATAATGCCCATAATAGCTGTTCCTTGGTCTGTGATTGACTGACTTGAAGGAAGATGACATTTCCTAATGAAAAGCTTTGCATTTAAAAGCTTTATAAAAATACTTTGGATGTGCACTACCTGCAATACCTAAAATCCATAACACACTCAAAAATCTCAGTGCTACAATTGTTTTCAGACTATTGTAGGAAAGCAGAGGGAAGAAAATGAGATGTTTTTGTAGAGCTTTTAGCATTTGTAACATGACATTGCAAAGTGTAGGAGTGTAATTGTAGTTGGGCAGAGATGGAGGTCATATCAGACAGAAAGAATACCCTTATTGTTGGTTCTTTTTACTCCCCCCTCTGTCCCCACTAGTTCAGGTAGGATTATATTGGCAACAGAATTGCACTTAAATTCTAGTAGAAGGCCACGTCCTTAGGGATTAGACTAAAAAAATCTAAAGTGTTTTAGAGCAAAATACATCTGATAGGTTCTTCTTGTTCGTTTCTCTATGGCTCACTTTTTTTTCCTCTTGTAAATTCCCATTTCACCTCCTGATAAAGAGCATACAGATACACTGAATACAATGGATTTTTCTCCATGTTTACTTAACTTACCTGCACTTCTTTCTTCTTTAAGATAAGTCTACTTCCAGTAGGGTGTTTGTATTCATCACAGGGTGGCTCGGAATTTGTCTGCACTGATTTTTATTTATTTATTTATTTATTTATATTTATCTCTAAAATACAGAGGAACAGCTGCTTTGCACAGGTGTTGAGCAATTTTCAGTTTGTATGGCGAAAGTCTTTCTAAAGGAACAGGGTAAAAGAAATATTTTCAACAATATTTTCTTCTCAAACCCTAAACCCCCTGCCATACCCCATCCTGTATCCCAGGTGTTGCTGTTTAATGTATGTACTGCTATGAAATGGAGTGCAATTGAAATAAATTGTGTTTCTTTCTGGTGAACTGTGTAGTAGGAAGGAAAGTAGAACGCAGATGAAATTGATGTCAAAGGTCCTGTAAGAAACAGGAGGTCTTGTTCAATGAGCAGTTTGGTTCTACACATATGAAGGGAGCTTGGATGAAAGCAAACAGTAGATCTGTATTAAAACTTGCAGTCTGTACAGACTAGCAAGGAAATAGAGTAACTTAAATGTTTAAACAGAACTGAAAGCATTTAGACTGATTTAATAATACATTTATTAGCCTTCCTAACTAGGACTTCTCGTTGGAATTATTCTGAGACAATTCAAATATGAAATTAAAGACTGAGGTGGGTATGTGGCCTTTTAGAGCAGTACAGATTTCCTTCAAGTCATCATGAGGCTGTTACAGGAATTACTGGGAAAACGTGAGGATTAGAAGTGATGAGAGTGTATTTCACCTTTTGGGTTCCATGTTGTTAGATTTTTAAGTACTGAAACTATTTTGTCATCAACTGTGACACTCTTGCCTTTGATCCCACCTCATTCTGAAATCCTTTTTCTCTAAAAGAGATGAAATGTGCTTCCTGATGTCACGTGACTTAACACATTCAAAGTTTCATCAGAGAAATGGAACTGAAGGTGAAAAATGTAGCATAAAGAAACTTTCAATAGAGGAGATGCAGAAAGAATAGCTGCCTAGATAGGCTCTAAAAATCATGTGAACTTTAAGCCACTCAAGAGCTTAATTTAGTGGAAGACTGGCTTGAAAGGCTTAATATAGGCAGCTCAGATATCATGTGGAAAGTCTAATATAGGCATGTATTGATATAAGAGACCTTGAGCTTATTTTTATTTGTTCCTGGTCAGATTGTTTGTTTGCTTCCCTCCCTTAACCCCACTCTTTATTCTCAGGAAATGCAGTAAAATGGCAGTTGTTACTGCACAACTACACCTGACTGTACCAGGGAGAGTGAAGAAAAACTGGCCTTTTGATACTGGCATTTGTTTTGATTTGGTCAGCTTTCAGTGGAGTCTTCAGTAAACTTTGGTGCTGCTCCTGATAACTTTGACTGGGAATGTGAAATGAGTAGTGACTCTGGTCAGGATATTCTTCTGCTTGCTGAGAGGCATTGGTGACTTCTGAAAGATGCAAGGTCACTGGGATTTCTACTCTTTTCCCTTTCTTTCTTTTTTCTTTTTTGTTTCCTTTCTCTTTATGTCTTAGAACTAGTTTGTTTGTCTTCCAATACTGTAGCTTCAAATTATAGCTATTACATCAACAGCACGCCAGTTTTTAACTGTGTTCAGAAAACTCCTTGTTTCTTGTCTGGTCATTAACAAAATATCAGTAGGAAGGTCACAGGGTAACTGCTGTGACTTGCCCTCTGATGGAAGTGTCATGGGAAAAACAAATGGACGGGTGGATTCCCTCTGTGTTTACAGTAGCCATGGAAAGTTGTGCTTTGTTAAAATTTCCATCAGGCTTTAGGAAAGAAAAGCCACCCACACTCTTAAATCTTTACTTTAAAAAAAAATCAGGTTTTCAAGTATCACTTCAGCTCTTACCAGAAATTTATTTGGGATAAAATCATACTGTTGGTCGGGAAGCAGTGGGGGATTTTAACTGTACAAGAAAAAATGTATCTGGAGTAGGTGGTTGATATCACTCTGAGTCTTCCTAAAATTACAGCCTTTAATGCTGTCACCGTTCATTATATGTAATTGTACTTATGGATTTGTAATTTTGTAACTCGAGAATTTAGTTTGAGAAGTAATGTTATGAAGGAAAGAGTGTTGTCCTCCATGTGAACGGCTGAAATACCTCAACAAAACCTGACAAAACCAGAGTAAGTCGGACACCTTCATGTTCAAAAATTTTTTTAACTGATGGTGAATGTTCGACTACTTAAGTTCTCAGTGAACAAAGATAACTTCTAGAACCATGTAGATTAAGGTGGGGAATAAGAGTCAGACCAAGGCTTTTAGTGACTGGTTGCAGAGTTTTTGCTGTAATGACAAAAGAACCGTGTTGTTCATCTTTTTTAAAAAAGTCACAGTATTCTTCTCTGGTAGCGCTGAGTGGTGGAAGTTGCAGAAGTTTGTGGTATACACAGGCAGGACAGTTTTGTGTCTGAAGTCTCTTAAGTCTTGCTGACTTTTTCTGTGTCTTTCTGAGAGATGGCAAATTGCTTTTGAATTAAAAAATCACAAATACAGATTTTCTAAGATGAACAAGTAACAGGGTATTTTTGGTGTTGAAGCACTCTTTCCATTTCATAAAGTGCCATCAAAATTATTCTTCTTTCTCAAGCCTTGATGGCAGTGTGCTTCACATACCTTTTGGGAGACTAACTGGTCTTTGATTCTGTAGCTTGGGGCTTTAGGTAATAAAGGATTTCATGTGCATTTTTCTGTAGTGATCACAGTAACAATGAAGCAGGAAAACCCACAATACAGGTATCCATACAGAAATAACCTGGGCAGGTCTTTTAATCCCCTGTTTTATTACTGTTTTATAGCAAGAAAAATAACTTCGAATGTCAAGAGCATTGCACTTGCTTACAAAATGTTACATGTATTATTACATGTTGCTTCTGAAGACTTGCACAGAAACCATAATGGAAGACTGCTGAATTGCAAAGCAATATATATTTAAATGCATTAAATTCAAATTATCAATGTGATTCTAACATATTTAGATTTTAAAGTCAGTATTGCTTATAATGCAAAAACCTCAGCTTTCTGAGATTGCCTGTAAAATACCTGTAACCTGGGGAAAAAAAGTGTGTGTCTGTGATGGTCATGGATGGGTATGCAGTAAGGGCTTCCCTACCTCAGCAGCCATTCTTTAGTCTGCCTTTTCAGTCTCTCTTGTCATCAGACTGAGCTGTGGGGCTGTTACTAAGTTCTCAGAAATGTTTTCCGCTGATAATGTGCATGTCTTGTAGTTGAGAAGTTATTTTTAGCAGTCTGGTGAGACTCTTTAGAGTCACTGAGGGACAGAGCCATGGCAGAGGGCTGGAAAAGGGAGCTGCCTGCCAATGGATTGGAATGGGAGAGTGGGAAATGGTACCTTTCATTCCCATCCATCTTTTTCTATTTTTGACTGCTTTGTTCTTTCCTGGTAACTTGCAAAGAAAAGGCACATCTCTCAGGTTTGTAAAACTGTGTTTGGCTGGGAATAATCTCTGTGTTACTGAGGCAAAACTGGTAGAATTGCATGAGTGGAAACTTCCGTTTTCACTATGATGATGTTCAAGGGCTGCCCAAATCTCGACACCTTTTAACTAGAGTGAATCTGAGAACTGCTGCTCTTCACTCTGCAGTAGTGGAAAGGCTCTGACCTGAGACAGTTTGTATGAAGTCAGAGTTATATTAATCTGTTCACTGCATTTGCTAATATACCAGACGTTTTCCTGACTGTGCAGTAACCAAGGGAAGCTAATGCAGACAAGAGTGCCAGTGAAAAAGCAAATTGTTTTAAATTGTGGAACCTTTAATTTGACCATAATACTCAGCTGCAAGAAGCTTTTTAATGTTTGAAATTTGGTAAAACTCCCATGAGGCTCAATTTGACCTATTTTGTTCATAGAACTATTATGTAAAAAGATTGCTGAGTTAGAAAAATACCAGAAAGCACAAGAAGGCCCACCAGTTTACATGCTTATGTGATGAAAGTTGCTGTTTTTTCCAGATGGAATAGCTAGTGGGACTCGCCTAAGTAAGTTGCTGTGCTTTTCCTCTCTTCCAGCTTTTTCTTACTTTTAATGTGTGTTTTGTTTTAGTGCTATAATCAAAGGTCATCCCCAGTCTTTCAGTCTCCACATACATGGCTGAGTGAATGCATTTTTCTTTCAAGTTTATCTTTGCAAAGAAAACCTGTGGGTGGAGAATTTAAAATGGGATTCAGAGTGTTTGAGACTTCTCTAAATGACATACCTGGGAATGCTGCCACATACCAGACACGTTTCAGTGATGTGTATTTCATTGCTGTAGGACACCAAAGATGAAGTAAGGTAGGCTGTGTCAGTTGCTACTGACAGTGTTCATAAAGTAACAGAAGGTTTGCAGGCATGCTGAACTGAAGGATCATCCTTCTTTCTTATTTTTATTTAAGGTTAGGTTTTATATGTTCCACCATATTATCTCTTTATACTGGAGTATTGTCATTTATTTGATATGAAAAAGCTTGTCCCTTTCTTACTTGAAAATAACTTAGAAGATATTTGTCTTTCCTCAGACCAGTCAGGATGGGTTCATGCTGAATGTTCTCTCTTTGTTTTGACTGGTAGGCATTGGTCCTGCTCACAGTATTGTGTGATGGGCAACTTTTGTGCTACATGTGCTGTTGTGTGGTGGATTTTTTGGGGCTTCATCCAGTGGTGCAGTATAGTGTCTGTATAGGATGTTTGTAGGAAAATTTTGCAATGGCACTTGAGTTTGGTTGAATTGGGTATTTTCTGCCCACTGTCAGGTAGAATGTGTGATGTATTCTGGATAATTTGCAAATCTGCTTAGCTGAAGTTCGGTTTTATTTTTACAGCTGTTTGTAATTTGTCTGAAGAGTACAGGCCATAATGGTTACAACCTGGTGGTTATGGTGGTGTCCCTTGCCTTGCAGCAGAGGGAATTGGTGATGAATCCAAACTGTACTATGATAGCTAAACATGAAATACTTGGTTTTAAAGGCCTGATGGCATGTGTGTCTCTGCTGATCCTGATGATTGTGCTGAATAACATAAAAATGATGTGGTCAGTGTCCTCACTAGTTGCCTTTAACTTTGCGCTGTGAATGTCCTGGCAGCACTGTGCAGCTGTATTACCTGCATGCATGTTTGGACCAAGGGTAGAGGATGCTCAAATTCCCTTCCTGCTTTCATCTGTAGGAATGTACACTGCCACTGTGCACTAATGCACATTCTACATTATTCCGACCTGATTTGTAAATAGATGTATAAATTCTAAGAACTGAGCAGAATAGATTCATGTATCTTCAGCGATGTAGTTTTGTGATGCATGACTGCAAAAACAAGCTTCTTATTGAATGAGAATAAACTTGTACAAGGGGAAAGAGGAAAAATCTGTCAGAATTCAGAAACCTGCATCTAAACACCCTCCAGTAAGTCACAAATGAACTGCAGCAGCAAGAAAATAGTAGTCTTTGTTCTAGCTGTATGTTTGAGGTTTATGTGGTTTCTTAATTGCACTATAAATTGATATCTCTGTATAGGGCCCTTTGAAAATGAACAGCTTTGTTCTTCAGTGCATTCAGGTCTGAACACAATGTAAAGACTGAGGAAGAATGGAAGTCTGTGAAATGGCACTATTACGCAAAAGTTTTTTGAGAACTTGCAAAAAAACCCCACCAAAACAGACCAAAAAACCCAGAGCATACTGCCAGTTGTTAAGTGATTTGTTGTCTTACTGTAGATGTAGCATGGATGGTCAGAAATCAGTGGGAGCTGTGAAAGACCCTTGTATTCCATATCAACATGGCTGTATGGGCACTTAATGAGCAGTAGGATTCTGTGGTAGACCATATGGGTGTATGCTGTGGTGTTTACTTGGAGTTTCATGGTCGGTTCTGGCAGAACCAGTCTCTTACCTGACCCGTCTGGCATACTGTGCAAGTGATCTTAGCCTAGAAAGCTGTGGATCCAAGTCAAGCTGCTGACCTTTTCCTCCTGCTTATTAATAAACCTTCATGTTTCTCCTGCAGTCAGTGTTGTATACAGCGAGGCTGGGGAAGAGCATTTCAGCACCGTCTCATCCTGCTGAGAAGGTGGCAGCGTGCCTTTCTCGGGTTGCACAGAGATATTTTGGTCTGGGCAGGGGCTGTGCAGGCAGCTGGTGTGTGTGTCAGTGCCTGTGGAGTCTGCACTGAAGAGCAGCTTTTGAAGAAAGGGCACAAGTGGCGGAACTGCAAACCTACCACAAAAATCTGTTAAAAGAGAGAGAGGTCAAGGAAGGTTTGGTGCAGTTTGTCACTGCCAACACGTTCACCCCAGAGGGGATGTGCTAGACGTACTGCTGTTTGAAAGCTGGCTGCCTTTCTAAACTACAGGACAATGGCTTATTTTGGCCTTGACCTGTCAGTTGCTGGTGTTGGTGATGGAAGTTTACAAGGGAATTACTGCTAGGCTTGAGTCATGGGAAACTGATCTGTGCTTCCTGTTTTGGCCATGGAGATTCCAACTTAATGATGAATATCAATAGGGTATTTTTATTCAATAATGTAAATGAGGTATATGCATTCTATTTTTTCTTCCTTTTCTGTTTCCATGGTGAGGGACAGGTGTGTGAAAACTGAGTCATGGGGCCTTACAGAGACATAAAAGTGCACAGAAGAGAAATGTAATATTGTAAAGAGAAGGCTTTAAAGTGATAGCAGAATGTTTCACTGGGAAGAACAGAAAATGGTTCTTGGTGGAAACTGAGGGTCTTGCTGAACCCTGCATTTGGTACAGGTGAATAAACTGTATTTCTGGAAATTGCATCTGGGTCTGGAACAGCAAGCGATGTAAGGGTGGTCTAGTGTAGCCACATCTCTACTGTGCACTAAGAACAGCTACAATATGTAATTCCATGTATCCTGGTAGAGAAAATACTGCAATTTTCACTTTAGAATACAGTCTTGTGTTTTGCTTGAACTGCTGCATGAACTGTCTGGACTGCAAGAACTTGTTAAACAAAGCTGAAACTGCTATTTGCATGGGGCAAGTGATACTTTGGAGATCTTTGCCATTATTTTGCATACTTTTTAATGTTATTTCAGCATTTCTTACTGAAAATTGTGTTAGAGCCCAAACCCCCAGGCAGATACACTATAATATTTCACCCTGGTTATGCTTAAAGCATGACTAAATTTGCATCAAAAGCTTTTCTACATGAACTGTAAAACAAGTTAAGTAGATTGACTTTGTTTCAGGGAAGTCAGTGCCTACGTAGAATATAAAAGTATTTTTCTAAAATTTCTCTCTTTTAATTATGTGATATGCCATCCTTTCTCCACAAGTTCATTTTTTCCTTCTGCCACATTAAGTTGCAAGGAATTGCTCTCCAGACCTTCTTCAATAGCAAGGAGAGCTTCATATTCTCTCTTGACAGTAAAAGAGATATGATAAAGCTTTGAGGTCTGCTGTAAGAACATACTGGACAGAAAACTGAGAATTAATGAAGGCTTAAGTAATGAAATTGAGAGTGTGCTGTCTCCAAGCTCTTTTTAATGTTACTAGCTTCAGTTGTCAAATCTTGGCTTCTTTTTAACTTTTTAAGCTCAAATAAGAGTTTATGTATCAAATGAGGAATCTACACAGGGAATTTGTAGGTAGAGAGATCTGTTCTTGTCAGGAAATCCTGTGTTTATATTAAGGGTTGTACCTGTAGGCCTTGCTTTCCATTTTACCTGTTGCTCTTGAAATCTGAGTCTTCCACAACTCCCTTGACAGCGGCTTGTTTATTCGTGCACAAGCCAAAAATGTGACAGTCTTTAAAAGAGTCAGACTATTACTTTGGTTTAGTGATACTTTCCTGTGGTCTTAAAATGTCTCATCATCTTCTTCAAATGTAACCATGGTACTTAAAATCCAGAAGATGTTCCAGTCTTATTATGGTTATTTTGAGAAAACTGAGTATTGGGAATGATAACTTTCCTTGTGCTAGAGTATGTATGAGTCAAGGGAAATGAATTCTAATTGTGGTTCTGAGGCTGATAGGACCATTGTTCTGCCAAGTTAGGTCATGAAAAAACATTTCGAAGGAAGGGATTTCTAAGCATCATAATATACTTGTTTTGAGAGAGACTTTCTTTTAAACTGCAGATGGGTAACATTAGTGATTTTGTTTTTATATTTTTCAACTGAATAAAGAAGTGCTTCAAATGCTGAGTTTACCAACCTTGTAAAATTACATGTTGTTCTCTGCACTTTTACATTTAGCATGTGTCTGTAGTATTTTACTGAATTAGTTCAATTCCTTTTATTGCTCAAGAAAGGGTTGCTTTTGATACTGTAGTGAAAAGTTCCGCTTTCAGAGAAATTTCAGTCTTCTAATTAAGTTTCAAAGAACACAAAGAATAAAATCCTTAATATATAGGAATAAAGTTTGTCTAAGAACTGTTTTCCTCATGGAAAACTGGCTGGGTTGCTTGCCTGAGGCTGTTGGTAGACTGTGAATGCTTTCTGACTGGGTGCTAAGATACAAGTAAGTCATAAGGCATGCTGATAAGTGGGGAACTGAACTGCCAGATGGTAGAGCAGGTCAGCTTGTCTAGTCCACGTAAAGTAGTTTTTGGTCACAATAAAGATTTCCAGTCGAGCAGGAGCTGTCAGGGGGCAGTGTGGTCAAGTGCTTTCTTACTGCCTGTGCCATGAATCTGGTAAGTGAGGTTCAGTGTCCAGGACTATCTGTTGTGTGTTTTGGAGAATATGTACATGCACACAGGAAATTTATCTAAGGACACCTTCAGAAAGTGCCACGTCCCATGGTTATCACAAGTATTTTCCAAAGTCAGTTTCCAAATGGTCTGGAACCATTTGATCCATCTGTACTGAGTGAATCCAAACTTTTATTTTTGTGGTTCTTTGGGGAAAGCCACAATGCTGGATTTCAACTTCATTCTGTGTCTAAGTAAGATAGTCTGCAAATGAAGCAAAAACTGAGCATGTATTGCATTTAATTTGCATTTGTACTGATGCCTTAGGTTTTAACTTTTATATTTTTTAAATCCTGTACTGCCTAGTGTGTAACTCTGAAGTTTCTTGTGGCCTGTTAGCTGCTGTTCTCTCATGCTGGTTAGACATAACAAGCCACTCCAGGTTTGCTCTCCAAGGACACCTAGATTGTCCCAGGCCCCAAAATATGTAAACTAAGGACTCTGAAGAGGGGGGCAAACTTGGGGTAGTTACATGATTAACTGAGGTTGTAACTGGAGAATTGATCCTGATATGCAAATGGACCAAACTTACAAAAGTGTGAAGAACTCGTGACTTAGCGTCCATTTTGGGTGTAGCCTTTTGACTGCCCAAGGTGACCTTGAAGGCCCTTCAAATAAATACCTTTATTCCCTTATTCTTGTCTAGTCTCTGTTTTTTGGTGGCCATCTCAGGCATTAGTTTCCCCTAGCTTATGCTCTTGTGTAGTTCCCCCCTGTAAGGAGACTTGTTTTTTCCTCTTTTGTTTTGTTTGGGGTTGGTGGTTTTTTTTTTTTTGTGTGTGTGTGTGTGTAAAGACTGTATCACAGCTTTGCTCTTGCCATGTTCATGTTAATGCCCCTTGAATACTAAAAAACTCTGTTTTAAAATCTTTGCTTGTGTGACTTTGACTTTAATGGCACTAAGCCATGGATAATTGGCTCAGTTTCCTGAAATTCCACAGCCTGTTGTTAAGATAAACATTTCTAGGTTCCCAAGAACACAGACACATGTATATGGTAATATACTGATTATACAGAGCAACCTTTAAAGAGCAAATTCTTATTTTCCTATTTTGTTCTTGATGTTTACACACAAGCATCAGAAGCAGAAAAATGACTTGACAGAATAATTGTGCCAGTTTTTAAACTATATTGTAGCCTTTTGAGAAGGGCTGTGAAATGGCTTTGTTTTGCTGTAGCCATTAGCCCCTAGGGGAGCTGGAGGGAAGCAGTCCTTCATTGGAATGGTGTGTGTTGAGATGCACCCTTGTTAGTCAGGGGCACCTGTCTCAGTTGCTGGGAGGGCCATGTGACCAAGGCTTTGGTATAAGGCCCTGGATTGGTGGTTGTTTGGGAATTTGTGGTCTTGTTATTTCACTCCTCAACACTGGTACCTAAAGTGGCTTGTAAGGTTCAGATATCAACAAGTGTTGGAGATGGGGCTTTCTCTGGGCTGAAAAGGGCTGTGATCTGCATTCCCCCCAGCCCAAAGCTTTAGAGAGGGGCTATAATTATAGAGCTCATCACAGAGCTGTGTTCAGTTCACTCATGTCCTCTCAAACACAACAGTGTATGGCTGAAAGCATTGCTCCCATACGCACCTAATCAGAGATGGCAAAAGGAAGTGGATATGAGGCCCAGGGATATTAACAGCCAGTTAAGAAATTGTGGGATAGGTTTTGAGAAGCTCTGTGCACCTTCAGGGTTGTAAGGCAACCTTGAAGAATGATGGAGGCTCTCACTGGATTGTGCCAGTTGCTCGAGCACGTGGGGAGGCTTGCTGCCAGGGAGTGAGGGCCAGTGATGCTAGTGAGCCAAAGCAGATGGACTTAGCATCTTACTCAGAGCAGGAATTGGTGGTCTGACTGTCCTTGGAGGTGAGCCTCCCAATAGTTGTGTTTGAAATTGCTTCTAGCAGCAACAGGATATTTAAATTTTTTGATTTCTGATAAAAATTAGGATGTTCTTACTCAACAGATGGGATTTTTATTTGTTTGTTGGTCTTATTTTTTGATAATCTTTTTTATATAATTATTCAACTTTGTCTAAAGCAATAAACTGAGTCTGAAAGTAAGTGGATCAGGACACAGGAGTTATGGTATATAGGTTTTGAATTTTTTGAGTTTTGTGTTTGTTTTGTTGGGGGTTTTTTTTTAGGACAGGTAGCATAGAATTTCTTATCCCTGCTCTCACTGACTGTGTGCAATAAGAAACAGTAAAGAAAAACAGCAGTGTTGTGTTACGATATTTTGTGCAAATATTTTCAGAATGTCAGCTGTTAAAATTTGAAATAATGACACTTTTTCCCAATGCTGTAAATCAGTATTTTTTAAAATTTAAATTGTACCAACTCCATTTAGAGTGTTAAAAATCATTGCAGAGGGTGAGAAATTAAAAATTCCTCCTGTAATAGAAGAACAATAGTAATGCAAAACAAGATTAAAATTGCCCCCTCTCCCCCAGGTTTTAAACCATGATAAATATTTGGTTTGAGCCAGTCTGTTCTTTGTTTAGAGTTACTTGACTAAAACTCTTGGTCCTAACTTGCTGGCAATTAGGTCTATTGTACTTTTGATTAAACAGTAGTATTGTAGTGGTGGTGGGAAACCAACATACTAGCATGGTCTTTTGGCTGTCTTCCCTTGCTCTTTAGTTTTATCCTGAGGAACAAAGTATGGCTGGGCTGGCTCATCAGGGGTTTAGCTTGGAATGGGAACAGATTTTAATTTGAATATCTTTACCTACTGCCTGCTGTCTTAGGCCCAGCTGCTATTCAGTGAGTTCTTGGGGGGTTTTGTTTTGCTTCCCTGTACAAGTAGCTGGTTCATGTGTGTGGAGTGCATTTGTGACTCTGCTCTTGTTCTGGGCAAGTGCCCTCACTGCTCCTTCCTGTGGGTAGGAAGTGAGCTCAGGACTCAAGAGCAGAGACAGTGGTATTACCTCAGCTGCTGCAGCTCAGAGAACTTGTGGTAATCCACAGCTCTCCGCAGATAGCAGGAAAGCTGTACATAAAACTCTATTTTGAAAGCCTTTGAGGTTTATGGAGAAGTAAAGGATTGGGGAGTTCCATTCTTTTGTGGTATATAAATAAAGAGAAGTTTTCCTATTTCTGTTATCACTGTTCCCACCCACATTATCTGAGGACCTGGTTTGCTGCTGGTGTACTCATTTTCCCCATACCTGGGCTCTTTGATACCTGCCTTTTTATAGTGGTACAAGGAGATATGCTGGTAGGCATGGTGTTTCTGTACCAAAGCTGATGCTCTTGTATTCTAGCTTGTGTATTCACTGTGTTTGAGACTGGAGTCCATACCTACTAAATATAACAGTTGCCTAACCCAAAAAGATTTGGTGGGTTTTTTTGGTTTTTTGGGTTTGTTTTATTTTGCTTTTTTAAAGTCGTAAGATCTTATTCTTATCTTCAGCAAGTATTGGTCCGTGTCTTTTGGACCACCTTGTATTGATCTACCTCAGTGAGCACCTTGTACGTGCATGGGTGTGAAAAGAAAGTACGTGTTTGCGGCGTTCATACTTTGCACTGCCATACCTCTGAGCTTTGTTTTCTTTCTTCATGAATTCCTTGTTTGCCTCCACATGCAGTTCTCATACACTCTGTGCTAGTCACTAGTGGTGATGGTTGAACAGTTTTCCCTTTCCAAGGCAGGTACACAGCTGAAGATCTCCCAGCCAGGAGCACGAGGTGTTGCGGGAAAGGGAACGCACTATTTAACATTTTTGCAAATTTTTTTGTTCACTGAGAGGGGGATGGTGGGGAGGGCATGGTTTTTGGCCTACATTTAATAAAAGGAGAGGGAGCTGTAAAAAGCTTCCAATGTAATGTGAGCCTTACGTGAGGAAGAACTATTTATAGATCCCTGCAATATTTGCCTGAAGGAACTTGAGAGCAGAGCAGGGCAGTGTTACGTAAAGCTGGGTGAGAGCACACTTGTGCCCTCACAGCTGCGAAGGTCAAACCCAGGGCTTGTCTTACAGTAGGCTTCCACTGTCCCTTGCCCTGAGAGGAGAAGAGACTGATGGGCTCCTTCTGAAGGCCAGATCCTAGTGGTGAGAAACTTTGGTTTGTGGAGAACAGTGGTGTGGTTTTCTTTTAAGAGGCTTATTATTTGTGATGTTTTGATTTCATTGTTTTTTGAGAAAACATGACTGTCTTGATTGATGACTTAATGGTCAAATAAAGCCAAACAAGGTTACAGCAGCAGCTTTCAGGACCTTGAGAGTGAGATTTCAAGCTGTACGTGGTTATATTATGGTTTAAGCAGCTTTTTGGTTATTGCTGCTGCTATTCTTGCTTTTGTTCTCTAGTGGTGACTTTTTAAATTCTAAATGACAGTACCATGCCACTGGCAGTTAGCCAAGTATTGTCCTGGTTTTGGATGCCTTCATTAGCTTAGTATTTGTTATGAGACTTTATGAAAGTGATTTTAGAAACCTTTCAGATCTTTAGCTTGAAAACATTTTTTATGGTTTCATAGGCAGAAGAGCCTCTCTTAGGGAGGCATATACCTGTGATGATCCTTCATAGCATGTGGCATTAACACAGGGTGTTGATACTTTTCTGAAAGATTGCATTTGGCTAGGTCAAAGCATTCCTAACCCTACCGAGAAGGAGAAAAAATTCCAAAACCAACAAAAAGCATGGAATGTGATCTGAATGTACTATAAAGCTAGGAAACTTAGGCAAGATGCTTGATTAAAAGGGCCTTGAATGGCTTTAAAATTCTGGATAAGGATGTAGTCTGCAGTTATCCCAGATGTTTGTCCCTTTAGTTTTTACTGTAAAATTACTGGATCTCTTCTAACATGAGAAATGCAGAATTTTGTGAAGTGTTTGAAGGTAAATAAACTGCTTGTCACATTCTGTCACTCATCTGTGACACTTAGACACTTTATGTCCCTTGAGCTAGAGGTTTTAACTAAGCAGTCAGCATTTTGCATGTTTAAAAGGCAGGTTCTGAGCAGAAGCTAAACCCCATGGTTTATAAGAGAGTATATATACTACAGCACATAATTAAAACAACTCAGTAAATTATTTGGGATCATATTCAGCCTTTATCTAAAAGTTAAACAGTGAATGTTTATGTGTGTGTGTGTGTGTGTGTAAAAGCCAGACCTTTTGCAAATGGTTGTTTCTTCAAGGTGTGACAAAGTGTGTTTAAATTGAAGAAGGCATTTTGACTGGCTTTTGAACCCACCCACTTACTGAAGAAATTACTTTTAAATTAAAAGAAGGCAAACTTTTATAGATTCAAGATGTGCATTATGAAAGAAATAGAGTTGAATACTTGAAGCAAATCTAAGTTGCTTCAGTCAATTATTTTCCCAAACAACAAGGGTAGGCAAGCATGTTTATCTTTTTACAGATGAGACAGACATATAAAGTAGCTTTGATTTGCTTCCGTGTCTACATGGAGCATTTTGCATCTGAAGAATTTTTTTTTGGTGGGGGGTAAATAAGAACCTTGAGGCTTCTTTTTAAACAACTTAGCAAAACGTACCAGACTTAAAGTAAAACAGAGGTGTTTAAGAGATTTAAAACATGATGCACAAAACAAGGAAGAATATTTCTGGTGGGACTCTTTCAAGTATATAAAAGAGTGGAATTTGCACATTCTAAAACCCTCTGATGTGTTTAAGCAGCAGTTAGTACTTAGTAACTGAGAATTAGTGAATTAGTAAATTAGAATACAGGATCAGGGCTCTGAAGCTCCAGGCGGATGTGAAGAGCAGAAAGCTCTCTCAATCCCTTGATACCGTGTGGTTCTGTCTAAATTAGCAAATACTTTGGTCAGTAGGGGTGGGTGACTATTACGGTCTCTGTCCGGCTCTGTGGGCTCATACGCGTGCATGCACAAACGCACGGCTAGCTTCAGTATAAAGTCGGTAGCAAAAGAGGCAGGAAGGGTCTTTGCGTGTATTCCAGCAGGAGCATTTATTGCTTCTACACTGTCGAAGGTTGCAGAGGCAAAGGCGAGAGAACAGTGGCGATCCGGGGTTTTATACGGGGGCGGGGAAAAGGCAGGACTAGGGAACAGGGACCGGACCAATGGGGAAGCTCTGGGCGAGTGATGAGGGGTGGAGGCTGACAGCCAACCGGGGAATCCAAACTGGAATAGATCGGCGTAACAGAACAAGCATCCTGGGAGAAGCCTTTTTGGTCACCCTAACCTAAGAGGTTCTTGTGGTACTGGGGACTTGTCTTACTGAGAGCTCTCTGTCCCTTGTAATGTAGGTTCACTGGCCACCACAGATGACTA
The DNA here is from genome assembly GCF_017639235.1 of Corvus kubaryi. Classification (NCBI taxonomy): domain Eukaryota; kingdom Metazoa; phylum Chordata; class Aves; order Passeriformes; family Corvidae; genus Corvus; species Corvus kubaryi. The sequence goes on from NW_024581137.1 coordinate 14,271,079, forward strand.
GATCAAAACACTGAAGCTTCTTAAGTCTTCATTACTGATTTCGGGGAGTTACTTTAGATTAGTTTTAGCTTGTCACCTTGGACTGGATGTCCCCACTTACCTGGGCAGTTTGAAGCTTCTTGAAGGAGAAAATTTAATAGGTACACGCCAGATGACTTGTCAGTGATGTAGCCCATGGGGCTACCTGAAGTTTCATGTCCCTGTTAGACAGGAAGTAGCATTTGAAGTGCATCTTGGAACAGAGTTTTCATATTTCTACTCAAAAGGGAATTGATGGCTCATATGCATCAGAGCTGTTCTGCAAAACCAGCCAGCTCACAGTAAGTGGTTCTGCTTCTGCTCTAAACCAAACAGCATAGTTACATATGAGAGTATGCATAGCAAAAGGATGACCTGGAAGGTTTTAGTCAGATGTTCTGGAAAGATATTTTTCCCCTCTGTTAAGGAAGTATTCCTTTAAATTGGCAGATGTTTACAATGTCCCAGTTGCCATTTTAGACTATTGAATAAAAGTAGTATTTTGTGAGTTATTTAGCTCACAAAATCTGAGCTGGATAACTAAAAAAAGTTCAAAGCTTAGTAATCACCAAAGGGTCCAGCATCTGGTTCCTGGGTAGCACATTAGGAGTTCCAGATGTTTTGTGACAACAGTAAATTGCTGTTGCTGCAATCCAAGATGGTGGTAAGAATAATGTTGCAAAGTTATAGATAACATATTTGGCATTGCTGGGCTCTAGGTAAGCACATGGCTGAACACCTCTGCTTTTGATGGAGGAAGGATTACTTAAAGTCATTTGTGTATTTAGATTCAGATTTAAGTTGCGTTTAGTGCTGAATGCAGAAAAATGTCATCTCATTTTCAACTTGGCAGTTGAAAAGCAAGTGGTTTATTTTATTTGCTTGTATATGAAATTTGTGGTGTATGAAACTCAACTCTTTTCCCACAAAACAAACTTCAAATGAAAAATGGACTCATTTCTTTTTAATGTCCAGAACCCAGAAATGGCTGACTGGAGATTTTCTTTCCCCCTCTACCTCAAACCCATCAAATTTTGGCTGTTGTCTAATGTAAATGTGTCTGTTAGCTTCGAACTGCTTTGCCTAGATAACTGGCAAAGCTGGGTTGGTTTTTTTTTTAAGTGGGACACAGGGCTGACTAATCACATCTCAATTTTTGACTTGCCTTTTGTAATCTGGGCTGCCACAGGTACACTACAGTCAGCACCCAATGTACTACTTTATCAGGTCTTGGTTATATTGCAGTTATAGTCCAATCTATTCTGTGGATGTACTATTAGATTGCAGAGGTGTTGGCTCTATGTAGAATTTAAGGTCTTAATATAGTAACCATGCCAATACTCTGTTTTAGGCATTTATTGGGTTAGACCAAAATCTGAGCATTCTGCTGAGGTGGTGTGCAGGAGCAAGTCTTTGTGCTTGTGTGATCACTCTAACAAAGTGCAAGGTTGGAATGAATACCTTTAACAAATAACTGACAAATATGGTTTTTTCAGAGTAGAATGAACCTCTACTTTTAAAAAATATATAGATGATAAACTTTAGGGAATTTTGCTCTTTCAGCAAACAGTTTTACACTGAAGAATTAAGTTCAAACATTCCAAATTAAATATTTCTTTAGTCCCACATGTCTATTGGCTTCAAACTGTCATTGTATTTAGACTGGGAGAAATGGTACAATACAGCCAATAATGGTACAATACAGCTTTTGCCATACTGAGGCAAAAGCTGAATTATGTCATATTAGGTAGGAGAGGAGTTATTTAAATGCTATATGCAGGCTGCTGTTGGCATATGCAGTAGAAAGAATGAAATGGGTTGAAATTTCATTAAGAAAAGTTATAATCTGATTTATAAACTCTGTGCTTGTTTGGATGTCAGATTAAGTACAAAGCTGCAATAATGATTTATATCCTCATTTGTGTGTCAGAAGGAGTAAATACCAAAGACTGCAATAACAATTTGTACCATCTTGTTTATGAATATTGTATGTGCAGGTGATGCTGACTAAAGAATAATATTAATGTTGTGTATTTCATGGGGACAGTAGGTACCATGTCCATTTCTCTTCATGGCTGTTTTGACAATCTGGTAAATAGTGCTCAGCTGCAGTTTGGTTTTATTTTCTGTAATAGGAAGACTTAGAAATTTAAAAGACAAGTGTGCACTGCCTGTATTAGGTGGTAATATTTGCCTTGCGAGAGAGGCCATGCAAACAGTGCCTCCATAGTGTTTCAGAAGAGTGAACAACATTTCTCCCCTGTGTGTATGGAAACTGAGGATATTTAATAAGTCTGAAAGGAAGCAGACGTAATACACATTGATGCTGGCTTTGTTTGTTCCATGATACAAGGTTTTAAGATCAAGGCAAATTCTCTGCCTTAATCCTGAACTTTCTCATGTAGATGTTCCACGTGTTTCTTCTGCAGACCAGGCAGACTGACTGTTGTGAATTTTGGGGGGGTTGGCTTTTGTTCCTTCTTTGTGCTTTCAAGCTTATTTTTTTCTAGTTTCCATAAGTTCCAACAGTGAAACAGGTTGTGTAAAGGAAGAGGCCGATGACTTTTGTTTCTGGATGTGTATCTCTATTTACTCATAACAGAGACAAGGCAGGAGCTGTTGTGGTGAAGTTTACAGGAGGGGGAGAACTGGTTCCATGGTACCTCAGTGGAGTGAATGCTAAGAGGTGAAACTCATTCAACACAAACTTCTAATGCAAACTGGAATATTATGTTCTGGCCAAAAGTATTTTTGGTGAGGACTGTGTGGGAGAGTCAGAAATGAGTGGAGGTGGTCAGGTATGTCAGATGTTGGTTCAGAAAAGTTACAAGATCTTAAATTCCCAGAACTCACTTGAAGACTGCACACAAATCACACCTTGGTTATCAGTGTTACTTCATTCAGGAGTGCTGTTGTGTTCCTGGCTTCCGGAGGTTGCTAAGGCAGGGCCTGGGGAGGAGGGCAAGAAAAGCTGAAGAGTGCAGTTGGTGCTTTTAGTTCCTTAATCCTAGTCATGGCCTTGTTCATAACAACAGACTTCCCAAAGTTTCCCAAAAAAAATGAAATTCATAGATGTGTGGTAGCAGCTAGGACAAAATTGAGCCAGTCTAATCAGTCAGTCTGTGCACTTCCAGTACTTTTTCTTGTTTATAGCTTAAACTGTTTCTATCTTCAGTGTAGAGGGGAAAATTAAGATTTGCATTTTGTTTCCCAACTTCATTTGATTAACTTATTTCTAATATCCGTAATATCCTTCTTGTTATTTCTAAAGAGCTACTTGAAAGGGGGCGATTTTAAAAGTAGTCAGTACAAGTAACCCCACTGTTCTTTTCAGTATGTACTGTGATAGTGCAGGAATAATGGGATGCTCTGCAGGGGAACCATAACACTTTCTGTTAAAGCACTCGAGCGAAACTTTCTCTTCCTGCAGCTCCCACAGTAGAGTATCATTTTTATTTGGGTATGGTATAAATTTATAATTTGATTTAGTATGTTCCTTTAGCTATTATGGTCCTTACAAAATACAGTTTTTGAGTCTCTGAATGTGAGAACTATTTCCAGGTTAAATTATACCATGCAGTAATACAAATCTATGTAATTGAGGAAAACTTAATGAAATGTTATTTTGTGTGTAGGGATGTTTTTTTCAAGAGTTAATACTGCCCATCTGTTTTCTAGTTATGATGTTCTGATTTCAGTGCAAAGGTATCCTTGTTGAGACCCTCTGAAAGGAGGAGAGAATTTTGCTTTTTTGTTCTTAAGCTTGTGCTGAAGGGGGAAAATACGTAGAGAAATGATGATGCTGGTGCAGTGTTCCAACTTTGTTGCAAGACTTCTCTGAAACTTACTCCTAGGAGATCTAAACCTGGTCTTTGTCTTGACAGTTTAGGGACAGATATTTGAGTCTTGCAGTGAGTTTCTAGAAATACTGTCATGTTTTGGTGGAGCAATAATGTTACTGACTAGAAATGCCAGAAAACAAGATGCCAAAATACTGAGTGCAATTTTGACAGCAAAATAAGATTATCTGGACATATTCCTAGAGATTAGAGAGAGCCTTTTTCACATAGAATTCTCAAGAAAACTGTTGTGTATCTGGTTCTCAATGAAACACTGAACATGCTATATAGCGTGTTCTGTTGCTGCACTTGCGTATGGAATTGCATCCACACCTGCTGCTACCAAACCAGTGCAATTGTGTCTTCTTGCTGTCTGTCTTTGTTTTTCCCATGTGTCTGGGTATTCCTGTGTGGCTTGTTCTACAGCTGCCACTTATGCCTTGTAGCTATTACATGTATAAAGTCTTTCAGGTCCTTTCCCAAGTCTGTTTGTCTGCAATCCCACAATTATATTTTCCTTTCCTAGCAGCAGGGAGCATTTGCATCTTTCCTTACACTGCTGATAACCAGTAGCAGTACCATACCACCACTTCTTGTAGTGCCTTTAGCTCCTTACACAGAAGGTTTGGTGAAGTTTTAGGACAAATGTGCTCTTCTTCATTCCTTCTCTGGCCAATTTCATCTTGCTGGGGACATCAGTATCCAGCCTTGAGGGACTTTGTTCCCAGTTTGAGGCTGAGGCACTGGGGAGCAGCAGTGTGGTCAACCCCTTAACCCAGTGCACCTTGAGTTTTGTTTTCTGTGTAGTCTGTAAAGGAAGCAGAGGTGCCAGCTGCCAGTCTGTCAGTGAGGGGCTGGGCTGTGCAGTGGAGAGGAAAGTCTGGTAGGGTTATAGAATAAACTTCCAATTATTGCTGTTTTGTTTGCTCCCAGTTGATTTCAAATTATGATGTTATTGAAGTGCCAGTAGATCAACCAGGGATGTGCTGCCTCATACAGATGCTGGATTACACAGAGCTTTGGCTTGGTTGATGTGAGAGAAAGTTGGTGAATGAGCCAAGGTACATGGACTGTGCTTACTGCAAGTTGGGATAGGCAAAAATATGGGTGTTTAATCAGCTGTTGGTAGTAAAAAACATGATACAAGGGATGGAACTTTGCCACTGTGCAAGGTGCAGAGTGTGCACGACTGTGCAAAGAGCAGACGTAGGCTGCTGCTCTGTGAAGAGTACTGGCATTTTCGTATTTGCTGAATTTGTCAGGTTAAACTAATGTTTAAGGAAAAGAAAATCATCTGTCCTGATATACACTGTTTGGAATGGCTTGAATTGAACATTTGTTTCTTTTGTGCTCTGCAGACTTCTTGAAGCCAACTCTAGCAAAGAGGAGGAGTTCCATCTGTGCCAGCCAGCCCCAGTCTCCAGTGCTGGTCCCCCTGATGGCACATTGCACAAGCCTGTGAAACCTGCCAAGCTGGACGCCACAGCTTTGCACAACTGCACTTTGGCCGCCACCGTGCCTCCCTCGGAGCTGTCGAACCATGCAGTCCTAGCCCGCGACACAGGCATTCACGAGGAGCACTATGTAAGCGAAGGGGTGGAAGATGATGTGCCGGACTGCAGAGAGTACAGAGATGCCTGCACCATTACTGGTAAGCAGTCAAATCTTTCTCCTTGGTAAGCATGTGGAGGTGTAGAATTAAGCTCATGGTGGGGTATCGGCTTCATGGACGGTCCTGCCGCTGTTCTGCGCATTTCTTCTTGTCTAAGAAGTGATTTCACAGGCACCAGGATTTTCAGTGAAAGCACTTTGTAATGTTTAAGGTCCTTGCAAATGGGCCAGACCAATGATAGCTGTGAAACCAGGTTACTGTTTACCCAGTATTTATGTACTAGGGAAATGGAACCGTTTGAAAGTTTGTTTGGAAAATAGCCAAAATCGGGGATGAGGAGAAAGGAGCACTGCAGCTTAAAGTTTATGGAATGCTTGTCCTGATGTTCAGCATAATTTAGATTTTTCTCTTCATAAGAGAATTGCTTTGTGGGAGAAAAGGGATGGGCGAAATAGGATCTAACATTTTTACTGCACATATTTTTGCTTTTCAAAGCCATTTCTTTTTTTCACATTAGTTCTGGAAAGTTAATGTATATTGAATTGTTAATTGTATATTGAATAGCTTCTTCTGCATGCATTTATGAAAGGTTGAATACCTTATTATAGATTCATACAAATAAATTGAATATGTGTTGAAGTATGGTATTTTAAATAGAATTAGATTCTTAGTGCTGTGGTCAGCTGACCAAATTTTTTTGTGTTTGAATAATCACCTTAAGTCAGTTTAGTCATGGTTATGGCCATGAAATGACAGGCAGTTTCCATTCCAAGTGCGTGGTTTGTTGGCTGAGCTGTGAGGCTTCTTTTAGCCTAACGTGACCTTGTGAGTTTTAATTCCTTTTGGGAATGTTTGAAGAGTCAGCTGAGTTTTTGGAAGGGAGAAATGAGATGTCTGAGAAAAACAGCTAAGGCCATGCTACTTGGCAGCGAGATACTTTTATCCTGAGTTGCTTTCAGCCCTTTCTAGAATTGTCTTTAAGTCACAGAACTAATTAATGGTGACTGTCAACAGCTGCTTTAGTAGCATGCCTTAGCTTAGCTCAGCCCAGCCCAACAGCTGTGTAGTTATTAAGGGTTGATATTCTGAAAAAAAGGAAATAGAAAGAAGGGCAGAGGTGCTCTCAAGTCCATCCTGATTTCCTTGGGAAGACAAGCAGCAGGATTAACACTGGAGTCACTTTGTCAGGTATGCGTCTACATGGAATAAATGCTTTGTTTAAACTTACTTGCCATCCTTCCTTCCTTGTTTTCATAGAGCTACTTAACTGGTTGGTTCAAAAATGGGTCATCCTTTTGACTTCCATGTAGGTATTTGCTTGTTAGGTAGACTAGAAACTACATATCACATAAATGCATTCCTGGCAGTGTAACTGTTTTCCAGGCCCCTTGTAGAAGGATCTGCAAGGCTGTGGCCTGTCTCCACTTCACCCCCTTTCCTCCCTCCCCTGTTAACGGGAATTTAACTTTGTTTTTCTGTTTCTGACTGTAAACCAGGACAACCAACTTCTTTCATGAATTACGATGCCTTCTTGATTATGGTTCCTTGAAAGGCAAGACAAACTCACTTTTTAAACTTCTAAAAAGTTTTTATTGAATAGAGGCCAGTGCATGTTCTTGCTACTTCACATTCCTTCAAGCCTGGTGTAGTTTCTGAATCTCTTTCTTCTTGCTGAGCTAACAGCCAAGTGTTGTTTACAGATTGATGCTGAATTGCTTTTTAAAATAGATTTGCTGTTCTGTGGCGTCACATTTGTACTGTTTGTGACCTGAGGACAACATGATGTGACTTGCAGTAGAAATAGCAGTGGTTTTGTTGATTGTTTGGTTAGTTGGGGTGGGGTTTTTTTTGTGTTTATCGATTTTTGAGTTTCAGCTTTTTGTTTCATGTTTTAAAGGTGTCACAGGGCACAGGCTGGATGTAAGGAATTGGTCTCATATTCCCTCTGTAAAATCTTTATCAGTATTGTGTGCAGGTATGCAGTGTCTACCTTTGAAACATAAATACTTGATTGAATTGTCAGGATTCCCAGAGACTTTAACATGAAGTCTTTGTTTAGTTCTGATTGACAAATTAGCACTATTTGCACTTTTAAAATGGTTAGTGGGGAAAAAAATTGCTCATATCAAGTGTGCATATACCATACTTTTTCTTCTGGTGCCAAGCCTTGACTCATCCTAGAATTCAAATTCAGCAATCAGGGAAGTCTGTTGTTTTTTTTTTTTTTTTTTTTTTTTTTTTTTTTTTTTTTTTTTTTTTTTAGTCTAAGGTTAAGACCTTCAGCCTATTGTAAAAGTTATCTGCAAAAATTCTTGCAAATAAAGGCTTGAGCACAGTTAAGAAAAGAATGGGAAACTGAGGCAGAGTGTGGTGTGGTGATGCTTTCTGTAATGCAGCAAGCTAATGGTAATTGGAGCTATCTCTGATATAGCTAATAGTAAATTATATGATGTGCACATTTTGCTGTTTAACTTTTCAAGACCACTGATGCTCAAAAAATTCTTAATGCTGCTTCCTTTTTTTTTTTCATTACTGTTTTTGTTTCCTGTTGTGTTTGCTGGCAGTAGAGAGGTACTTGGCAGTCTCTGTCAGGAGCACCATCTTTCCTGCCTGGAACCCAAGAGCAGATTCAATGTAGCTGAGAGCATTGCACATTCTGATTGTGCTAAGTGTGTTTTCTTGGATACAGGGCTGGCTTAAACATTTCATGTCCCCACACCATCTCAGAATTGTGCTTTAACAGATTTCTGTGGGAGTGCAACTGGAGGTATTTCAGGCAACTGGTCTGGATAGAATCCTTGCTCTGCTTTCGTGTCAGAGAGGAGATGAGGGTTACTTTTTACTTAGGTCACACCTCTGATCTGTCCTACTGTGCGGCCTAAAAGCAGTTATGTTGGCATAGCAGAGGCAATAAGCACTGCAGGGCTGGACCCAGGTGACAAAAAACAGTGTGGTGAAAAATTTCCTTAAGCCAATGTGTGAGAGAGGGACAGCCCCGTAAAAGCACCTTTCCCACTGAATTTGATGTTAAAGCACCATCCAAAGCTCATAGGTGCTGCAAGTGAAGCCTTATGCAGGTAAATGCATCTGAATCTGTGCTGACTTTAGCACAGAAGGGCAAATGAAGTCGGATAGTTGATCCATTGAAAAAAAAAGTTTGTGAATGTTTTAAGAGTTAATATGAAAAAAGTGCTGGTGGGGCACATACTTTCTAAACACTAAACCTGAAAATGGACTCAGTAGCTGTTGTAATAGATTTTTTGTTTTGTAATACTTCATTTTAGATTTTGTTAGCAAGATATAGGAGAGAAGATCAGTGTAGTCTGACTTGAAGTTTCTATTGCTATTGATTGTGGAGCTCTTGTAGGTAAATGGGTAGGAGACTCAAGTCCTGGGGTTGGTGGACAGAGGGGTAGCACTGTAAGGAAGTGTCATGGTGCTGCTACGTGTGGGAGGCATCTATCATGTCCTAGTTGTTGGGTTTTTTCCTTTTAACTTTTTTTTCTTGCTGCTGCCATTCATCCCAGAGCATAGAGACAGGAATACGGATGTAGCACCATCTAGTGTTCCTTTTGCTAGAAAGGGAGTGGAAAATGCTTTTCTGTCTTTTCTCTATTTGCAGTGCAGACCTGAATGCTTTCAGTCAGATGTTGATGAAAACAGCAGCTGGAATTAGGAGCTTTCTTCTCTAACACCACCACCACCCCCATCCCATTTTTTGTAGAGCAGGAAGGGCTGTAATCTTGGCATGAAAAAGCAGAATATCACTAAATTGCTCAATAGTCCCAATTTTATGAATTACAGAAGCCTCTTAGTCTGATTGGCTTTCTTTCTTATCTGTCAGCTGCTGTCAGACAAATCCTGTCCTCCTGGAAATGGAGAGTACAGTGGAGATGGAAGTCTGAAATATCACTGCATACTACTCTTGTGATAGCTGTTTGACTGCCAGAATATTTTGTGAGGTTTTTTGTGTTTTTTTTTCTTTTTTTCCTCTTAAAATATGTGTAACACAGTATCCTTAGACATCTTCAATAAGTTAACTTTGTCTGCTTTTGCATGTCTGAATACTCACTATTTGCAATGATTTTAGTATGGTGTACTTTGTAATTCAAGAGCTAACTGCTTAATATGCCATGTAGGTTTCCTCATCCTTCTCTGAAAAGGGAGAGAATGAATGGACTGTAATTTAAATTGCCCAGCTCCTTCATTAGTTTGCATGATTCATTTGTTCATTGTACTAATTACTCTTACTAAATGCATGTAGGAATGTGTTTTCTGGCTGTTCAGGACAATTTCCTGAGGGCTGTTGAATTATTGGGAAATGCTTTGTGGTAATAACCTGTTCTGTGTCTTACTTTTGCAATTAACACAAGTAGATTTTTTTTTTTTAAATTGCTAGAAACAAAATTAAAGTACTGGAGGGGTCAAACCATGAAATGTCTTTTTTTCTCAGCAGAAAGGTATCTGTGAGAAGAGTTGGTATTGTTTGACCTTCCTCGCAGGTTGTGTAACTTGCATGTTACTGCACTGACTGCAGTGGAAGGAGTCATAACATCCAGAGAAACCAACTTTCTCTTGCTGTCAAGCCTCATTCACACAATCTCCTAGCAATGTTTGGATGTAGAAAGTTTTCTCTGGGTTTTCATCCTGTCTCTATCCTTATTCAGGCTTTAAATATGTTCCCATATGAAACAGATTCCATTCTCTTCCACCAGATCACCTCTCTTCATGGCAACATCAGCCAGGTTTGATAACCGACTGATCTTACAGATAAGTGGTGTTGTTCTGACCATTTCATTATGTAACCACTTTATTTTAAAAGACATGCTTAGGGCCCACGGAATTTCCATTCTATTGTGTGTGTGTCTCCCAAGATGCATGTTTTTGTATTGTAAGGCTGAATGTCTGTTCCTTCTGTTTCAAGTATGATAAAACATGATTACTCAATATTAACTCCTTAGGGACTTAGGTATTAGAGGTTGTTGTGAGATTGCTTTACTCTTGTTATGCAGGTGATGGGGAGAATGCTGTACTCCTAGCTGTCCTGTTCTAGGTGCGTGAGTTACCCCCAGAAATTGTGTGCTTGCTATTCTGAGACTGTTCAACAGGGTGCTCTGGTTGGGTTTGGTACCTGTTACAGGCCTGCTGGTTGATTTATAAGCTTTAAATGGTTAAAAAAGTACTGAAAAAATATTGACAGTTTTGAATTGTTTCCCTTTATTTGAACCTCTCTGAGTTCTGTTGGGGTTACCTTTCTCTTTTAGTGGAGCATAACTTGCTCTGCATTTGCTTCTTTTTCAGCTCCTGATTTGGGGTGGGACTTCCATGTTTTTCTCAGTTTTGTCAATATGAGAGAAGAGGTGTAAAATGTTGCTTGGTGGAGCTGGAACTCAAGCAAAGAGCGTAAGAAATGCTCTGCTGTGTTGGACCAGCCAGCTCAGGACTGTGTTTTTGACTCCAGAAACCACAGATGCTGGATATAGGATCACATACTCAGCCACTCTCAGTAGTCTACTCAGCATAAGTCCCCCCATCATGCAGAACTATTTAGTGTTGGAACCAGTCCATAGCTTTTTCTTATGTGGACCTGCTGATTTTATCCTGGAAGTTCATGGTTGCTACCCCTGTGCCTTGACGGCAATCTTGCACTGTTTCTGTGAGTATTTGTCCTATTTATGCAGGATTTTGGTGAATGTAAATTCTTTTTCCTTGTGAAGTTACCTTCATGATTTTGAAAACCCTTTGTAATTTTTACACCCCTGCCTACTCCTCTCCCAGCTTTCTTAGTCTCTCCTTTAAATAAAGCTATGAGAATGTGGATCCTTACCTCAGCTCATTTACTTTTGTTATTGTTACCAGTCTTATCCTGTAAGCTTGATCTAGTTTCAGTCTCTTCTCCCTCTTTCCCAACACTTCTGTAAGCAGCTATTGCTAAATTCTGAACACTATTCCTTTCTCTAAAGCGTTCCAAAAATGCCAGTCCTGTTAACATGAGATAGCTCCTTCAGCATGACTGGAACAATTTTATGAGTCTGACTGTATTTCTGTCTAGCATACTCTGACAAAATAATCTTATTCTCTGTGCCTGCTGCATCATTGCCTCTGTTTTGAATTTTCTGTCTGGTTTTTGGTGCATTCTCAGTCAACTTCATGCAGATTCCTCCCCCCCCAACCCCCCCGGTTGCTTTTCAGCTCTTACCCTTTTCCAATAACCTGGTGGTTTTTTCTGCTTCCTCTCCTCTGTCAGGTTGTTACACCACCTCTTAATCTGTGTCTCAGGCATATGTTTTTATTCTGTCAAGGATTGTCTTTTTGTGGTTTGATGGCATTTGGTTGGTTGGTTTTCCTTAAGAAGAATTCTGCTGTTCTCCCTGTCTAGCCCTCTTACTTATTTATCCTTCCTAATATGATCCATGTTTTTTAGTGTAAACTGTCAATTCTGACATCACTATGAAAGCAAGTTGTAATTACAAGTCTGGTGTGGCATTTTTAAAGACATTCTTCTTAGCTTTCCCTTGTTTTGGGAAGCACTTACCATTCCTAAATGTGTACTTTATTTGAGGTAGGGGTGCATGAAAGCAGTAAGTGTTCATCAGTGTTCTGGGTTTGTTCTTTGTAGAAAGTACTGAAGGCTAGTGCCTAGTAGATTTTTTTGGGGATGTTTTTTTGCTTTGCATTTTTGTTTTCCTGTTGTGGTGCAATGAATAGTGCAGGAAGACTAAAAAGCTACATTTGACTATTGGTGCATTTAAATATGTGAAAATAACTTTTATTCCATAATTTAGGTCCATAATATGTGAAGTTCAGCTTTACCTTTCCCCCTTAATGTATGTGTGTGTGTCCATCATGAAGCAACACATTTTTCACTTAAAGTAAGCATCTGTAGGGAGAGCAAGCTACATAAGATTTAATTCTTATATTTTGCTTGTGATTCTGTGAAAGCTTTGTTGACAGCCATTGTTTAGTGGCTGGCACATTTTGTAGCTGGGCTGAACAACGAGCAAAAGCAGGACAATTGCTTTTCAGGGTTTTTGTACTCGGTGATTTATCAATGGGTTTTTGAGACATTTGCAGTCTCTCTTGGCAGCTGGAAGATCCTAATGGTTAATGAATGTGTTTATTCTTACTGCTGCTGAACAGTGCATTGCCAGCATGCCTTTGCTACATGAATAGCTTTTGTTCTAACTCTAAAAAAATAGCCATGGTGGCAAAGTTTCCTTTTATTTTCTGTTTAATGTAGGAATCATGAATATGGGTGCATTTATCTAAAGGGAAAAACATTTCTGTACTTTGATTTAAGGCAAAGTTCATTTACGTTTATGGCATAATGTACTGTAGAGTCCTAATAGTTTAATGGACTCTCATCACCAAATCTGTCTCGGCTTTTATACCCAGCAGGAATGTGTATGTAGGATGGAACCAAAGCAGGGACACTTCAACCTGGTAAGCAGTGGCATTCCTCACATTGGAATTGGTTTCATCTTTGTTAGCTTTGGCACTCCCAAATTTATCCTAGTCTTTAGAGGTGTATTTGGCCAAGCCAAAAAGAGGTTGGCATGGAATCTTTTGTTTTCCCATGGAAGACTGGATTTTATGCAGATTTTTCCATGTTCAGAGGCAGAAGAACCACTGCTTAAACAGCTTTGGTCAAAGATGTGTGGCAGGGCTTGCAATTTCAAATCATGTCATGCCATGCCAGTCAAGTTACAGAAGCTGTTTGAGGAGCTGTTTTTTTGTTGTGGTTTTTTTTTTTTAAGAAGCAATATTTTTTGCCCTATAATCTAACCACTTGCTTTACCTTGAAACACATGTCCTGAGTTCAGCAGTATCATTTGTAAGACTTCAGTACAGTTAGCCACATTCTGGGCATCTGAGAACCAAGGCTGAGGAGAAATATGGTAAGTTCTGGGGTTTTGCCTATTGCTTTGTACATACACCTGTAATTGTTAAATAAGGCTCAAGAAATACTTGTAATTATAGACTTCAGTCAATACTTAATAACTGTGTCTATGTAGGCCTATAGAACTCAAATAATGCATGACTACAGGCCATGTTTTCCTCTTCAGTAGCATAGGTAGCAGCCTAATTGTGTGGTAGAATTTCTTCCCTCTGCTTTTCATTTTTATGTGGATCTGTTCGCAGTGATAACGACGAGTTCATTCCATCACTGTCTAAATGGACAGAAAGCATGGGGAAGATGAGACTATTGGGCAGTTCCAAGCAGCCAGGAAATATCTGCTGGAAAAACATTTAGAGAAAGATCATCCTTCTTGCATCCATCATTGGAGTATGGTTAGGCTTGTTGGTCTGCTGAAAAAAGAGAATGCTAACGTAGTCATGGCCTCCTGGCTGCTTGTTGAGCTAGATTAGGTGACTAATCTCAGCGTCACATGGAGCAAAATCAGCGATCAAAATGGTCTGGTATTTGGCATGGAACAGCCTCAACTTGATGAACTTCGATTTCTTGTGTTACATGTGGCTGGACTTTAGCCTCCATGGTGTGTAGTCTTTTCTGCAGAGAACCTTATTTTTGCTTAACTAATATGGAGCCAGCACTGGAATTGACCCTTGGCAGGTACTGTGTGCTTTTTATTTTCTGGAATTGTTATTTATTGACTGTCTTTTCTCAAAGATTTAAAATGGAGAAACTTTAAGAAACCACTGAGAAAGCTAAGTGTCAAGGGTAAGTGTATTATGTGTGTGTGAAATAGGACAGGACTGAAAACCGAAGAGAGGAGTATGTGGTCCCATGAAGTAAAGTAGTAGATTTCTTTATTCTTCCAGCTTTCTTCAGAGAGATTCCTTGTTTCTCTTGTCTCTTTTGTTACTGTGGTTATCTACTTCTTTGTCCTCAGCTGCCTCAACAGGTAGTGACAAGTTATGATGTTTTAGTTCTGTTGCAAGAAATGAAAGATTTGCCTGGCTACTGAGGCATTTTTTGCTTGCTTTTGGGATGTTTTTCTTTTGTTTTGGTTTGGGGGTTTTTTGTTTGTTTGCTCGCTTTGTTTGTGTTTAAGAAGGAGAGGGTATTTAGACTGCCCCTCTCTGGCTGTGGGCTGAGCATCAGCTGCTGGGGTTTGATGGAGTGGAGTTTCCTGGAAGATGCTCAGGGTGGACATGTGATACAGCCTGATGACCAAAGCTTGTGTTTTGAAAGTTGCCAAGCAGCCCAGCACTTCCCTAAGGTCACACCCAGAGTGGAGTTGTTTTGCTATACACACTTCTGTTCAATGGTTGTTTCCCTTTGCTCAGAGGAGGCACTTCTGGGCAGCACGGCTGCTTTGTGCTATTTGCAAGATGTTGGCTTCCATCAGGACCACAACTCAGGGGCACTGTTCTCTGGGAATGATACTGTCTCTGGGTAGTTTTCTTGTGGTCGTTCTTGTCATGACTTGTGTGTTCTGGCATGCCCCTTCTTGAGCGGTGCTCTGACCCTAGCGTAGTTCCTGGCAGGGCTGGGTTTATGAGCCATTGTTTTTTCCACTTACAGCCATGGGCTGGAAGTGGGAAACCGGCTGGCAAAATGTCCTGTGGGATTTGGGGGTTCGAGTACTACGGCAGTTCTGCCGGCAGGTGGCAGTTTGTACTGCGGGTTCTGTGGAGACCTGGGAGTCCTTTTAACCTTGGGAGGGGAGCTCTGCTCCCAAGCAAATCGGTGAAACCATGAAGATCAGGGATGGTTTGAACCAGAATGCAGACAGGCAGAAACTATATATTTTATGTTCCTTGTGAGGACTGTACTATAAGCTGTGGATACAAATATGCAGCTAGCAAGAATTTCTCTTGCTTCTTTCCAGTCCCGTGAGATATTTTTCTCTCTCACGGAAGATATTAGTAGAGTTCTATAAGCTATGAACACCTGTGACCTTGCAAAGATTTGTTTATAGTACAGTAGAAAAATATTTTGATAATGGATGTTCTAGGATTTTAGCCAATCACCCTGAGGCAAGGGGTGGCTGATCCTTTGACCAATTAGACTATGAAGAAAAAAGTCTATAAAAGAGTTTGTGAAATAATTAAGTAAGATGAGGAATCTTGATGCACAATGCCTGCCTGCTGGATCTCTCTTCTCCTCCCTACCACTGCCGGACACCGTGATAATAAGCTGTTTATATTGTGTTTGTAAAGGCTCCTGCAGATACCAGGCTCTGAGATTTGTAGAGTTAATTTTCTCTGTGTGTTTACTGTATGTTTTGGGGTGTTCTTTGTTTGTTGGCCCCCACTCTCCCCATGCCCTTGTCCCTTCTCTTTGTTCTAAGTTCATTCTCTGAATTTATCATTTGTTCTAATGTAAAGTTGATGCTGAAATTGAGTCAGTGCTCCTTCTTTATTGGTCAAGCTAGGTTTTCTTTCCTACAGTAAGATACTTCTATAGCCATAAACAGATGAAATCTAAAAGCCTGGCAGGGAATAGAGTTTGAAAGATGAGCTGCTTTTAGGTGACCATGTTGATAGGAATGAGATTTTCAAAGCTGTCTACCTGTGGTTCTTGTTGAACTTAGCTGGAGTTGAAGTTAGTTTGACTGAGGCTGAGTTGCTTGTTCATGAGGTGCTGGCATAGTTCCACCCATCCAAGTAACACTGACAGCTCAGTATGTGTGTAACTCTCTATGGGAAGTGACCTCACGTATTGCATGGCTGTGTGAGTGCAGGATGAAAAGGACAGTGGGTGACAGCACCCCACACAATGCCTTGTGATCTCTGTGCTGTTATGTGCAGGGAGGGAAAGCATTCCTTGAGGAGCTGTGCTGTCTCCGTACAGTCAGCTCCCATTGTTTTAGACTTCTCACTCCATTTCTGTACGATCAACTCCTTGCTCACTTGTCAGCAGAGGAAAGATGTAAGTGTGCATCGGAAAATAACCAAGTGTACTCTTATCCTCACATGCACATGGTTGTCCTGCAAATTCTTTCTTTCTCTGCGTGTGAAAAGTTAAAAAAAAGAGTGGGGGAAGGAAGAAGCCATCCTCCCACCCTCACTTCAGGCTCCACAGTGAAGACTTAGTTTACTATATTTAGAGCATTTTGTATGGATAGAGATGTGCCTAGAAGAAAGTGAACTGATGAAATAGTCAAAGGTACCTAGATCAGCAAGAATAATAAAAATTTATCTAAGGAAATATAAGCAAGCTGAAACAACCAGTGAAACTTGAGTGGCTGTCTTAAGTTGAGAATCATGGGGTACAGAGGTTTAGTATGTCCAGAAAAGGAGAAATACACCAGCCGGTCAAATGCCAATGTATGAAAAGATACGAAACAAGCTTGTAGGTAATCCATTAGTAACTACCCAAGGGATACTGAAGTGGGAAGAAATATGCAGAAGAGAGCTCAGCTGGAGTGTTCTGCCTGTTTTGCATCTTCTTTATAGAAAGATTAGGAACTGTAACAAGAAATTAACCAGGACAAAAGTCTTCGAAAACATTTGTTTAAATCTCATTTAGAAAACAGAGAGCACAAGGAGGAATGTTGTCAAAAATTACTGCAAAGCGGACTGAGCACCTTCTTCATTTCCTGAGGAACAGGGCATGGAGAAATACATATTTTCAACAAAGCAAGTGAGATGGGGTGTTCATGCATTTAAGCTAAGAAGAAAGTAAAGCAGTAGAACATGTTACTTACAAAAATAATACAAAAAAGAGTTAATTAAAAAAAATTAATTATTTCTGTGAAGTGCTGAAAGCTATAGAGTTGCAAGAGCATAAGCAGAACCTGGAATGACCCATGCTTTACTAAGAATCATGAGTTCATAATTCATTAGCTATTTAAGTTGGTTTTAATCTGCTTGTAGAAATTTGTTTGCCAAATGTGTCCAGAAAACTGAAAGTTGAAAATTGCTTCGATTACAAAACCCAGAATCCATAACAGCAACTCAGAAAGATATGGTTCCAGTACATTTTGTTGTATCATTTTTAAATTAATGATCAGCTAATTGTTTTAAGTGTAAGATGTTACATTTTTCTCAATAAAATGAAGGTAACACCTAGGGCAAGAGGAAGTGCTCTTATGTCTATTGGATATCAGTTAATCATAAATTACAGTCACAGATGATGTCTTGGGTGTTCTTAGTAGAGAAGTTACTTAGTTGTTTATCTTTGCAGTTCTAATCAGAAATAATAAAACAAACCTCTGTAGAAACACAGTCAGGGTCTTCTAAAAAATTTACCTGGTGTTTGGGGATCTTCTCATAACAAATGTGTGCATCTCAGAAAACCAGAGGGGAGGAAAAGTGAAGGGGAAGAGACCGTGTAACTGTAGCACTGAGAATGTTGCCGTGATTTAAATGGTGAACTAATGTTTAGTCATGGACAAGTGTAACCATGGTGTCCTGTTTTTCTAAATAGGCAGTTACATCAGAGCCTGTTCCTATTTCCTGCTGGTATCCAGATTTTAAAATTGCAGTAGAAGTTAATGACAATAGCATCATAAAAAGTTGCCTTTCCAATTACTCATTAATATCTTTTCCAGTTATTAGGCCTTCTGAATTGCTTAGAAATTCTCAGGATTTATCATATGGTAGAGCAGAAAAATTTTCTTGCTTGGCTTTTATTCCACGATAATTCTTATTTCTTTGCTGCATAGTCTTTGCATTCCAGTGGATTTCTTTTCCACAATAAAACGGTATAGTTTTGGTTTGTTTGGGGCTTTTTTTCATATGTACATGTATGAAGGGTTTTTTTTCCCTCCTCACATTTTATTGGTCACTTCCTTTGTATTCATTTTTTGCTACGTTTGGAATAAAACAAGCCAGTTTACCTATCTGTACAAATGAAAGTTTCTCGTCTCATCTGTAAAGTCTATTTCTTTTGGAATCCTAATAAGAGAACAACACTAAAGGTTCGAATATTTCAAGATTTTTATTTCTTTGTTTCCAAGACTATCATCTCAGGCTGTGTAGATTCTTGCATTTTTCTGAAGAGAAGAACTAACATTTTGGCCAGAAAAACTCGCCCAAAGCACCCCTAATGAAAAAAATCAACTCCATATTCTTGAGATTGAGAGCAATTAGGTAATCAAAAGATAGATGTATAAAAGAAAAATTTTTATGTGTACATGTACACAGAAAGGTTTTTGAATGTCTAGTGGATGGCAGCAGGTGGTTTTTAGAAGATCAGCTGGCTTTTCTGCACTCAGATTGTTGCAGGCACTGAGAGGATGCTGTCAGCAATTAAAAAGGTAGCTAGGGAAAAAGAAAGGTTTGTAGTTACAAGCTGGCTCTTGTCTTTCAAAGCATGGGGAGCAGATCTTGTTTCTCTCTGTAAGCCAGTAGTCCCTCTGAGAGGGTTGCAAGGACCTCTTAAAATGATGTGTGCAGGCTGATTCTCACATTGCACAGAGCTCCATCAAAACAGCATTGCCGCACATGCAGGCATCTAACTGCAGGAAGGGTTGGAGGACACTCACATGTGTACAACAGGTAGCAGAACAGTCTGGGTGAAAGCAGAGGAGAATACCTCCTGATAGGTAACAGCAGACTCCTTCAACCATAAAGTACAACACAACTTTCCCAAGTGGATTTTTGTTCTAATCATCAGAATTTTGTAAAGTATGTAGGCAGGAGATTGACAGTATGAGTTCATCTTGGTATTCTCTGCACTGTTGTCTGATAGAATAGTAATGTTCTTGCAATTTTTAGTGCTTGGGTTGCTTTTGACGATGTAATTTCTGGATTAAAAAGGCAAAAACCAGGTAATTAATGATGTATAGAAAAGTATATGTTGCTTCCCCATTCTCTCCTTCCTCCCCTTCTTTGACACAGATGAATTCCAGTAGGTTACAGTGGAATTGCAGGTCTACACCAATCCTGCAAGATCAAGTTTCTCTTATAAAAATTGGTGCCTTTGTCAGGAAGCAGCAAGAGCAGGGCCGCCTTACAGGCGGCTGACAGGATGGGAAGGGCACAATCCTTGTTGGCACAGCCCAGTCCCTTTGTTCCCAAGCAGAGCAAAGGTGCTGGCAGCAATGGTTCAAATTGACTCTCTAGGGGTCAATCATCAAACAAATGCCAGCAATCCAGGAAGCCTGGACAGTGAGTCAGTGTCAGCAGGGAACAGAGCTGGGCACAGGCTTGCCTACAGCACTGCACAGGGCAGGACCAGGGGCTGGGGTGTACATGGGGCTCCTGGCAGAGCATGCTGGCAGAGGGGACCATGGGGAGCGTGGTCATGGCAGTAAAGGTACATGGGAGCACTCAGGGTCTTGACAGTCTTGGCTGTTTACTCTGGAGTGAGTCTCAGCAAGAGTTGCCAGAGCTATGACACTGGTTAAAGAGGGAGCTCTGGTGCGTTGCCCTTCCAAAAAAGGCGTGGATAGCTCTTCCATACTTTGTGGGGGGGGTAGGGGTTGTGCTGGATGGTGGGGTTTTCTCTTTGTACTGGTGCGGAAATGGAAAATGTGCAGATTGATGCACTACGTATTTACTGGAAACATACCATGGGTTGCTCAGTATCTTAATAAATATTTAGCATGACATTTTATTTAATTGTATATGATAATTAAACATATGTTTAGAACTATCACAACTGTTTTGGGTATTGACACACTCTCAAAATTCTTCATTATAATGTAATATAGGTTGGAAGGTACCTCTGAAGATAATGTGTTCTGACTTCTACTAATAGCACATCTTTTAGAGTAAGTGCTCATGGCATTGTTTACTCGACTTCTAGCCTCCCTGTGCCCCTGTTTGACCATCCTCACAGTAAAAAAGAATCTATCTTGAATTGGGATTTTTTGGTGTTAAAACTTCCCAGCTACCTCCTGGCCTAAATTTAAAGCTCTAATTTTAATTGTAACATTTTTGCAGTTGTTGTTGGCCGTCGGTATCCGTTTTTAGAACTGAGTGCAAATTTGATGTATTTGTGAACATGAGGGTCTGCAGCACAGAATGCAGGTCAAATAGTGTTGAAAGGTGCCCTGGAAGTTCCTGTAATCATCTTTACGGGTGTGTCTTAGGTGTGAACTGTGACACTGCTATTGCAATCCTGGATTTCTGTTTCTTGAGAAAAATCTGCCAGCAGCAAAGGCAAAAAATTACAGTGGTACTAAACTGTGGTCAAAGACCAAGTTAAGGTTATATGTAAGGCTTGAAAGTTAAAAATGATCTGTGAAGTAGAACATAAAAAATTTACATTCCTCTGTGCACTAATCCTTTCTTCATACTCCAGTTGTAACTGGCTCTCTGTTCCCCACTGTAGCCCACTTACTCTTCAATAAATGTCCCTGCTTCTAGAGGCTTTTTGTCACAAAGAGAGCATGCCACTGTATTGTCTACTAGTAAATATGATATTATATGATAAATATTTTAGGATAATTTGGGCCAGGCATATCTTCTGAACTTATTTGTATTGAGCTGTTCTTTACATGCAGAAAAATCCTGTTGATATCAAAACAAAGTGATGTCTTTCAAAGTTTTATATATAGTACTCAAGGTAACTAACAGAGATTGTTCCCTTTCCCTTAACAGATGTGTGCAATAGTACCAATCTTCCTGAAGTTGAAATCATCAGTCTCCTGGAAGAGCAGCTGCCTCATTATAAGCTAAGAGCGGATACAATCTATGGTTATGACCACGACGACTGGCTTCACACGCCTCTCATTTCCCCCGATGCGAATATTGACTTAACAACTGAGCAAATAGAAGAGACCTTGAAATACTTCCGTAAGTCAAAAATTCAGAAATTGTACTGAGAAACAAATAAAACAGTGCTATTTTTGTTACCTTCTTTGAAGTATCTGTGCAGTTCTTTGGAAGCTGTGGAGAGGAAGAGAACTGTTTGTGGTTTATTGCTTTGGTCTCCAAGATTGTGGTAGATAGAAAATGAAGGGAACATTTAATCAAGAACAGCCATTGCACTTGTGATTTGTGCATGCACCTTTCCACATTATCAAATACTGGAGAAACTGAAATAGTTCTTTTTGCTTGTGATCTCTCTCAAAGAGACTGAAATTTCTGTATCTGTGCAGCTTAGAAAGCTTAGGCTTCTTTCCATATCCACTTTTTTTGAACGTGTTCTCTGACACATTGCACTGTTGTCTGGCAGCACTATGTGCCACCATCACAGAATGACATTAAATCATTTTGCTGCAGTTTAAGTTTCTGGAAAAGCCTTGTGAAGAACCAGGCTCTGACCATTTGGTTGAAATGGTTTGGCCCTTCATTCTTTTATTTGTTCATAGTCATGCTATCAGACAAAAAAAAATACTTGTGCCTAGAGGGAACACAAGTAGATTTGTGACCTTTATGGTTAGTCATTCTTTTGTTGGAGTCTGTAGATACTTTATCATGGTGACTGGATTCATGTCTCTCTGGTTTCTTCCACTGTAGGTATTGACTTAGGTGTGCAATTAGAGAAGGCTTCTGTGATTCATCTCAATGACTACTATGCTAAAGCAATAGCAGTGGATTTACATGGATTATAGTAGTATGTAGATTTAGGTAGAGCTGCAGGAGGGATGAGGTACAGGGCTCAGCACAAACCTGTGCAAAGATGGCTTCATTGCATTTTGAAGCACCTGAAGAATCTCTTTGTAAGGAGCACAGCTGGTAAAGAAAAGTATGAATAATATGAAGAACTGAGTTTCTGATGTTCAATAAAGGGCATGGAAGTATTTTAGTAAATAACTTACATATGCTCTCCGCTTACCCCCAATCACACAAAATCAGTGGGAAGGGCAGGGAGACAAGCTGAAGCTGAACTATGGAATCAAGTGTACTACCCTGGTTTTGTATCAGCCCATTAGTGCTGTTACAATGATGGCAGAAACTGGCTTAAATAGATAATTTGAAATGTAGGGTTTCCAAAGCCTTTAGTAACCTGATTAGTCCTGTCTCATGAATAAAATTGTCTGCGTGGGTGCACTGTTGCAATAACCATGGGAAAAATGTTTTGCTAGTGGGAAACTCAAAAATCCCCATGGCAGCATCCCTCTTCTACCAACTGAGATCATGGTAGGTGTGTGACTGCTGGGGATGGATACAAAATACAAACTGTGTGGAACATGAATTGAGAGCAGCCCTGAGGAGAAGGATTTGGGGGTGTTGGTTGACAGCTCAACCTGATCCAGCAATGTCCAGTTGTAGCCAAGAAAGCCAAATCTGTCCTGGGCTGCATTGAAAGAAACATGGTCAGCAGGTCAAGGGTCAAGGGAGGTGATTCTCCCCACCTACTTTGTCCTTGTGGGACCCCCACCTGGAGGGTGTGACCAGCTCTGGGGCCTCCAACATAAGAAGGATGTGGACCTGTTGGAGCGAGTCCAGAGGGGCACAAAGATGATCCAGAGGGCTGGAGCACCTCTGCTGTGAAGACAGGCAAACAGAGCTGG
Organism: Corvus kubaryi; assembly: GCF_017639235.1. Classification (NCBI taxonomy): domain Eukaryota; kingdom Metazoa; phylum Chordata; class Aves; order Passeriformes; family Corvidae; genus Corvus; species Corvus kubaryi. The sequence goes on from NW_024581137.1 coordinate 14,293,869, forward strand.
AGTTGTTCAGCCTAGAGAAGAGAAGGCTCTGGGGGGACTTCAGAGCACCTTTCAGTACTTAAAGGGGGATACAGGAAAGAAAGAGAGGGACTTCTAAGCAGGCCCTGTAGTGATAGGATAAGGGATAATGGCTTTAAACTGATAGAGGGTCAGTTTAGATCAGTTATATGGAAGAAATTCTTTACTGTGGGGGTGGTAAGGCACTGGAACAGGTTGCCCAAAGAAGCTGTGGATGTCCCATCCCTAGAAATGATCAAGGTGAGGTTGAATTAGGCTTTGAGCAACCCGGTCTAGTGGAAGGTTCCCTGCCTATGGCAGGGTGTTTAGAACTAGGTGACTTAAAGGTCCATTCCAACCCAAACTCTTCTATTATTCTCTGAAAATGAAGCTGCGAACAACAAAGAAATTGGGGAGCATAGCTGCCTGAAACTGTGAATACTTAACAATTTTATCTAGCTTTTAGCTTACAAGGCATGATGACGGCAGCTTTACCATGTTGCTGTGGTTGTAGATTTCTTCCAATCAACTGGGTTGAATGAAAAAACCCTGTAATTCTTGCCACACTGTATATTTTCTGCTTTTACTGGGAAATAAATGCTTAAAAAAGAGGAAGCAAGCAAGGAAATCTTTGATAAAGAAACATTTATTTCTTACTGCTTACAGGCAGACATTTGTGTATAGATAGTAGTTCAAGAAATTTAAGCAAATTTGGGTCTAGCCTTAGACTGATACCCTACAAACTGAGATCTCTGACTTTACCCTTGTTCAGTTGCTGTGAACAGGTCACAGACTCCATCTATACACAAGAGTGCAAGATCGTAATAACTCTGCATGTTTCAAAATGATTGCATTGATTGCAAACATTGGTTTATGGCAGAATTAACTATGAAAGTCAAAATACTATGTTAAGTAAGTTGGCAGAAAGGTTCTGTGAATTATGCCACCACCACTTTGGAGTGTTCCACAGTGTGACTACTTGCACAGTTTTCAGTGCTGCAATTAAGCTACCCCTCTTGTACCTGTTTAGTTTGTTTGAAAAATCTTAATGAAGATGTGAGCAAATACTGTAACCTGTCTCTTTGAAAGTTTGATTTTTCAATGACTTATGAAAATTTCCTTGCAGTTGTTTGTGTGTTGAGATTGATGCTGGTTTATAACCTGTTGGTGCAAATGTGATGACTTTCCCACTGTGTTGATCCATACAGCAGAAGAATCAGCAATGACCCTTAGGCATACTGCTGTGGCTTGTTAGAGCAGATTTTCTGCCTTCCCGTGGCTTTTTTTTGAGGTCCTCAATCCAATTCACAACCACAAAGGCTCAGTATCTGCTGGGCCACGTAACACAAGAGTATGGCTACTTAGCTCTCCTTTTTAATTGATCTTTGAAGATATTGGTAGAAAGATGAATAGTCAAATATCCAAGCATTTTAATTTATTCACTGCTTTTTGTGGGGATTTAAGCTATAACGCAGAATAGGTGATGTAGAGAATTAGTTCATAAAATTTAGTTGGCAATTGGGAGGAATGGAATAGTATTAGGCCTGCAACTGTACTTTTACATTCTGGAACTCCAAAGCACATCTTTGTTATTATTTCTTTCAGATGGAAGGCTGAGCCAATTTTTGCCAAATGAATAAAATAAAACTGATCTTATCCTAAAGCATAATCAAATAAATTAAATGTCATCTGACCAGCCTCATTAAACTGTTAAGGCAGAGTGTCTTTTAAGTAAGCCTAAATGATGTATGATACAGCAAAATGACATTCCATCTCCCTGCCCCCATATTGGGGGCAGTCAAGCTCACTTTTGCTGAGGGCTGTGGGGAGAGGTCTGTGTGAGAGCCAGGCTGAGCACAGCTACCAGGGGCAGTGAGCAGGCACAGGAGTCTGGGTTTTTCCTTGGCAGCTTAGGGGGACAGGCCCCATCTGGGAACCCTCTAAAAAACTGAGGGTGCTTGCTGCTGCGTGTAAGGTAAAGGTAAGGTGAGCCACAGGAATGTGGGCCTCAGGAAGTCCTAGTGGCTTCTGAGAAGCTGTCAGCTGCTCTTGACCCAGGGGTGTCCTGAGCCTTCTTTGGAGCTGCTGCTCAGTAGGGATGGTCAAGTACCTTTTTAGCTGGTGGCTGGGAGAAAGTCCTCTATAACAGCCAGGTCTGGAGCACAGCTTCCAGACACAGCCAACAGATGTACTAGTTTCTGTGGAACAGTGCAAAGAAGGGATCCTCATCTGAGTTCAGAACAACCTAAGCCTGCAGATGTGGTGGCGGTGTGCCACAGGTGCATTCTCCAGGTTTTGGAGCACCTGTCCCTCAGGGCAGAGACTTCAGCCCAGACAGAGACTTTAACCCAGAAAGAGCTTCAGATTGGGAAGACAGCCCTGCAAGAGTCAGGTTGCTGGGAGTGCCTAGAGCTGCTCCCTATCCCGAGGTAGAGAGAGATGGCTTTCATTTATGCAGGTGTGCTGTTGTTGGAAGAGCTGTCACCACGTGGTGAAGTTGAGAGGAAGTCAACAGGCTGTGCAACATCACAGAGGGTTGAGACATACACAGGACCTAGGAGTGGCTGAGACATCAAAGGACTGTGCTCCCATTCAGAGGAACCTTGACCGGCTGGAGACATGAGTAAAGAGCAGCCTTGTGCTATTCAGCAGAGGGAAGTGCACAGTCCTGCAGCTGGCGAGGAACAGCCCCATGCTCCAGTAGATGCTGGGGTCCACCTGTTGGAATGCAGCCTTGCAGAAAAGGGCCTGGGACATCCTGTTGGACACCAAGGTGGACATGAGCCAGAAATATGCCCCTGCTGAAAAGCAGAATAAGGGCATCCTGAGCTGTATTAGGAGGAGCATTACCAGCAGTCTGAGGGAGTTGTACTCAAAATTAGTGAGGCCACACCTGGAGTGCTTGGTCCTATTCTGGCCTCCCTTATTCTATATTCCTTCAGTGTAATGCATTCCTTTCCTCTCCCAGGAAGCTGCAATCATGTCTCTCAGTGGGTTTTTTGCCTTGTTAGAAAAATAGGTCATAACCATGCAGCTGAAATATTTTTGTCTAGCCAATCGAGCATAGTATTAAGCGCAACTTCATTTTAGAAATGTTTTTGCTGTCTCCAGGAAAAATATAACCAAAAAAAAGGAGATTGTAATGTACATTATTTCCAGGTGGTGAACAGTTTGCAAAATTTGTTTCTTTAAAGCTTTATTCTTGATTTTCTTAATTCTACGTAGGGGTGTATTCTCTTAAATGTCTGTCTCTTGCTATTACGGTCTTATTTACAGTGTTTAAGTGTGCCTAGTGATACCTTAATTAAACTACACAGCTGGTTTTGCAGGAAGGTTGCCAAAGACATCAATTTTGATTTTATACAAATGCAAAAATAGTGCTCTCCAGTAATTTTTTGGGGGAAGGGAGAAATAATCCTTTCATGTGGAAAATAGCTTTTTGTCATTAAGTACTTTAATTTCCTCTGACTGTGCCCCTGTCTGATGTTAAATCATTTTGTTTCAGTGGGAGAACAGTTAGACCCTCTTCTGCATTAGAAGAGTCTTTTCCTTGTACCAGTGAGGTCAGAAGCCACGAGCTCTGTCCCATCTGTAGGAAATACTTGTACTATTTTGAAACCCTGGATAGTCATCCCAGTTTGATGAAGGACAGTCAATCAAATCTGAAGCACCCATTTTTCTAAATTTTTTTCAGTTCTGAAAGCTGCTGGTTATAATGCCCTCAGTTGCTCTAGATTTTACTCTGGGTTCTGCTCTTTCCAGGTTAAGCAAGACTTCTTGCTAAACAAAACACTACACTGGAAGAGATCACTGTCCTAAGTTTGCCCTTACTAAATGTGTAGTCATAGGATTACTCTTATTCAGTGTTCTTTTAGAGGGTGGAAACACCACTAACTCTTCACATCGGTAAATTATTCCAGTTTAGAAATAAGTGTGACAGCCCATCCTTGAAAATCAGTTGGGCAATTTTAAATATGCCTACTTTGTCAGTTTGCAGATGTATGTGTTGTGGCAATGCGTGACTGTGATCAATATGCATTTCATACTGGTGGCCTGTACAGCTACTGCTCTGATAAAAAGGACTCCAGACAATGTTAATGGGATGGGCAACTTTATCCTGAGTGGTGGTGACTGTACTGGTGACTGTAGAAACTGATGATGCGGTATGGTGTTTAATTATCTGAACCATCCTGAGGCTGTAGCCAAGAGAAGAAATGTGACCCAGAGGTAATCAAATGGGATGTAATCCGTTGCAGCTGCCATGGAAATACTCCATCCAACTCCAGTGTTCAGTTTCAAAGCATCCTCACAGAATTGTAAAAGGTTTGGAGAAAAAGCTGAGAATGACTTAGCATGAAAACACAGGATTTCTAGTGACATGCTGTTTAATGACATCCTTTTAAGACTTTATTTGCCAGCAGAGATGACGTGCTGCTGCTTTGCACCTTAGCAGCGCAGTGCACTACAGTCTTGAGTGTGCTGCTGTGGGGTGGATGAAAGTACCTTTGTCAAAAACTCTCTTCAAACAAAGGAAGGGGTTTGCGTGGGTTTTATAACCTGGGTAATTTAGGCACATCAGTTTAATGTTGACCTACGGCATGGATTTATTTCAGCAAAAAAGGAAAGAGAGGGCTCTTGAGCTTTTCAAGCCATCTTTTCTGCCTAATGAAACCCCTTTGTAACCACAAGCTTAAGGAATGCTTAGTATAGCTGTTCACCATTGACTACCAGAATTCTTTATCAATCTGTCTGTTTTGTCCTATGGAAAACAGATGAAAGGGGAGGGGTTTGTTTAGTTAGAAGTAAACATTAAAAAATAGAACAAAATTTAGCAGCTAAAAGGGAATGCTGAACAAATGTGAATAACTGTATTTCAGTTTGGAATAGGAAAATGCGACTTCCTTATGGTTGCAGACATATTACCCAAAATCTTTTTTTAATCCCATTTTGTATGAACCTTTAGGCAAGTAATACAATAATACCCCAACCAAATGTAGCACTGCAGTATGGAGATTTGAATACACAGAGGTTCAAAGTTTGTAGAGTCAGTCCACCAGAAAAATATACTGTTCTGATAAGTTTACTATAAAATTAATCTGCTACATCCCTGTAGGAAGGAAAAGTAGGGCTGCAGAAGTTGAAAGTAGGTTCTGCAAGTGTGCAGCTGCTTTGTCGGCTTGGTCACAAATTCCTGTTCAACTTGATAACCCTTCCAGCTTTATAGAGCTACAATTCCTCATATAATTGAAGGGATGCTTGGGGGTGGGTACCTGGATATATAGTATTCTGTCTGCCCAGGGTTTCCGTCTTCATGCTGGGAAGATAATACACTTACTCTGTATTTCCCAGTCTCTTGAGGGGTTCTAAAATCATTTGGCCACACAAGTGATTTTCACCACAGAAAAGTAATGCCTTTCAGGATTTTACCAGTATGCTTCCAATCAGATCTGTAAAAAAGTATCAATAAAACAAACAAACAAGCCCTAAGCCCCTACCTTGGACTATTTTTATCCTGTCTCATTGAAAGGGAGTATATGTGCCATAGGAAGGACAGTGAGAAGAAAATTCTAGCATGTTGAATATTTCCTTTGTTTAAAACGTCAGCAAATAAAGGAAGGAGATTATCTCTGCAGCAATTTAAGGTGGTAGCCAGTGTTAATTCTTTCTATTTTAAATGCTTGTTTAATAGCATTACCAGACTGAAATTACCTTTTGGACAAAAATAATACAAGTGGAACAAATAGTTTATATGCAGAGCAATTGAGTTGATGTTGCCATAGGAACCTTTATTTTTCTCTGTCGGTATTTTAACAGTGTAGCCTTAATTGCATTTAATAGCATGTGTAGTTTTTTCCTTGTGAGTATGCATAACTGAAACCTTGCAAGACTCAAAGCTACTGCAGTGATAATTTCTTATACCAGTAAAGCTGAAATCGTGATGTGTCAAGAAACCAAAGCATTTTCCTCTGCATAGCTTGACTATTCCTTACCTATTCTGTTATAGTAAAAGCAAAGTGGTACCAGTCAGGGAGTAGAATAAGTGATAACAACCTGGAAGAGACATGAGTGAGGGTGAACTTAATAGATGTCTGCAAATCATGAGTGATTGAAAAGGAGAGATGAACTGAGTGTTCAGATTTCCAGAGCTGGAAGCATCAAGTTAAGTTAGTAAACGTGAGTTGCAAAGCATAAGGTGAGGGGTTTGTATATCAGGAGGAGTAAATGTGTGGAACTCCTTGCAGGAGGATGTTGGAGATGCTAAAAATGTATGTGGGCTCAAGAACAGAGAGGATAAGTTTTTCAAGTATTGCTAAAAGCAGTAGCTCTATCTGTCTCAGGCTGTCTCTGATGGTGAAGAAGCTAGAGGTTGGGAGGGCAGTTGTGGGAAATATTGTGCAGTTCTCTTTTGCCTGCTCATGGCTGTTCTTGTGGATGGAGTCTTTGGCTAGAGAGACACCAAAGACTTCCTTGGTCAGACCCAGTATGGCCTCCTACCTTGTGTTATTAACATAGGTCACAACTTAATCTATCCCAATGCTTCTACTGCTGTTTGCAAAGAATCGCCTTTCCTAAAAAAGGGGGAGAAATGGGTGAAGAGTATGTGCTGGTTGTGAACAAAATGGATGTCAATCCCCTTGGTATCTGTACCTGCACGTATTCAGACATGCTTTTGGAATTGCTGTGTTTGATGATTTAATGCGTTTGTTCCTCAGATAGATTCTCTCCTAATAGCTTAAACACAATTTTAGTGGGGGCTGCAAAAGTATTTTCTTCCTTTTCCAAAACACTGAACACAAAAATTAAGTTATTCTGGGTAATGACCTTCAGTATTTTTAGGAATAGAGTAGTAAAAATTTGGCCTAACCTCTTGTCTTCAGCTTTGAAACTTAGATGCTTGGGGAAAAAAAAAACCAAATGGGCAGTGGTTCATGGAGAGGGCAAAAAGTAGAAACAGATTAGCTTTTTCTTGCGAGGAGAAATGTATTGCTGTCCTGATTTTGCTGATTCTTTCTTTTTTTTTGTTTGGCATTTCTCAGCAGCAGGATGCAGAAGGGGTTCTATTATATCAGACCAGAATAGTGTAACAAAGCAGTAACATAGTTTAATTTTCCATGGGGAAGGCAGGCTTTTATCAAACTGTGTGGAGGAGAGTAGTAATGGACTTGATTTTCATTATTAATGTACTGCATGTCCCCAGTGAATTGCAACAGTGTGATGCTGTTGTTTTGTCAGCTGTGGCAAGGAGTTGTATCATCTTTCTTAGCAATGATTTTTGTTTCCAGTATGGAGGACTCCTTCTAGTCTGTAAAGCCAGAAAGAGCAAAATGCATTTTCTTCATCCCTGCATTGCTTTTGGAGCCAGCTTGTCTCCATGGCAACACATTAGCCTGAAAGAGATGTGGAGACTGGGGAGGAAAGGAATGAGTTAGAACCAGCCGGGCGGTGGTGTGTGTCCCCAACGTCAGCGCATCAGCCTTTTGATAGGAGGATTTTGTTAACACCCATCCAAGGCTCCTGTGCCGAGCTTCTTTATTAGAGGAGCTGCCAGGGCATCTGCTTCCTTTCTGCATCCTTTTTCTGTTTTTTTTTTTTTCTTCCAAATACACCCTCTGCCACCCCCCTTTTATTTTAGTTGCGGCCTCAGTGAAGATGTGGTGCTCATTTTCAGCTTCCCGTGAGCTGCCTTGTGCTCTGGCATTTTGCAAAGGCAGGAAGGCATGGCTGCATTTCACTTGACCTTAGCAGCGAAGTGAAATCTCCTGTATGTCACTGAAGGATACTGACTATGCAGAAATTTATTGAAGCAGATTATTATGAACTGGACTGGTATTATGAAGAATGCACGGATGGTAAATATTTCTTTCTAGTCTCTTGTTGCAGAATTTGGAGCCTGTAAGACTGGAGCATCATTATTCAGTGGTTTTAAAAAGGAAATACCCAGAAAAAGGCAACACCCAGGTGCAGCAGAGATGCCTGCACCTCTTTTGCACCTCAGCATCTCTTGTGAGTGTGCTGCAAGAGACTCTGCTGTATAGCTTTCTCCTCTCTGAAGGGAGTGGCAGAGCAGCATATGAACTGTATGAGCAGAGGAAAGAATATTCGAAAAGCTAACTGTATCTATAATAATTGAGCTGAATTTAAATATACTGATGGTAAGATTGATTATCGGTTCAAGTTTGAAGGGTGTGCTTTTTCTGCATTACCAATATCCTGTAATATGTATATATTTGATGTGTTAATAGGCAGTACATATTTTCTCTCTGGTTATTTGTCTGTGAAAAATGTAGATTCTTAAAAGTGAGCAGGTTAACTTTTTGAACTGGAAGAATTACAAACTCTGGCAAGCATTATCTTTTGTGGCTTTTGCAATTTTCATGTAATGTTTGCTAGGGTGATTATTTCTGTATCTGGACACCAAATGTTTTCATCAGGCTTCTGAGAGAAGGCACACGAGAAGGGATAAGGAATCGCTAAAACTGCATTCTCTGCAGCATGAAAAAATCAAGATCCCTTATTGATGGGACTCTGAAGCAAAATGCAGCCTTTGGGAATGCAGTAATTGTATATGGATTTTATTCTGGTTGGAGAGCTTAGCTTAAACAAGGCAAGTCCAAGATCACAGTGAAGCAAAGCACAGAAAGCAGGAAGGAGTGCAGGCCCAGGGGACGATGTACATATGTAATACACGATAGTGCAATGACAGTGCTCTAACAATAACAATACCAAAGGGGACATGAAGTGTAAAGATAAGGGTGACAAAATTTAAATGGTTTTTTATGGTCTTTTCAGTGTCATGTGCCTCCTCCATTTGTTTCTCAGTAGTAGATTTTGGAACTGAATGCAGTTTCAGAAGCTTGTTACACTTGAACTACAGGAATTGATTGTTCCTGTCCAGGTGTACAAAGAGAAAGGTGCGTATTTATTTGAGAGATCTGACCATTTTAATTTGGATTGAATCCATTATGTAACCTTTATCCTCTAGGTTTAACCCTAGTAAGTACTGTAGCATCTGATTAATCTGTATGATGTAACAGGCTGAGTTGGCCTGCTTTTAGAAGCTTAAGAAACAGACCAGTTCTACAGTCAATAGAAGCTGTAGCTTTCCCCATGTTAAGGCTCCCACAGGTAGCATTTGGTTTGTTTTTTCCAAACAAAATGTTTGTTCATTTTTAAGATCCTTTTTCTGTCTGGTCAGAGTGTCATTATGTGGAAATGTGGTGTGCCTGAATGTCTGAGCTAAGAGCTGATCTACTCACCCATTTTGTCTTAAGGTGTGTGCTGCATGGGAGAAACCGTGGGAGTTTCACAGCAGTGGACTAAGCAACAGGTGTTGGGTAAATGTTTAAATACCTTGTGGGATGAGGGCCTCAGGTGCACAGGAGTGGTTGGTCTGATTCTGGGTTTTCCTGTCAGTGCTGAGCCCCTGCCCAGAATAATTCTTCCATGAGCTGAGATGTGCAGAGTCAGCTGGAGTGTGTGCTGGCTGTCTGCTTGAAGTATTTGGGAAGTTCTTCCCTAAGAGAAAGAAGGGTTTAATGTGTGGTAGGGAAATATCTCTCCAGCAGGTAAGGCATAATGCTATCTTGCATTTTTTTTTACTATTATTTTTTAATGAAAGTATTAGTTTTTACATGATGAAGGATAGTGCTGTCAGTCCTGTCTCAGCCTCTCAGGTGAACGGCAGTCTCATAGAGTTCACAGAATTTTCTGGGGTTTAGCTTTCTTTTGCTTCTTTGAGTTCAGGTGTGTGTGAGAGAAGAGGATTCGAGAGATTCAGTGGAAGACACAGTCTTTGGCCTTAGATACTGGCGTGTTCATTTGGGTTTAAAATAGTGTTGGCACTCACCGTTGATGGAGAAAGGTATTCTAATTGTGGTAGCAGACAAAAGGCGTTGCTGCAGTAGAAAACAGAGCTTTTCCAAAAACCTGGAGCAGGTGGCATATTAAAAGAGATGCCTGTCCCTTGATTGGTTTTCGATTTTTCTGCCATGTATTTGTTGATACCAGAGTCATTTTCCTGAGATTCTTTTTACATTCAGTATAGTGAGATAGGCAGTTGCAGCTCAGCTGACCTGTTTTGAATATCTATTTTAAGACAAATTGAAGCACAGTTAGAGAGCCAGTTTCTCTGCCTTACATGGACTCTCTGGAGCTCAGATGTATGTGTGCAGTCAGTTATGAATCCCACCCAGTTCACCCTCCTTGATAAATACAATATTGGAAAACAGTAGGTGGTACATTAAAACTAATGGGAATCCTCACAAGATAATATCGTGCAGAATTATTTTTCTGATGAAATCGTTCATACATTCTTTGTCAGAGCCTCTGGGACTCAGATTTCCGTTTAAAAGACACGACTTCGTTTGGTTTCATTTATTTAATAATTATTTTAACAGCCTATGGTTTCTTTTTCTTCAGAGAAAAAAAACTAGTCTAAAATTATATCGGGGTATAAGGTTTTAATGCTATTACTTAACTGTAAGGTAAAGAACTGACTCACTGTTACCTCAGGTGTAATGAATTTCTGTAATGACTGACATAGTAATGATGTTTTCTACTTGCATTTGGTGGTGGTATTTTTTTTAATGTCCTGAAAAAGAAAAAATGCTCAAAATATACAATTTATAAATCTTGATAAAGGCTTTCTAGCGTTGGAATAATTAATTAATTCTTTTACATAAGGTCCTTTACAGAGTTTATTTTTGGTAGGAATAGACGAAAATAGACAATAAAATGTCACCCTCTATGTGAATCACTGGTGTTAACTAACATTCCAATAAATTGAAGCTTCTATAAATAACTACTACACTGTGCTTTTTAGATACATTTTCAAGTATAATATTTTATAATACGAGTGACAGTTGTCACCTTACTTGGCATTAGCGAAGTATATTGTGTAGGTGGAATGGGGAAAGAACTGGGCCTGTACATGAGTAGGAAAGTAGCTATTTCATAGCAGACTTGGACAGAACCAGTGATAAAGAGGAAAAGGTGAAACTTTTGTAGACTCTTATCACAAAAGATAATAGTGTAAAAGTTTAGGTTCATATAAGTGGTTTTTAATAGAAAAAAATACGTTCTTAAAAATCCCACACTCAACACAACTTGGGTGAAAAAATTAATACTAAACCCCCACAAACTACCAAGTAAACAAACAGATAAATATCTACCCATAGATATTTTTATGAATATGCTTGTTCCCCCCCTTTCTCTTAGTGCAATATTTTTTTAATGATCAATGCTTTCTAGAGAAATCCAGGTTGACTTTAGAGCCAATTGCTTTCCTGGTGGTTTCTTCCATTACTTTTTTATTTCTACCTCAGCAGTTCATAACAATGCATGAGTTCAATTGTCTACAATTCCAGATGACTTTGTGAATGTGCGATTGGATCTTGCGTCCTCCTTTTTTTGGTCATGAGTTTTTGCAATTTCTCATGGAGGAAATGGTGTTTTTTCCTTTTTTCCTCTGCCAGACCCATGGTGTGCCTGGTTTGTTACACATGCTGGACCTTCTAACCACTTCTGTGTTTGCCTGAGCCGCTTCATCTTCCAGCACCCCTTCCTGTATTTTCTTCCCACTCAGGTTGAAATGTTTTTACCACCTGTTATGTTTGCAGTTACTGTTTAGAGCTTCTCTCTTCTGTTCTATTTTCCACTCCACTGATATAATTATCAGCAAGTTCACTAACTTTCTTTTTAACAAAAGTGGACAATGTTATTGCTTGGTTCTGCTTGATCTCTTATGAGTGATTACTTACTGTTGCCTTGCTTATGTTACTGTGGTGACCCATCGTCTCCCTCATACATTGGTCCCTTTCGTGACCATCCCTGTGAACAGAGTAGCCCTGGTTTTACTCTGAATCTTAGTGGATGCTGGCACTGGGTATGCTATTGAAATCTGAGAGAGTCTTATGAATGCCTTTAGCATGCAGTCTCCGAAACAGCCCTTGCTCTATAGGTGTTCAGCTAAAATGGTCATTCAGGTTGATCTTGTTTTGCTCCCATGTCTTTTACATCTGTATTTAATAAATATAGTTGAACCTTGCTTATATTCCTGTAATTGTTGATACCATTTTCCTGTTTTTCTGCTTTTTGCCAGGCCACTTCTTTACTCCTTCATTGACTCCTAGTTCTTTGTCAAGGCACATAAGCCATATAAGGCAACATACATTGCAGCATAGAGATATTTTTTGTTTTCATTCTGCTCAACTGCTAAATATCCAGATAAGTGTTTTCCCACTTCATCCTATTTCTTTCCCTTTCTGCAGGAGTAACATGCTGTCCCTTTGGTTGAGTGACAGAAGATATTTTGTGTGGGATTTTGAAAGAGTGGGAAACATGAAGCCAGTAAAAATTTGAACAAGCTAACTTCGCTTGACTGTACATATTAACAAAAGCACACATTCAATAACCAATTTATCTCCCTCCCTGAAGAGCCCACCCCAAAATACCCACATTTCTTCATCAGCATGCTTTAAGTCCAAGTGCTGCCATTTCATCTGCTGTTTTTAGACTTGTTTGCTTACGGAGAATCTCTTTGTTCTAGATGCAGCATTGTTAGTAATAGTTTATTGTGCAGAAGTTAGATATTTTTATTGATAAAGGAAAGTTAAAATTATTTGAATGCATTGGAGTTCCTTGGAAATAATGAGTCAGGATATCAGGGTTTGTTTGTATTGTGTCCAGCCTCACCCTTCTTCAAACTAGCTCCTGGTTTGTGTGTTTCCTGTTTCATGGCAAAGCTGCTGAATACACTCTGTACCTCAGTGCAGGTGTTGTACTAGGAGTGTGCTTGGAGCACTGCAACCCCCTTAACAAGCTTCCTGACAGGAGGTAAAGGTCTTCAGCTGCTAATTCAGAGTGGGAATTGCAGCAAATACACCAAATTTACTTCCCAGTGGCAACCCATAAATGTAAGTCTACATTCTAGTATACTCTTAAAGTCCCTGAGTATGTGTTTACAGGAAATATTAAAAATCACTTTTGAATCTTTCCAGATTAGATCATATATTTTCAGAATGGAATACAATGTAGCTTTTGTTTTTTTAAATTTTTATCCATAGCTGCTTATTGTTTCATGTTTGTTGGAAACCTGGCTAGTAATCTTTAGCAAGTAAATATTCCTTCACTGCTAAGGAGGTGTAATGTAGAATACATGAAAAATGAGTTGATAGTGTGAGGGTGGGGCATACATTCCTTCTCCACCCATTATAAATTTGCATCAGCATTTATCATATGCTGATATCAAAATACGCATTGCAACACTTTCTCTCAGCTTTTGAATGTCAGAGTCCTCCTGTGTGGCATGAGTTGATATTAGTCACAGTTCAGAAGCCAACAGTGGGAATATTCACTTACTCTCCGTATATTGTCATGTATTTTGGGCAGCAACATGCCTGCTTTCGATGTGTCCTTCATAAACTAGGTGGTTGGCTGTAGTTGAATGCTTGTCCGGAGTACTAAAACTGCAGCATGTTTGGCAGGGGTGACTTTTCTGTCCCTAAGCTTTAAAAGGTGCTTCTTGCATTCTTTTAGTATGACGTATTGTTTTGGTTACTCTCTCAATTTCCATTTTCTAGCTATTATTGTAATGTGATAAATTGACACTGAATAGCAAGTAGGCACTTAAGACCCTTACTGTCTGATTGTAAGTATTTTTTTTATAGAGCTGATTCAAGGCACAGAAAAGCTCTAGGAAACTAGAAGTAATTCTCATTATTACTAAAATGATATCTTTTAATGTAATCATTTGGGAGAAAGGGACAGTCCTATTTTTTCCCCCAGCTGAGTTCTTGAGGTTATTGCTGCTGTTGAATATTGCAGTAAATTTTGGCTGTCAAGGCTCAAGTTGCCTTGAGTAGCAAGATAATTTTTATTCAGAAATGAGTGTTTCTCAGAAATGAGTGTTTCTTTCTGCAGCAACCACTTATGTGTATTTCATACCCTTTGGCTTATTTCTATAAACATTGTTGTTTGCATATAAGTATCAGGAGTTTAAAACGTAGAACAGAATCATTCATCATTATTGTATAAAAGTAGTTGGTTCCCATCTCATACTACTCCCTTCTTCCTCAGCACCAGAGAAATGGTAATAGAAAAATTGTTCCTACATGACCCAAGCTGTTACGTTCTGCTGGCTTATAATGTAGTGTTTGTCCGTCTGTTCCTAGCAGTTATGTCCCTTCAGGGGATGATGAGGTGCCTTTGCCTTGCAGTGCCCCACTTTGCCTGCAAATGCTTTGCCCCATGATGTGGATAGGAATGCTTTAGCAGCAAAAGGGTGCCTGCTTGCTGCTGCAAGTAAGGGAGGCAACCTGGCAAACATTAAATACCTGTGCCTACAAAAAATTAAATAAGAAAGTTAGCCTGCCCTGTGTATGTAGTCAAGATTAGCAAACACAACCTGTTGGAAAACAAGAGGTTTGAGCACAGGAAATTTGTTTATTGTTGAACAAAGAAGAGATGCATGCACCCTTGAAAATTAACTAGGATGCCATAAGTGGACTTGTGAGGTATTTCTTTTCTCACAGCAGACTGAAGAGAAAAATTACTGTGGAAAACACGGCATTTGACAGCTAATGTGATATGTCATTTAAGTTCTTTGTACCGGTATAATCTCTTCTTAATAAAAGCAATAAAAAAGCTCCTTTCCCCAGCCTAATTCTTCACACGGTGGTTTTAGCGTGTGGTGGATTCTGCAGTCAGACTTTACTGCACAATAGCCCTGGGTATCAGGATCTCTCTGCTGGGTGGGATTGGCTGTGTGTGAGCACAGGCTCAGGCTGTTCACAGCTCCGGTGAGGTCTTGATGCATTGGGTAACTCGAGAGGTGATTTATGACTCTGTGACGGTGCACACCCTTCCCCAGGTGTGACAGTCAGAGGCTGGGTCAGACTTCCGTGTTGAGACACTTGTGGGGAGCTACCACTTCACTCATAAGAGCAGGGGCCGAAGAGAGAGAGCCTTGTTGACATGAGGAGTGTCAGGGAGGGGCTTTCAGCCCAGTAGCTTTGTCTGAAATACGTTGGGGGCTTTTGAGCAGAAACTGGCTACTGTCAGAGCTGGTCTGAGGAGCAACATAAACCTTCTAGTAATTATTAGACAGATGGTCTCTTCCCTCCTCCACCCCATCTGTACAACACAAAGCTGTTGCACTAAGGACAAATACTCAGTTGCTCTGGAGTTCCTTAGCTGAGCATGTGAGTGAGGAAAGATGGTATCCTGCTTTGTGGAGACCTTGCTTTGCTCTCCCCAAAGATACAGCCTACGAGGGAATGACTTCCCATCGCCTGTGAGACTAAGGCATCATTTCGTGTCTGTCTGGGATAACTGCAGCAATGTCAGTAAACGAAGAGGAAAGCTATGAATATGACTATGAAAAGGAAAATGAGAGGGAACGCACTTCTGACAGGCAGAGCCTTGATATCTTGGAAGAAGGTACTTTTCACCTTTTTTTTAATCTTTCATGGTAGTAGCACCTGGCAACATATAAGTGATGTAAGTGGTATTTGTGGATTAAATACACCAAATTTTGTGTTTTACATAGGTAGCCAGTACATTTGGATGAAAAATTCATCTAGCATCTAAATCAGATAAACCTTAATTTATGTATACTTCTTTAAAGAGGAAATGCATGATCAACAGATGTAGGCTGTGCAATACCTATTTTATAATGGAATAGGAATTGGGAAATTTTCTCTCTCTGGAATTGTGTAGTGCAGTTTTTTATATACGCACCATGTGTGTCTTATGAAACTGTGTATTTTAGGTTGTCATTGCCAGCAGGTGCTTCTAGAACAGAGCAGCAATTTTGTGCTTATCCATGAATTTGAAAGCGCATAGACGGAAATAATCCAAGTGTGGGTCTTATGATTTAAATTTTCAATAAAAAACCAACCCAAAAATCTTGTCGTACTTTCTGTAAATAATGGGCAACTGGCCCATTCAGATGGAAATGGAAATGTATGTGCATTGAAAATCCTCCTGTGCCCCTGCTGTATTGAGGGGGTACCTATTCTAGGGCTGCTTCCAGCCAATCTGGCAGCCTTTTTCAGGGTTTCAGGTAGCAAAAGCTGAATGCACCATTCCTGTTGTTTCATGTGCTATAAATTTTGCTCTGAAACAGTAGTTTTATGGTAAAGAATTGTTACTTCCAAATAAACTATTGTAAAGCTGATGTAAGGATGCTTTGAAGGATTGTTAGCGCAGAGAATGCAATGTGCTATGAATTTACATCCTTGTTCACCTCGTGGTTAACAGTTCCTGTGTCCAGAGTCTTGGTGAATGAACCATGCTCTTTGAATCCCATTGCACAGAATTTTCCTGTAAAAATTCCCTCACAATCAAATATCCCACCTGGTTTTCAGACTTGTGTGTCTGTGCAAAAAAGAAAGGTGCTGAAGAAAATACTGGTAAAAAGAAAATTTAAAACTGGGGATTGGAATGGAGAGGAAGTTTATCAAGAGAGGCCAGCTGACATTTTTTTGTATTTTTTTTCCTATTTTTTTTAGCGATTAAATAATTGCAGAAGCATACCTCATGCTGTTCTTATTCTTTCTGCTGACTTTACCTTTCATCCAGATCTAACAGTCTGAAGCTGTTCTTGTTGATTTTGAGAAGGGGGGAAAAAGAGCTGGGTTCTATCTGTGGTAAATTTAGCCCTGTCTTTCTACAGTGCCTTCCTCTCAAAAGCTCAGTATGTGTTTGAAATGTCTTCTAAAGATGCCTTCTCTTCTCCACCTCTGCATTCATGTCACCTACATACTGAGTGTAGCAGAGATACAGATACACAAAACCGATATATATGGTACTTCTATACATCTTTGCACGTGGGAGTGCTTGCAAAGTGTAGTATTTCTGTAGGAGAATGGATGAGTCAGTCCATTCTATAAGTGGCTGGAAACACCAGCATGTAGCCTTTTCATGCTGAACAAAAGAAACGTTTTAGCTACCATTTATCTGGCTGTAAATCTGGTACCAGAAATGGGAAATCAGAGGATATGCTTCACTTGAACCATTTATAGTTATTGAAAGGAAAAGGATAAAACCTCTGTAATTAAGACTCCTTAATTGTTTGGCCTATTCCACGTGCAGCATGCATCCTCACTTCTTGACCATCATAGTCATTTTGATGTAGTGAGGTTTTTCTCTGTCCCAACATTTAGATGCTGTAAGTTCCCTCAGTCCTGTTTCTGGAGCCCATCACAGAACTAAAGTTACGCCTGGCGGTGTTACGGTCGGCTCTCTTGATGACAGTGAAAGCCACCTTCATAAAGGCCTGGGCAGAACAGTCCTGGGGTCACTGGGGTTGCTTTGGAATTATAAAGTTGCCTGACAGCAGTATGTTTACTTTTCATTTGATAAGCTGGCCTCAGGGCAGACTGCAGTGAAACTTTGCTCAGGGATATATGTTGATAGTGTCTACTGTAAAGTTTTTCTTCGTAAAGGAACCTGAGCTGTGAAAGGACAACCTGTCAGCTTTCTCTGATTAGTGATTCGCTGTGTCAGCTGTTTCTGAAAGGGAGCTGTGTTTGTTTTGATTCTTGCTTTTGCAGGTGGGAGAGGAAAAGACTCTGACCTACATAGGACCTATGATGGCAGCCATTTCCATTTACTAATGTAGTAGTTTAAAAGTCCTCTTTATCTAAAGTACTTAGTAAATGCAGGCAAAGAATCTGTCTCAAGTTGAATTAAAAAGAAAAAAAAAGTCTTGGAATCACTATTAAAATCTTAACTAAGGCACTCCAGGGGTCTGACTTTCACAAAATGTAAATGTACAATAGGATGGAGGCCCATCAGAGCTCTGGGATCTGTCAATGCTAAAGCAAAAAAGATGGAGAGGAGTCATTCTTGAAAGCTTTGGCACAATCATTCCCTCCCAAGGGATAGGAAAAATCGCATATTTAAGAAAGGAGACAGCTGAGAATGTGT
Organism: Corvus kubaryi; assembly: GCF_017639235.1. Classification (NCBI taxonomy): domain Eukaryota; kingdom Metazoa; phylum Chordata; class Aves; order Passeriformes; family Corvidae; genus Corvus; species Corvus kubaryi. The sequence goes on from NW_024581137.1 coordinate 14,311,797, forward strand.
GGCTTACGGGCTTGTAACTTCATTTTAGGATTTTTAAAGATGTACAGTCCAGATCCTGGTTTAAATCTTTCACCAATTTATTAGTTACATTGTCTGCAGTCCAGACATTTCTTGACAAGAAATGAATGGAAGAGAATGTCAAGACAGTAACTCAGTGGCTAGTAGTAAAAAATCCTGCAAAAAAAGTTTTAACTTTCAAGAGAACAGCTATGCTGTGCTGTGTCTGTAAATTATGTATGCATTAAGGCAGTTAAGAGAATTAAGGTGAATTCTCTCCAGAGACTTCTTCCTTGTTTCACATTGTGTCTGTATTTTCCAAGTTAGCACATTTGATCTATGTTTATGCTGATAGAAGGAACAAGTGTCTGATGCTCTTTTTGAAATTTCTTTTAACTTTGTTTTTCATTCATCACAAAATTTGATGCAGTTCATGTCCTACTTAGAGGAAGTACTTTGAAATTATTCACTGCCTGAGGTTTCAGGCAGAGGCTTTAGAAAAGAAGTAAGAGCAAAGTGGTGGGGTTTTTTTGCGAACCTGAGGTTAAGTAATAACAAAGGTTTGTATGTGAGGTTTTAATATTGGATTTGCTAAGCTATTTGAATACCCTATGAGATAAATGGCAGTAAACAAACACTCCTTGAACCATAGCCTTAAACAGCAAGATAAAATCTCTTCTTCCAGAAGAATCAGTACCTGCAGCTTAATACTAAAAGATTATTTTGCAAACTGTGCCATTGAAATAACAGTAAGCCAGGCTGTAACATCTGAAGAAGACAAAAACCAAATCTGTTGGATTGTCTGTTGAACTTGCTGACTGAGTATGTATCACTCGCAGCATCATGTTCTTCCAGACTCCTGCACGGAGCTTGCCCACAGTGTGACCTGACAGTTGTGAAGCAGTTGGCTCGCTGTGACCGCTCCTTATCCCTCTAACCAGGGTCACAGTCACCTGCTGACCTCCCTGTCTGCCTTGTGGAGTGACTGGCCTGCTCCCTGCTTGGGGAGTGCGGGGGCAGGCTGGGGGAACTGCTGGGGTGTTATGTTAGGATTTGGACTTCTAGCAAGCTGTGACTCAGAAGCACATTCTTCAAGCTCTGGTGACAGTAGTATCTTAAAATTTTTAAGCTCTTTAGATGGGCATATTCTTTTAGGGCTGTCTCAAATGTGGCAGGCAACAGCAGATCTGAAGCTTCTGCCCCATTGTAGCCAGGGCTGCCAAAAGCACATTGGAGGAGAAGCTACCATGTTTATCTTTAACTGTGGAAAATCTTTCTAGTCTGGGTCAGTAACAGCTGGCAGCACATTTGAGGTATAGTTTTCCTGAGTTTATTTGAGACGTAATATACCTAATATGGCACAGTTTCAGAATTCCACATGTGCTTGGCTCAAGTAATGTAGTGCTCACAGTAACCTGTGCCAGAGGATAACTATCAGTGGCTCTGGAACTGAAGCTGTAATTTTTAGCGGGTGCTTTATCCCTGAAGTGTAAAAAGAGCCTTTGAGAGTTGAATCCATCGAGGAGTCTGAGTCTGCCAGGGCCTTTGATGGCTAACGCTTGCCAAGTGGCAGCAGGGAGCACGGCTGGTCAGTCAGATTTGCCGTGTGTGTGTTCTGTGTGGCTCCATGTGCAACATTTAGGATGCGATGCCCTTGTGATTGTATCTTTGGTGTTTGGACAGAGCTGTGAGTAGAGGGGAGCAAGACAAGCTGTTTGTGAGGCACGGCTTGTCATGACTGAGCAAGAGTATAGCAGACCTTGCCATAGTTAAAGGCTTTGGGTAGGGAACTGTTACGAAAAAAAAGTGCTCTCCCCTCCTGCCACCTTCCCAGTAAGAAGCATGAGTGTTTAAATGGCAGGAGATCTGTGCTCCATGAACAACATTCATTTCCCCTGATGGAGTTTCTGATGAAGTAAATTTTGGTAGTAGGGAAATCATCATGCACTAGCGCCTTCCCTGTTAGACTCTATAATTATACAGGTCAATATTATCTGCCCCAGAAGGGAAATTTACAATAACATCTTGGCCCTCTTATGTTTCCCAGTAGTTAGAAATAGATGGGAAGAGGAGCAGTGGGAGCTGGGCTTTCCTCTTCAGCAGTTGCTGCTCTCTTTTAGTCCTTTAGTTCATCCCTGGCTGATGGGTCTCAAAAATGGAGAGGGAGAATGCATTGAGGAGGGATGCAGGGAGCAGGAGCTGAGCATACCTGTGACTGCTGGCTCCAGTGTTATTTTTTTCCTTTGTTCCACTTGAATCCTTTCTTTGGTAGGTGGTGGCTCATTGCAGAAGCTGCCAGTAGTGGTATTCTTGTTCTGCTTCCCTTCCATGGCTGTCTCCTCTTCCTGTAAACATCCTTTAAGTAGCATACTTGTTGAATAGGTGACTTTCAGGGAGCAATCCAGAAAGGTGCATGCACTCCTCCATCTCCCTGTGCATCTTCAGCTTGGTAATCAGTGCTCCATTAACTAGATGACAAGAAATAAATGCAGAGTAAATAAATACATCCTTTCAGCTCTACTTATGTTGGGAAACACAGGAATGTCCTTATCAGTAAATTTGCAAGCTTTACAAGGGTGTGAAGATGGTGCTAGGTACTTTAAGGCAGAGGAAATATTTGATCTGTGTAGCATTTGTCCATTTGTGTGTTTGGCTTTAAAGAAAAACCCAAACACTTTGAACTGCAAGTGTGTCCCCAGTATCATGTATTTAGTGCTGTCATGAAAATAATGCGATGGGAGCTTTCTCTGTTCCTTGTTTCCTGTTTTGGATCTGTGACATTAGCTTCAAAGCACTTATCAAAACGTGGGATTTTTTAAATTATTCTTTCTTTCTGTATTGTCTATCAGCCTTCTTCATAAGCTGAGAAGTGCAAAGTATATTTTATTTGGCTGTTTGGATGCATCCATGCACTTAGACACAGTGCTCCCTATCACCCTCAAGCAAAAAACTACTGATGTGTGAGTGAGCAAAATGAGGTCAGTCATTTGGCACTGTAGGTTTTGCATTACAAGGCACTGTCCTTCATTTGCTCTTGTTTTATCTTTACAGCATCGTTACCAGGCTCTCATACTCATCAGAAATTCCAGCAGGCTAGAAACCTACTATGCCTGATCCATTAGAGATTGGGGGGGGGGGGGTGTACTTTTCCTCTGCATACTTCACGGATCACACCTCTAAATGGTTTTTTCAAAATAGTGGGTGTTTTTCACTGATAGATTTTTTTGATCACTAAAGAAATAAAAACTCCTGTACTAGGAATTGGCCAGATGTTATCTTGTAGTGTGGGGAGGTTGAATAACTAAATATTTAGACACTTCTAAGGTTTGGGGTTTTTTTAAATGATGCTTCTGAATTCCACTCTCACCCCGACTTTTCACCTTCTCCTCCTCACAAGCCTTGATTTCTGAGTAATGGAAAGCAACACCTCTTTCCAAGCTTGCCCTCCTTCCAAAAGGAAATCCTTCCATTTAGTTAGTAGCTCTGTGTTTTTACAGTATTGTATGTAGTAGTAGTAGTAGTAGTATGGGCAGTAGCTGACTGAAGAATTTTATTATATGCAATCTACTGAAGTTTATTTCCACTTGGAGAATAAAGAGGATGCATAAAAGAACATTTCTTCTTTGAAACCCTTTCACGTTGGCAGAGTAGTGTGTGAAGATCTCTGTTTTGACAATCACCAACAGAACTTCGACAGAAATTTCGAGGTATAAAAGCTATTGGTGACCAGATTCTACTTTGCTGCTGGTAATGTCTGTTATGATAATGCTGTGGTATTGCCTTGCCAGGCTAAAGTTTAAATGGCAAGTTCTGAAGAAATAACCCAGGGAGTATCCACACAAATCAACCTTTATCACTCTCCCAGTTGAGTGACTTTATTCTGTCTGTGGGAACACCATCCTTTTATCAGCCTGGCTGTTAGGAAGGTTATACATTTACCTGAATTGGGATGGTGTGAGGTTGCCATAGTCCTACTCAGTGGTGATTGTTAGTGCTAGGTACAGAGTTGTAATGAGCTTGCTAATGACGATGTCAAACATTATTTTATAGTAGTGATGGAATGTTGTAACCAAGGGAACTATTTAGTGTGCAGTTGTATTGGAAACCTGCTGGCGTCAGGGTTTCTGATAGGTCTTTTATGGCATGACTTATGAACTTACTATATTTAAAACAAAACTGAGTTTATGGTGATACCAGTTGGTGTATGTGTGGATGAATAGTCTTCTGAACATTACACCTTCTGTCTTTATGTGAAGTTTGTATGGAAAACTTCTGTTTAACCCCTTTTTCAACTCTAGCCAATGCTTTCTGCAAGTTACTGCATTTTTTTTGTGGAATCCTGATTAGTCTGCTTTTGAGTGATATAGCTTGTAGTTTACAGATGTACTGTATTTTTACTTCTGCAGTGGTAGAGTTATTCTTTCTACTGGTATGTTGTGTTTGTCAGGTTATTACTTTGAAGCATAAACCTTTTACTTTTACCACTTTCAGACTTGCTATTTGGATAAATGCAATTATATTTTGAATACTTTTGTATAGCATTCTTTGGAGTTCACTGGCACTACTCATGTCAATAAATATTATACATTCTTTTAGGATGTGATCCGCAAAAGTAGAATTAGAGAAACAGGAAAATAAATGAAGAAAATTAATTTCTTGCCATAGTTTAAGCAATTTTCTGATGGTTAGGTAAGGAAAAATGTCCTCCAACATTTCAATAGATATTTAAGTACTGTTGCATTTGATGTATTATCAATGTGCCTTAGTGGTGAGCAGCTCTATATTTATATGTATGCAATTTGTATATTTATGAATTAGGTAGTGTTGTTTCCGTAGTGTGACAAACTGTCTCCTGCTAATGTTACTGTACAGTTCTGCTCTTTTTTTCTCCTCACTATTTAAATCCTATTAGGCCTGATCTGTCTCTTCCCCCGCCTTAGTGTGCACTAGAACAACATTAGCTTATCTGCCAGACGGAGCCTTAACTGACATTGCCAAGGGTAAATCCCCTGAAGAACAGTTCAGCCTACAACAGCCTGATAACTCATAGTCCATATGATCCCCTGAATTTCATTAACAGTCCTTTTTTCCAGAATTACAGGGTTTGAGGAAAAGGTATAGTTAAAAATAAAAAGAACAGAAGGGTAGAATAGAAAGTGCTGTTGTTTCCTGTGACTGTTGGTGAATTTTTAGAAAATTTGTTGACTTCTAGATAAGTCAGTGTAGCTTCTTAAAGGATTACCTATGGTGGTAGACTGAACTTTTGAATACTTTCTTCAGTCTGATAAAACTCCTGGTTCCACCTTAGTGATTAATCATCTCAACCAGTCTAAGTAAATATTTGTATGAGTGATACTGTGGTCACTGTGGTGTGGCCTGGGTATTACAAGAGCCATTTCTTATTTTGCATGTGTTTTGTACTTACTTTGCTGTCTTCTACCATAAAACCCAGTTCTTATCGACTTAATATGACAGTGTCTTTCTGATGAGCAGTGCCCCTAGCAGTATTGGAGTTGCTTATTCATGTAGTAATGCTACTGCATGTCATACAATGAGTAGGTGACACGATGGAATCCTAATTATGTATCTAAGAATATCTGTTCTGACTTCCTGGTTTTTTGTTTTTTTTTTTTAGTAAACTCAATACATTCATCTTCAGAGAAGAAAATTTTAACATTTTAAGTTTGTTCTGCCACTGACAAAAGCAAGTGCTCATTAGAAGAGGAGCATTTGTATTCCCAGTATATCATATATAATAGTATATTGGATTTTTTTTTTTTTTGAGGGCAGGTTTGGGGAGGGGGGGGTGAGTTTTGTTTCTTCGTTGTTTTGTTTTGAGTTTTTAGCTCTTGATGTGCTTACCCAGAGGTTGACATAAGTGGTTTTTAAGATGAAAACTTATGCATGCCTAAATTAGAAAGATATTTCTTGCAAAGGATGGGAGTTGCACTTCAGCGATCCTTGTGGGTGTTTTCGAGCTCAGAATATTCTGTGATCCTCCCCCAGTAGTACTGCCTGTCTGATTAATGTTTTGCTTTATTTCTTTGCAGTTTTATGTGCTGAAAGAGTGGGCCAGATGACTAAAACATACAATGACATAGATGCTGTAACACGTCTTCTTGAAGAGGCAAGTATTACCTCTGTTTAAGGACCCATACACAGTATGAGAAAACAGTACTGAAATTACATGGTACCACTACTAAACATTGTTGGTAGATTGTCCTCCAGCAGGGAGGAATGTACACTTTATCTCATTGGTAAAGTAAATATTCTTTCTAAGTAAAGATCATTTGTTTACCCTCAGTCAAATGGATTTATGACTTCTGCTTATTTTCCAGTTGAGGCCATGTAAGTTGCTCTTGGCCAAATGTTTGCCTTAATAAATGAGGAGGAGGAATCACATTAAAATGACACATATTTTTACAGTACATGTAAAACTAGGAGTATCGTTATTGATGGATATATTCTCTTCAGAAAATTATAAAAAAAGTTCACAGATGTGTATTCATAATAATTTTCTCAGATAATTTCTTTCCAGAGAAGTACATAGACAAAAAATTAGAAAATATGTAGTACTCCATTTGTCGTCTTTTCTTCTTTTCCTTATGTTTGGTTGATTTGGTTTTTTGTGGGGTTTTAATACCATTATTATTAAAATTGATATTCTTGTAATCCTTAGCACTCAAGAAATGTCAAAAAGCAACTGTCACAGTACAATGCTTATGTTCAATAAATACCATGATACATTTTTTGACTTAAATTAGCTGGTTTTCTGCAGTAAATTTGAGCAATGATTTTCCATAGAGTGCATATGAGTAATTCTTTAGGTGAAAACTGTTAAAATTGTATTAGTTCATGGCTGACTGCAATTTAATCCTTTATACTCAATTGCTTGCTTATTGCAATAGCAGTGTCGAAAATGGGGTCTTTCCAGCCAATTGGGTGGTCTGTATTCCTCTAATTCTGCAAGGAAACAAGCATGGGAATGAATGCTCACATCTCCCACCTGTTCTTGATACCCCTCAGTTCAGTACAGTCTTAATTTTATGCTTTGAGCCAAACCCATTCAAACACCTCTGTATGAAGTACTTGTTAAAACTGCTGCTTTACCCAAAAGACTTCCGGAATAATTCATCAACTTGTAGTTGTTTGGCTGAGATTTACTGCATTTGTTCAATGGCTCCTTCCAGTAATGATGGCAGCATTCTGCCAAACTGTTTCCTCCCCTTAGTCTCTGTAGCCAAACGTCTCTAGATCCAGGCATCACACAGGAGCAGTGCTTGAAGGACTTGCTTGAGCCAATGTCTTAAAGCTTTTTACGCACTTTCCTGTCTGGATGTTGGCAAGGGAAAAATATGGGAGTGTATAATATGTCAAATTTTAGTAAAACAAATACTTTTGTTTGATTTGACCATCATTTCCAATGAAATTACTCTGTTTGTAGGGATAGGTGCACTTACAGCATGTTTCTCAGTTCTCCAGATGATGATTAACACAAGAGATTGCATCCATTTGCAGAATTTAACTCCTGTTGCTTTCACACATACAAGTGAGAGAAAAAACAAAAGCTATCCCTTGTCTGTCCTTCATGTTTGCAAGCTTCAGGTGCTTGCATTAAAAAGTTGATAGAGTGAAAGGTGCAGCATTTGGGAAGATAGGCAAGAGAAAATCTTGAAACAGCATGTGTGCAGAAATTTCAGAAGTCTGTGTCTGTTGCCCTGAAACTAAGGAAAGGGAGTGGCACCAGGCCTGCCTGGGTATGTGGTAAGAATAGGAGCAGATTTCTTCATGAATCTGCTTTCTCGTCTTTTTCTAGTAATAGTGTAAATGTGTCCTGCTTCTCAGTATTATTTTTTTACACACTGCTGTAATAAATCAGTTCTTTCTCATTGTGTGAGTAAGAGAGAGGCTTGTCCCCAAACCGAGATACAGAGCTGGATAGCTAAAAATTGCATAGGAAGCCTGGGGAGGTTATTTGAAGAGCCTGGACATGCACATTCCTCAAATTGGAAGTTAAAAAACATTGCTGCTAGATAGCTCCTCCTCTGTAGGGTCAAAACCCCAGCAATATATTTTTTCCACTCAGTATTTATTAAGTGAGCCAAATTACTGAACAATAACTTGGCTTAAAATATAAACCAAACGTATTGTGGATAACTTTGTGGGACCTATTTTTCTGAAAGATTGTACAAAAGATTACGTAAAGATTTTATGGCTAGATAATGCCAGTAGCTTTTAATGCAAATATAAGTCTGACCTTCAGAAACCATTTGGAAAACGCTATTTGCGGATACAGCAGTGATCAATAACCTCTCTTTTTATTTACTGGTTATTATATAACTTTTTTTTTTTTCCATTATGAAAGTGTCTTCCTTCAAATTCATTGACTTCAAATCCGTGTGAGCAGTAGCTGTAGATTTTGTAAGCTTTGTCACTAACATAGGCATGACATAAGGTAGCATCTAGTCATAAAATCTGGATGGTAGTTAGGGGCAGTAAGTAAGCCCCAAACAGTATTTTCAGTGACAGGAAGAAAATTCTTCCTCAAATGGTGTTGAACTAAGGGTTACGTTAGGGGGTTAACCACAGCACCATTTTACCACTATTTAAAAAACCTAGTAGTGAAATAAGAAAATGATAAATAGAAATGCCTAATGAATAGTGCAAAATTCTACACAGTTTATCATCCTCTCCCAGGCAGATCACAATCCCATGTATCTAGCTTCTGCAAGGCTGAGACATCCATATGTACATGTCATCAACAGGATAAGCTTCTAGGTTTTATCGGTACCTGTGGTGAACTGTCAAGACAGGTGATTTCCAGTACTGTGCTCATAGAGGAGAGAGAAGAAGTGGCTGGGCATGACATGAGAGTGGCTACTTAATGTAGGTTGGGGCATCTGCAAAAAGGAAACAGTTTTTGTACGAAAGCACTAGTGGTTGGCATACACAAATATAGGAGCTGAACATTCATTGTGGTGGAACTGGCTTCTACTCCTGCATAGATTACTGCCTTTTATTTCTAGGTGGAGCAAGTGGAAACTGAAGAATGCTTTGAGAGAGGGTCAGTCTTTTCTGAATAATGCTGTTTTAACATATTCAAGAGTAGAAAAGGAAAATTAGCAAAAAACCCCAAATAAACCTTCACAGAAGGAAAAAGCCATTTTATTGTTGAAGTGTTTGGTCCTTCCCTTTCATGGCAATTTTACCCTCCCTCTGATCCTTTGGTGATTAAAAAAAAAAAAAAATTGAAATTAGCTTTCTATTCTTAATGCTTCACAGAAAGAACGGGACTTAGAATTAGCTGCTCGGATTGGCCAGTCGCTGTTAAAAAAGAATAAATCACTGACAGAAAGAAATGATTTCCTGGAGGAGCAAGTAGAACATATCAGAGAAGAGGTAAGATTTTTATGCCTGAATGCTGTATGATGGGGGGAATTTTCTGTTCTTGTCCATACATTTGGCTGTGGGCAGCCTGCTCCAGTGTCTGACCACCCTCACTGATAAAAATTTCTTCCTTATATCTAGTCTAAATCTGCTCTCCTTTGGTTTAAAACTATTACCCCTTGTCCTATCACAACAGTCCTTGCTAAAAAGTCTGTCTCCATCATCCTTATAAACCCCATTGAAGTAACTGAAAGTCTGCAATAAGGTCTCCCCAGAGCATTATCTTCTCCATGCCGAACAACCCCAACATTCTCAGCCTTCCCTTATAGGAGAAGGAATATTTTTGTGGCCCTCCTCTGGACCTGCTTGAACAGGTCCATGTCTATCTTGTCCTGAGGACCCCAGAGATGGGTGCTCACCAGAGTACAGTAGAGGAGGAGCATCACTTCTCTCGACCTGTTAGCCATGCCTCTCTTGATGCAGCCCAGGATATGCACACATTGGTGTGATCAGTAAAACACACCAGAAAGCATATATCATTTCAAGTAGCACCTGTGCTTTAAAAGAGCTCTTTATCTAGAAGTACAACTGTCACTAAACTCCAACTCTAATAACTGAGCTAGGAGCAAATGTTGTTGCTTCTGTTCTGGGACAGTGACCTTGGATTTTGAGTCTCATCCATATGTGGTTTTGAGCAAGACAGAGAGCAGGAGAACAATGAACCACAGTAGATTAAAAATTTCAGAAATGGTTCATAATTAACACTGCTCGGGGGTGTGAGATGTTGCGTTATAGCCCTGAGATGGGCTGGAGGATAAACTGCAGATGGAGTGATTGCTCGTGTGTGATAAATGATGGTGGAGCACACATGATGAAATAATATCCTTTGACGTGGCCTACCCTTTTTGGCATGGAAAACTAGTTCTCTTCTGTCCCAAAGGAGTGCTGTTGCTTGCTGCCCAAGTCCCATCATGAGGCAGACCAATTTATTCTTGTATTGGTCAGTATGACATGTACTAGGTATGTGCAAGGTGACTGAGTAGGACTGTGCATTCATATCATCCATCCAGAGTGGAAAATTTGCTGGAGGAAGGTGGAGGACAGAGACAAGCTGCCTCTGTCCACGTCTGTTTTTATTTAGTGGGACTGAGGAGCAGCATTAGGAAAAGTGCCACCAGAAATAAGCCTCTTACCAGGTGGCTTGGAATGTTGGGCCATATGTTCTGTCAACAGCCCTCTTTCACACTGTTATTTTGACTCCTTCAGAAACCGATGCTTTTGAGGCAGAGCTCATCAGAATTTAAAGTCATGACACTTTTGTGTATTGAAAATCTGTCTTCAGTAGGTTGCAGATTTTCTATTAAAACTGAATTTTGAATATTTGAACAGAACAGTAACTAAGACAACTGTCTTTAAAGGCAAGAGATAAGAGAAAAGAATTTATTTGGTATTTCTAAAGTTCTGTAAAAATTGTCTAAAAATTGTTTGTCAGGGAGATAGGAGTTTTCTGTAATACAGGGACACATTTTTTCTGGTGTGTGGTATAAAATTAAGGTTTTATTGGTGTATGTGTTATGGCATGGATAATTTAGCTTTATATCTCTTTGACCTTTGTCATGACAAAACCTTCTGTCCCTCCCATTAAGCAGGCTGAGGTTTTCCTGTGTGCTGGTAACATGCCACATTGACAGGGACATGTCAAAGTAATAAAGACCTGTGCAAAACGCATCAGATTCTTGGGTTTGTCTTTTGAGTTCTTAGGTGCTGCTTAGTTTAAGAAGGGGCTGTGATTATGTTCAGTAAAAACTGATGTAACCGAGATTTTTGCTGTAGTGCACTAGGGAACAAAAGATGAGTGGACTGAAGCAAGCACTGTAGCGTGTGCACAGACATTTCAGTCTCAGCTTACTGTTTCAGTATTATATTCTAGAAGCATAAACATTATACTGAGGAAACTTTCTTAATTGTAAAGTATTTTGGTTGCAGAGATGGGTGTCTGCCTTTTCAGCAGCAGAGTGTAGTTCCCAGGTACAGTGTGTCTATCTACTGTTCTGTAAGAATGCTGCAGCTCCATGTTCCTTTTCTCTGGGATGGTGCTACCTACACTTTAATATTGTCTCCTTTGAAATTAGAGCTCAGTATCAAAGAAATGTAAACCGTAAATCTGCACAATGTGAATTGTATTTGGAATGGAGTACCTTACTAGATTAGCTTCTCCTAATCTTTCTAAATTTCCCAGTTCCTGCTTCTTTTTCCTCTACATATTTTGTCCTATGTTTCTGAGGCTGAAATGGCAGCACTTCCAAGACAGTGTCAGTCCTCAAATAACACAACCTCAAACCTGTGTTAACATCCGGGTAATACAGCCCTCTAGACCTGTTACTCGAGTTCCAGGTCACCTGTCAGAGTTTGTGTTTTGATGATAGCAGGTTTCAAAGTCCGGGTTTGATTTTTGTCCTGTGTAAAGTGAGAAGAAAGGAAGAAGCTGAATTATAATCTGGAATGGTAGCTTAAAAAAGGGAACACTGCTTTTGGTCTATTAGGAGTAGAAAGTAATGTTGGAAAGACAGAAATGCTCTTTGACTTGGTACTTGCATGCATGCTACTTACATACAGAGGAAAAGGGTGTCTTCCTTTTGAGTAATTCCAGCCTGTTAAGCACTTAGTTGCTGTCAGTCAGGAAAACAAATCAGCTCTACTCTTGAAACAGTTGTTCCAGATTCAGTAAGGATTGATCCTGTGAGTTAGGTCCCAAGTCTTTAAACTGTTGTTCTCTGCGTGAGGATACTTTTATCTTTTACTTAAATTATTTTTAAGACAGGTGCAGCTATTTCATGAGGTAGTTCCGAAGCTGAATGAAGCTATCAGGCCAGCGAAGGGAATTAAAAGCCTGAAGAAATGAGCTATCACCATGGGCCTTGTCCCATGTGCAGCAAGGGCTCAGTCTCTATTGCTTGGTAACAATACCAAGATTGTGCAGCAGTAATGTGGCAGTGTTTGCTCCGGAGGGCACATGTTGCAGTGGCTTGTGAAAATGTAGAACAGGCTATTTCTATTCGTAAAACAAGTCCAGTGTTTTGCAGTATGAAAATGTGTTCTGGGTCTGTCTGGGATGCAGGTAATACTCTTCACCAGCCTACCTGGTGCTGTGCTTTGGATTTGTGACTAAATTAGTGTTGATAAAAACAGTGTTTTGGCTGCTGCTGAGCAGTGCTTGCACAGCATCTACCAGGCTCTTTTCTTTTTCCCTCATGCCCCTCCGAACCTCCCCACCCTTTTTTTGGGGTTTTTTTTTTTCCCTTCTTCACTCTGTCCACCATCTGCACAAGATGCTGGGAGGGTGCGCAGCTCTGGTAGCTGCCTCAAACTGACCAAAGGGATGTTCTATACCATATGTTGTTATGTTCAACAACAGAAAGTCAGGAAAAGGAGAAAGAATCTGGGACATTCATCGTTATGGTGTTTGTCTTCACAAATGACAGTTCTGTGTGCCAAGGTCCCAATTTCCAGTAAGTGGCTGAACATGCAGCTGCTGATAGAAGAAAGTGAATAAATTCCTTATTTTGCTTTGCTTGCATGGGGAACTTTGCTTCACTTATTAAACTGTCTCAGCCCGTGAGATTTTTCTTGCTCTTGAGCTTCTGAGTCTCTCCTTCATCCTATAGGGATTGTGGGGCAGACTGTGTGCTCAGCCGGTGGGTGCTTAGGTTAACACGCCACAAAATGCTGCATCAGAGGGAGGGAGGTGTTGCTGGAAGTTACTGTAGTGAGTTTCACCGCCTGATCGAGATTGGAAGTGAGCTCTGGAGGTCATCTTGTCCAAACCCTCTTCTCAGGCAGGGCCCCCTTCATGCCAAGGACCATGTCCAGACAGTGTTTGACTATCTCCAAGGATGGAGACCACACAAAGTCTCTGGGCAACCTGTGCCAGTGCTCAGTTACCCTCACAATTAAAAAGTTGCACCTGATGTTAAGGAGGAACCACTCATGTTTCAGTTTGTGCCTATTGTTTCAGGTTCTGCTCCATTAAAAGTCAACCTTTCTGACTATTCACCCTCTTTCGGAGGATTGGAATGCTGGGAAATGGCAGTAGAAATAGTATCCTCAGTCTTTTTAATTCATAGGAAAAAAACACAGTAGCAAGAGCTGGAGATGATCTAGTGTCCACCCACAGGCAGTATCTGAATCCTTGCTACTTAAAGAGGCTGAGTGTGCTGAAGGGAAGTAAATTGTTATTTTTGGTTCAGAATTTTTGTTCTCCTGAAATGGAGAAAGCAAGCCTCCAAGACTTAATACACAAATTTTGTTTAACAGTTTTTGAAAATGTGGTTGAATGGGGATAGTTTTTTTTCCCCTTGCTATTTAAAACCCATGTCTCAGGAGGACTTGGTGCCTTAGCACTTCTCATTATGCAGAATAGTCTTAGTTAAGTAAATGACCTTGTTTGCTTCAAATTTCTGCACAATTCAAGTGCTTTTTTGGGTTGTGTCTGCTTTTTTCTTCGATGAAAATGGAGTTGAAATCTATGTCATTGATATTCTCTGGGTTTTTTTCCAATAATATCTACAAAGAAAAGTATGCTTACACTGTGAAAAGCAGAAGTTTAATATAAAGAAGTATGCTGTGCATTTTTCACATGGGAAAGTGCAAACTGAGGGCCAAGCCTTGCAGTGCAAGTGGAAGGGAATGGATGTGTCCGATCAGTTGTGCTATCTATAGTCGTGCAAGGCAAATAAAAATTAATCTTTTGCTACTGGCATCTTAAATCACAGCTGTGAAGTGGTGTACATGCTACTGTCTAATTGGCTTTTAACCCTTTTCTTGGAGAATAGCAATATAAAGTAACAAAGATTATGTTTGTGGAGCTCACAGTTACAGGGAATCTTAATCACCCAATTTTGATGTTTTGCTCATTTTTGATGTATGTGTGTACTAAGTACAGGAATCCCACAAATCACTTTACCAGAGCTAAAAAAACCTGGAAGCTGACTGCAGCCTCCACTGTTGGAACAGCCTCAGAACAGCAGTCTCCCACTGTGTGGTGGTGTTCCGCAGCTCAACAGGCACTTGAGTTGCAATTGCAACCTTGCTACACAAGCATTTCAGTAATTTTATGTAAAATCTCTTGGAGAGGAAGAAATGCCTGCATCTGAGGCCTGCACGGTATGCATTCAAGCCAGATGGTGACAGTCATCACACAAAATGGATAAAAGCAATGTTTGCCTTGATTGTGCCACATGATTTCTTGCCCGTATCATTGCAATATATCCATTACTGTGCTTGTGAATCTAGACTAATGCAACAGTGAATCAGGATTGCTCATCATAAAGAAGGTGAAAAAGAAACACGTCTAATAGCAGTGAAATTGCATTTTTGGACATGTAAAAAAACATTTAGTGGCTAATTTAGAAGGTACACTTTTCCTTCTTTCTAAGAAAGAAAAGAAGTGGTTCTGGTCTGTTTCAGTCTTGGGCTCTTGATTTTGTGTGAAGATGATGCCTGCAGGGTGAATAGCGAGCTAATTTATGGTGAGTTTGCTTAGGAATGTGTCTGGAAAATCAGCCTACTGATCTGTGAGCTCTTTCCTTGTGTAGGTTTCTCAGTTGCGGCATGAGCTGTCCATGAAGGATGAACTGCTCCAGTTCTATACCAGTGCTGCCGAAGAAAGCGAACCGGAGTCCGTCTGTTCCACCCCGTGAGTTAATCAATCTACAACGTTGAACCAGCATCTGTTGGACAATTTAATAGCTTTGAAAAGTGGTAAAATTACCCCTGAATTGGCTGGAACTATAAATGGGACTCAGAACTTGGTGCAAGGCTCCAGCTGGAAGGATTTGCATTGAGCCAGCTGGCTATCCAGGTGCTAACAAGAGCCAGGAGGGGGAGAGTACATAGGGAGGCTGCTGACACAGTGCTGCAACTTTGAGAGGAACTGGGTCACTGTTGAGGTGAGGCAGCCGTGGGTCTCACTGACAGTAGCCCAGTACACCACATACATTTGCATGCTGTGCTAGGACATGCTACGTGAGTAACCTTTGTGCTTGAAGGACCTGAAGGCACTATGGAAAAATTCCAAGCTGAGGGAAAGAAATAAAGCATGGCTTACAGTGTGGGTTCCAGGCAGTTAGCTGGCTGAACAGCATTGCAGGCTCTGAGGGGCTGTCTGCCCTTGCAGAGTTATTGCTGCATTCTGATGAAGCATGTGCAGCATTAATCAGGAGCTATTGGACTGCTCCCTGTAGTAAGGTGGTTTCTTTTCTCATAGCCTTGGCTGAATAAGTTTTCCATAGGAAATGTGTGGAATAACAAAAAAATTTTTTTAAATGTTCTCTTTTGAAATTCACTGCAGATTTATTGCTGCCCAAAAGTATTGTCAGGAATAAGCTGTATTTCATGTAGCTCTGTTTGCTTCTGAGGCCTGTGTTCAGTCTGTGCTTCTGTGAGATTGGCCATAATACACGTAAAAATAAATTAAAATTGTCGCTTTCTCGTACAAGGCTGAAGAGGAATGAATCTTCTTCCTCCGTCCAGAACTACTTTCATTTGGACTCTCTTCAAAAGAAACTCAAGGACCTTGAAGAGGAAAATGTTGTCCTTAGATCTGAGGTGAAATTGCTCCCTTTGTTTTGCTTACTATAGTTGTTCATCTAAGGGCCAGAACAAATTATTGAGAAGCTTGTATTAAAAGTTGAGAGTCTAACTAAGAGTGTGATTCCACATGTAACAGAGGTCTCTCTATAGTTGTTTAATGACCATCCTTTATCTTTCTTAACGAAGGAAAGGCTGAAGTGTGGAAGCTACGTAGAATCACAGAA
Source organism: Corvus kubaryi (assembly GCF_017639235.1). Classification (NCBI taxonomy): domain Eukaryota; kingdom Metazoa; phylum Chordata; class Aves; order Passeriformes; family Corvidae; genus Corvus; species Corvus kubaryi. The sequence goes on from NW_024581137.1 coordinate 14,327,996, forward strand.
TTGGTTAGGTTGGAAAAGACCTCTAAGGTCATTGAGGCCAACCTTTGACCCATCAATACCTTATCAACTAAATCAGAGCCCTCGGTGCCATGTCCAGTCCTTTCTTGAACACCTCCGGGGATGGTGACTCCACCACCTCCCTGGGCAGCCCGTTCCAGTGTCTAATCACCCTTTCTGTGAAGAAATTCTTCCCAGATGAAGCTGCATGCAAAGAAATTTTTGTGCAGTAAGAATGTGCAGGAGCATGGGCAGATTTTGGAGTCCAGGATTGCACTTTGAAACAGGTTTTAAAGGGCTGGCAGATAAGTGTGACTTGAGCTGCAGATCTGAAGTTTGTAGGCTGGCATGTTCTCTCTAATACCAGTTCAATGTTTGTCAAAATAATAATTGCTAGCCTGAATTTGCATTGTATTTCTTCATTTTGAGTTTCAAGTCAGGCAGTTAATATTTTAAATTGAATGTATTTTTCTTCTTTTTTATTTCTGATATTATTCTGTTTGTTTCACAGATGACAGTTTTTAAAAGTTTAATAATTGAATATGAAGTAAATAATTTTATGTGTTTAATCCAACTTTTAAACCTTGGGAGCATGTTACCACTTTGCAAACATGTAACATGAGTGTAGCAGAGGAGGTACTTTTGGTCTAAGAATGAATGTATGAAAACAGAGTGTTATGACCATTGTAAATAGGTAGTGCCACACCTTTGCACAAGACACCAGATAATGGAGACTGCTGTACTCTTAACTGAGAAGTTCACAAGGAAGACGAACAGTAGATGGTCTGAGAATAATGAACATGGAGTTAGAACTGAGAGAGCCACTGCATCAGGAGCTGGTAGGAAACCCCATGCAGCACTGTCTTCCCATCCAGGGAGATTCAGTCTGTGCCAGCAAGGCACAGGATGAAGCCAAATCTGAAACCTGTGAGTTGTGCAGTTCTCTACAGATGCAGTCTGTGGGTGTCTGTGCATGCCCCCAGCATGGGGAATAGATTACCACCTGAGACCCACTGAGGTGGTGCCAGCCATGCTGCTCTTGGCACTCCCAGAGTCAGAGTGGAAAAGACAAAGCAGGGAAGGAGGTAGCACTAAGGTTTTTTGTGGGATGTATGGTTACAGTGCCAGAACTTTTCAAATAGTATCGAATAGCATGTTTTTTAAATACTTGAATGTTTAATTCAGTTATTTAAACCAAGCATTTATTTAGTTTTTGATGATACCTAGCTTTGTTCAGGTGACAGATCAGGCTTTGCATGCTAACCTTTTGTATGTCCAAGCCTTTTTCTTTTTACTTTTAGTGCAAAATACACAAGTGACATCTAGTGGGGGTATGGTGACAATGATGCAAATTTCTCCATACAGTAATGTGTCTGCTGAATGTTCACCTGGCCTCTTTTTCCAGAACATGTGGGAGGGCAGGCAAAAACTGTGGTTTCTCACTGTCTTCCTGAAGGAGTGATTAGAATAGCTTGTCTTTCTGAAGCAGATGGAAGTGCAGCAACAGACTGGCAAAGAACAAATGTGCTAATGTAGCATATTTGATGTGGATTTCTTGAACAGGCCTGTCAGCTGAAGACTGAAACAATTACTTATGAAGAGAAGGAACAACAACTTGTCAATGACTGTGTAAAAGAGCTAAGTATGTCCCTACTTCTTTACATTTATTTGAGATAGTTCAGTAAAAAAAAACCAGAACAGATCAGACAGTCATGTTTTTCTCTGGTACTTACTTTCCTTTTATAAATCGTTATGAGGAGAGAATTCCTGGCTGAAATTTCACTGCAGAAAATGCTGGCTGAAAGCTAAATCTTTCTCATTTAAAAATAGTTTTGCTTTGAAAATGTTCAATCTCCTTTGCAGCATGAGCACTTGGTGCCTTTCTGGTTTTGTGTCCTACTGTGTTTTTCAAAAATACCATACTGTGTATTGGGGTAAGATTCTGCTGAAGCAAGTGATGTTCCAAGAGAACATATTTATGCTTACTTTTCTGATTTTGGGTTTGTGATGTTAATTGTAATCACTTATCTTAAAGGGGATGCAAACATCCAGATTGCCAATATCTCCGAAGAGTTAGCAAAGAAAACTGAGGATGCTGCCCGGCAGCAAGAAGAAATCACTCATCTTCTCTCTCAGATAGTCGATCTGCAGAAAAAGGCAAAAGCTGTAAGCAATCCAGTTGAGAGACTACTGTTGTTGGTTGCTACTATTGTAACTGAAGGACAAGATAAAATCCTCTCTGTACTAGAGCCCAAAGGAAATATTCCACTCTCCTTATGTGGGTGACCTTGTTTGGTGTTTAATATGTAGTATACTTGACTAGAAAGCATCAATTTATTAAAAGATGCATATATGGTTTATCAAATGCAATAGTTAAAATTATTTTAAATATTAGATTTAAAATTCTGCTCTGAGTGATGTCAATGAGACAAGAATGTCAGTGCAAGTGGGCACACACTTGTTTGGGGGTTCATTTGGGAAGGTGCATTCTGATGCTGTGTGTTTTTGTGTAAGCATTTTAGATGTTTTTAAAGTAATGTGTAGATTAACATTTCTGCAGAGGAGAGGTGAGAAGAGTTGGAATGTTCCTTCTTACCTGTAGTATAGGATAAAATATCACAGGACAAAACACTGCAGTATTTCTAACATTTTTTGGCATATTTTAGTGTGCAGTTGAAAATGAGGAACTTGTCCAGCATCTGGGAGCAGCTAAAGATGCCCAGAGACAGCTCACAGCAGAGGTGAGTACATTACTTAGTGATACAGTAACTCAGTAGCAAGTCAGTGACTGTTCAGTTTGCCTCTCTGATCTGAGCTGGATCAGAAGTCTTAAATAGTTTTGCCTATTTCTATGGAATGAAGGAACATTTGTGTTCCTAGTAGAGTTCAAAACCTTTTCTTTTCTGTTCTCTGCTCCTTCAAATGACACACATTTTGAAACACAGAGGGTTATTGGCTGTATAGGAACCCCTTTAGAGGTTGACTTCTCTAGGCTGGTAATTTCAGCCTATTTTGACTAGTGAGATAACATGGAAGAGCTCATTTGTGCTCTGTTTGTTCAGTGAATAAACATAAGGCGGTCCAGTATTTCTGGTTGTCTTACAGGTGCTACATTCACATGAAAAAAATGGACAAGATAGAATGAATAGAGCTTGATCCCTTTAGGATGTGTCTTGCACTTGCACTACTTGATGATGAAAATGAGAATGGCCAAAGAAGCTTTTCCTGTGGGTGGACCTTTTGTACCTGTGGTGCTCAACAAAGATTGGGCTCATGCTTCTCTAGTACTTTCTTATGAAAGAAAATGAACAGGATCTTTTTTTCTGAACCAAATAGCTGATTTTTATGAAACTTGTAGGAATGTGGTGTTTCAGGCTGCTGCCCCTTTGCCAAACTGAGTTGAAGTGGCTGATGAACCCAAAAGCTGTGAGGGTACACAGACATCTGTAGACAGAGTGATTACATAAGATGTGTTTCCTGGGAAAACTAAAAATAAGTCATGGTTTTAGACTGTTGAAAGCTATGTGTGTATACGTATGTATGCATGAAAGTCCTGGCTTTAAAATTCCTAAGTCCTTTGGACCATAGTGGAATGGCTTGTCCTCAGCCCACGGTGTTTGCCCCTGTGGTCATCATGGAAGTGATTAGGCACTAAACCTGATCAGACTAATGATGCTTTTTTAGCTCTGTATCTTCTGCTTGACGGTGGCTTCACGTAGATACGTAGGGAAGGAAATGGAGCAAACAGTTCCTTCTGCATTTTGTGTCTTACCCTGCCTGCCTTCCCATTACTAATCTATGTTATTAATGATTCTCCAGTGATACTCAATTGTTGGAGATCTGTTTCTTTAAAGTGGGATATTCTTCCCTACACTATTACTGCTTACCAGTATTAAAAGAATTAGCAGGATTTTTATGGTAATAGTGCAGCCATAAGGTCTTGGACTGTTTTCTCGATGTTACAGTTGCGAGAGCTGGAAGACAAGTATGCAGAGTGCATGGAAATGCTTCATGAGGCTCAAGAAGAGCTGAAAAACCTTAGGAACAAGACAATGCCAAATGCTATATCACGTCGGTACCACTCCCTTGGTCTCTTCCCTATGGTAAGCAGATTTAAGGGAAAAACCTGCATAAACCACACAAAGGAAGCGTGTTTGCATCTGACTTACAGCTTCAGGGATAGGATGCCAGGTCTGGCATAAGCACAGATGAAATGTGTATTTGTGCAGTGTTACAGGACACCTGAGTGTTCAGTTTTGCATACCTGGTTCTGCAACAGTGGTGCTGTGCAGCTCTGCTGCAGCATTAGGTCCAACCTGCAGCTGGCTGTGCTTATGCTGTGAATCCTGGGTAGTATTAACAGGTTGTTACACAGTTCTGTACATCTTGGTTAAGCATCTCCTGTACTGCAGTGGCTGATCTTCATTAGGAGCTTCCTGCTTTTCTTCAATATCCTTGGACATATAACTTCCTAATAACATAACTATGTTTTCCAGGCATGGCATCATTCTAGTCACTTACAATATGTACATTCTAGTTCTTGAGTACTTGAACAGGGTTAAACAGACCTTCTTGTTCTATGGTGACTGAAAATTCAGTGGTTCATTAAAAGAATGTTAGTTGCTAATCTGTATTATGGCAACAAATTACGCTGGTTTCACTGGTGTTACCAACTTTGTTTAGCTGATTTCATGTGATTATGACATTTAAAGCCCAGGAAATATGCAGTACCCTCAATGAAATGAGAAAAAAAGAATGGATAAGAATGTGTCCAGTGACTTGCTCTGCTTGCATGTGTATCTCTAGAGTAGTTAGATTACTCCTGAAGGCAATGGTATCAGTGGTTTCTTTTGCAATACATCAATGTAATCAAGCAGCAAAATCTGGCCTGCCTTGTCTTGTCTCACTGCTGGGGAAGAACGCATTTTATTTGTGCTCACAAGAAGTAAATTGCCAGCAAAAGCTTAGCTTGCTTTTTTGTGTTCCCTTCTGAGACTGAACACAGGCCAATTTAAAGTGCAGATGTTTAATAATACAAGTTGTGCTTGCACAAATACAGTTGAAAGCTGTAAAAAGTATGCTTGTGCTGAGATAGGTTTATGTGTTTTGTGTGAAAATTTTCAAATGTTGAATCATGGGACAAAAGATCATTCAGGTTTGTTATTGTTTGATACTTAGACCCTGCACCCAGCAGTAAAACTTAGTGACCAGCCACGGAAAATTGATGGCCTGTTACCTCTAAACTTATGGGGGAAGTATATAGTGCTTTATGCCAAGAATCATGTCATTTTTGTGGATGGGTGGATAATGCTGTGAGTTTTATGTTTATTTTAAATGAAAACATAGAGGGCAAAGCTTCATACATGAAAGGCGAGTGTTGCTGAGTGTAGAATTCAGTCTGGGAAGGTGGATCGTGTTGTTGCCTACAATATTCTCTTATGGTTCTTTGGCAGATATTACGTAATATCAGATGGTACATACTATGGAAAAGTGAAACTAAGCCATATTTTGTCAGTGCTTTAAATTCTACATTAGTTTTCCGCTAGTTTTTCATTTTTAAACCTTCCTTTTTCTTCTAGGTGTACTCTTTATTACTTATTATTTTGTATAAGTAATTTACTATTTTCTGTCATGCCAACTTCTTAATACTATGCTATTTGTTTCTCTTTTTTGCTTATCTTTAACAGGATTCTTTGGCAGCAGAGATAGAAGGGTCAATGAGGAAAGAGCTGCATTTAGATGAACCTGACTCTCCTGACTTGGCGTACGACTGAAAAGAATTGGTTCCTAATTGATTGGTTATATCTGAAGTTAATTATTTGATGAGAAAAGAAAAAACAGGAAATAGCTGAGCTAGAGATTTAAAAAGGAATATTTCTTTCAGAGTGTGAATGATAGAGAGAAAGGAAGATAAACTGTCTAGTTATTGGGGTGTTTCTATTTTCTGCTAAAACTGCCAAAAGAAAACACCTATACATAGGCTTTGCCTTGTCTTAAAAACTTTTTTCCTGGATGCTGAGAACGAGAAAAGGTTTGGTTTTTTGTGTTTTACCATGCTATGTTTCTTCGGTAACCAGTTAGGGGAGGAGTTCAAGTTAGTGGGTTTTCTCTTGGTGAGTTTTATAACATAAGTTACCAGGTAACTATTGATCTAATCCAATTTTTACAGGAAGAACATCAGGGCAGAAAGGGATTTGGAATGGTTGGGTACTCAGTGTGATGCCCATTATGCCTGAGCTGAAGTTCTGTTGAATTAAACAAGAGAGTAGTTTGAAACAAGTTAAGTGCTTGCGACAGCCCCAAAGCTATAGATAGATACAGCTTGGCAGAAATGGCCTCGCTGATGCCAGTTCCACGTGTACTTCAATAGGTTTATCTCACAGATTTGTACAAAGCATGGATTGTTTAATTTGAAGTAAGTTAATCCAGTTTACAGGGTCTGTTACAGAAACAGAGTTTACAAAACAGGACAGTCAGGAAGGGTACAGTAGGCAGTTCCCAGAAACCTAATTGCTTTTACAAAATGCCTGACGCATACACTGACCTTTTCTGTGCCTGAGTCAAGAACTGTAAATGAGGCTTTGACAGAGTGAAATGTTGATTAGAAAAATGTAAGGTCAGAAAGTTGTGAGCATGCTTAAACCCCATAGGATCCTTTCATCCTTCCAGTGTAGTCTAACTTAAAGCTAGTTTAATTTCTTTAGAATGTCTCATTTACTTTGTCTGTACCAGCAGAGGACAATTTTTTTTCAGTTCCATGACTTTTCTTGGTTTTATTTATTTGTGCAGTGGTAACTGCAAGCTCCATGGGACTTTTTATTGATAAATTCTCTTAGATTCAGCCTCTTAAAGACATACATGTATAGACTTGGAGCCTACAAACAAAGGGTGCAACTGTTGATCACCCATGACAGAAGGAAAGAAATTTGAATGACATTAAATAGCCTAAGTCATGCTGTCACTGTTACAGCTTGGCAGTGTTACCTTTCAGACAGAAGGAATGTGCTGTTCTTGTGTTCAGCCCATGTTGAACTGTAAAACAAAGCAGCGATGGCACTTTTGTAGCATGATGTAGGGTAATTTTATTTTGTCAAGAAATTTCTGCTGAAGTGTCATCTGATGTCAATCTTGAAGCAGGTGGACAGTATTTGTTATGGTATAAGGTCAATGTTGATAAAGAGTGAACTGGAGAAGTAGGTCAAAAATTAGGTTTCCAGCCTTGACATGCTCTCTCTCAAGTCTTGGTCCATTATATTTCTGGGATTTTTTTCCTTTTTTTTTTTTTTTTTTTAAGTACTATTTAAGAGGGTTGGAAATTGGTTTCAAAGATAAAAGACACAAGACTTGCTTGCATGGAGATACTCAGGAGAGTAAATTCAAACTCTCTTTTAAAATGGATTAGCCAGTTTATAGTTAAGAGTTGAAGGGAGCTCAATTCTGTTTTTTAAGAACTCATTTTTACCTAATGGCTTTATGGCACTTTTAACTGATGTACTGAAATGCTCTTTCACTTATTTTTTTTTTTTTAATATTTGAAAGGGTCCTTGCACATAATTGTCAAATGTTGTGGCAAAATTCTTCTAGGGTGATGGAAGAATTATGGTGATGGATTGAATGTAATATCCAGACTGAACTAGTATGGGACCCTATGCATACTGCTTTACAGAACTATACATAAAACCAAGGTGTTTGGTTGAGCTGTGAATAGGAAGAGCTGTTACTAAGCTGTTACCTGTTTCTCTGTTCTTTCTCAGGGTAAGAAGTTACTGTGTGATTATTAACTGCATATGTGTTTTACAGTCATCAGAAGCGAGTCTTTGAGACGGTGAGAAATGTCAATCAAGTTGTCAAGCAGAGATCCATGACTCCGTCACCAATGAATATCCCAGGCTCCAACCAGTCCTCTGCTATGAACTCAGTCATTTCTAGTTGTGTCAGCACTCCACGTTCCAGTTTCTATGGGGGAGACATCTCTAACATTGTGATAGACAACAAGACCAATAGCATCATCTTAGAGACAGAGTCCTCGGACAATGGGTCAGTACTGTAGCACTGGAATTTGTGTTCGCTTTGTTTCTGACATAAAGGCAAAGTGTTTCTATTTTCCTCCTCTTGTCTTAGGTAGTGCAGTTGCCACAGTGGCATACACCTTCAAAATTTATTTTGTGCTTACAGTTTTTGAGCACTCAAGTTTATTTAGAAAGGAAAGCTTTTAGAAAGTTCTGTGAATCAGTGTCTGCGCCTCAGACCTGTTCTAAGATGCAACATCACCAGATGATGTAAAACCACTCTTTGTTTTTGTGGGTCAACACTTAAAAAGAATTGTATTTTCACCATTTTACATAAATTCCAGGAAGTTCTGATCCCAGATGCAGCTACAGTTAACTTTTTTGATCCTAAAACTAAATAAAGTGTGCATCTGTAGGTTACCTAATATGAAAACTTATGAATGAAAGCAATCAGAACTTTACTTTTCTAGCTTCTTTCTCTTCCCCCAGTACAGCTCCACTCTGTGCTGTATATACTTTTCAGTAAAAGCAGCTTAATACTTTAAAACAATGTATGTTTGTCGTGTTTACTCTTGTGACTCACTGTGGTATTCTTGCAGCATTGGCCCTTTAACGTGGGGCCTGCTTACTTGAGTCTGTGTAACAAGTAGACATCTCCCACCTCTTTGTCAGAGGAAGCTCTTAAGTAAAGCACACGTTTCCAGCCAGGAGTTTTTACGCAGGAACTAGGATTCAAAACTCTTTTACTATGAAATAGACTGGTGTTTGCCTTTGAGCTGTCCTGATGACTAGCGAGTTGTTCCCAGACATAGTAATTTAAAGGTACTTATGTCTCAAAACTGTCATGTGGAAGTTTTAAGCATTTTTAAGAATGTGGTTTTTTCCCCTCCCCCCTTTTTTTTTATTTGTCTATGTCCCCCTTTATGTTTTAGAAATGAAGACAGGATGAAGAAGCCTGGAACTCCAGGGACTCCAGGCTCCAGTGACCTAGAGACTGCCCTTCGCAGGCTCTCCCTCCGGCGGGAGAATTACCTCTCGGAGCGCAAGTTCTTTGAGGAAGAGCAGGAAAGGAAGTTGCGGGAACTGGCAGAAAAGGGAGAACTCCACAGTGGTTCCGTTACCCCCACGGAGAGCATCATGTCACTGGGAACTCACTCCAGATTTTCAGAATTCACTGGATATTCAGGAATGTCTATCAGCAGTCGCTCCTACCTGCCAGAAAAGCTTCAGATTGTGAAACCACTAGAAGGTGATAACAAAGGGCCTCGGCCTTTATCTGTTGTTATTAGTGACTCTTTGTGGTCTCTTATCCATCACCAGAAAGCAGGAAATCTTTGTAATACATATTCTTTTTACTTTAGAGACAGTAATCCACGCTGTTGGTTTGAGATCTTCTAGCTACTATATTTTTCACAAGCCTTAAAGGTGTTAGGAAACAATCCCAGCCAAGGCAGTAAAATAAATATTACAGGCCACATGTGCACATCAGCAGTGCAGCTTTACATCTGACTTAAATGTTACCATTTCATAATTGGAAAAGGAAAGTGGATAAATCTATGAAATCTAAACAAGAGTTCTGTAAATTAGTATCTGGAAAGGCCTTTACCTGCTTTCAATTAGTCCAGTTGATGTAATAAGACTGTTTTAGTGATTTTTTTTATTGGGCTGTTTGAGTGGTCATACATGAGTCACTATGGCTTTGCATTTCATGTATCAAAGAGGTGGGGTTTTTTAAAGTCAAATATTCTTCATTCATTGTCTCAGGAAAAGGCAAGATAGAGATGGATGGTAGTCAGGGCTAGAGCTCTGTTTCTAAGTTCTTTTCAATAGGCTGTTTAAACAAAGCTGTCCAAGCATATGTAGTATAGTCTGCCTGGCTTTCTTCAGTTCTTTCAGGTTGTGGCTGGAAGTTAGTTGAGTCAATTCCTCCAGGTTTTAAACCAAATGAAGTTTTCCTGTAGTACTTCACCGATACACTAGCTAATGTCATTTAGCCTTGGCTTCTCTCTCTCTCTTTTCCTTTAACAGAGCTCTTGTATTGCATTGCATTGTGTGTGTTTTAGTTGCAGAACTTCCTTTTTTTCATCTTTTTAGAACAAATTTATTTCATCTATAAGGAGCATATAGCATGACACATACTCAGAAGCAAAAATAAGCATTCTTATGTCCTGAAGAAAGTGATGTACTGTACCGACCTGTTCAAATGAAACTATAGCCATAGCGCGCCAACTCATACTGTCAAGCAGATTTTAATAGTTTGTTTTCATGGCTGCTTTTAAAGGTCATAAAACTTCTTGTACCACGTGAGGGAAAGAAAGGATGATCCCACTTTGTTTCAGTTTCTGGTTGCTACCACTGTAATAAATTTCTGTCACCATCCCATTATATCTGCTTTTGTCTTCCAATAAACTCTTAAAGTCTTTATCATCTTTCTATCTGTCCGGGTTTTTTTTTTCCCCCTGGTTTTGTTCAGTGTTTTCACTGGGTCATTTCTGTCTTGAAATTATTGCTCCTTTTAAAGTACTTCTCATGTTTGGTTTTAGATCTTATTTGTAGCATGTTTGTGTCTGCCTGTTTCATAAGTTTTATGTTGGTTAACTTTTATTAATTAAGTATCTTTGTGATTTTGTTTTTCCCTTCAGCTTAGTTTCTTTTCTGAATATTTTTCATGAGACTTAATTTTTTTTTTTTTTCAACTTCACGGCTGCCTTCAGACTACTGGGGCAAAATAGTCTGCTGTACCTGCAGACTGTTATAAGTAGTTGTGCCTTTGGTTTTATTACTGTGTTGGGTGCTCATGCCAGAAAACAGAAGAAATAAAAATTAGTTCTGTAATAAATTTAATATAGGTTAATGACTTCTTCTCCTTTAAAGCAATCTTTTAAATCCCCCAGAAAAAAAAAGTGACAGAAGCACTAAGAAATTAATCTTATTTTGCACCTTTAAAAAAAAAAACATGCTTTCTTTTAGTCAAACAGAAGCAATCCTTGATGTGATTTGCTTTAGTTATAGTCTAGTGAGATTTTTCTTGTTTCTTTTTTTTTTAAACTATGCACTTGTAACTTGTTGTGTCATAAGCATGAAATGGCATTACCTGTGTCCTGAAGGAAAACTAAAAACTTGGACTGATTATGTCTTCACCCACTTTTGTTGCCATTGTGGGAGCAATACACTGTGAATTCCTAAGCTTTCTCTGATCCCCAAACCTTATGTGCAATCATGCAGAGATATCAGGAATATAGGGAAAAAAATTATTCCATTCATATACTTATTTTGTTCTTATATTCCTTCTTCCTTCAGTGGCAGTCCCACTGTCACACAGTAATTCCCTCATGCCAACTTTTTCTGATAAAATACTTTACAAAACCATCTGGGAGGCACCTGGGAATGAATGTAGGCCAAAAAAGTGTTGTATTTCCCTCTTCTTTTGACTTCTGCAGCTTTCTTTTTTCTTTTTATTGGGGATTTACTGTTGTTGGATTCCCTTGTACATTTGTGTTCATTTTCTGTATGGGAAATTAAAGCTTGCTTACACACATTTTATGAGATCAAGATTAGACCCAGATATCTTCCTGTTTGTGATGGAGCTTAGGCTGTTTTGATTTCTGTAGTTTTAATAGAAATGTTAAAGCTCAAAATGCAGATATTTTGGTAAATACCTTTCCTATGGGAAGATATGAGATATATATTAACAATTAAGTGCTTGTATTCCGCACAGTTTATTTTAAGTATAAGTTTTGGTGTGCTTTAAGGTGAAAAAGGTTACATCTTCAGGAGCTAGCATGTAGAAGTTAATTGAATTTTTATACTTGCAGGTAGTGCAGAAAGAAATTTTGATTTTCTTTGTTCTTTAATTCTTGGAGTAGAGTCTGACAGAAAACCTCTACCCCTAGGTTAAGGCTTGACAATATCTGTCACTTCTTCACATTCTGGGGTATTTCTTTTATATAGAAGCAAAAAACTTGGCCTTTGTGACAATTCAGAAGTAAATACAAGTTCTAAGGATGTCTCTTCTCTCATTTTGGGGTTGTAATGGTTTCTACTTCTTGAGCTTTGAGGGTGTGAATTTTCTTTAATGCCTCTAGACTTACTTTAAATAAAAGCAAAAAAATAGATAGTGTCATTAGCCAAAGTAATCTAGCAGATCCCTTTATTCTGAGCTAAAAAAATTCAGATCCTAAAAAGTGAGATAGGCTTAATTAAAATGCCTTCCATTGTTCCCACTCATTCTAGAAGAAGTTTTTCCCTGTTCACTTCCTATATACAGTAAGCTTCCTCAAATGCAATATGTGAAATGACAATTTTGCTCATTCTGTAGGATTTTTCTCAGATTGAAAATAATGTATGTGAGGGCCGTCCCTTCTCACGTTATTACAGTTGTTTAGGCTGTTACACACACCGTGAAACGAATTGAACTCTTGGTCTTTGATTATGGGTAAGATATTTGTGTGCCAGCTTCTTGAATGAGTGAGTATTCTGCTTTGCAGAGAGGCAACAGGAACAGGACTGCAAAAACTGCTCTGATTTGAGCTGGCAGAAATGAAAATAAAGCTGTTTTGTTTGTGTAATAGGATATGTGTGATTTTAAGTCACGTATTTCAACACAGAAGTGATTGTGGGCACAGAGGAAAATGCAGGCCTTTGCAAGCAGTGTTTAATTGCTACTTGAGGAATCAGATAAATCCTCCCCTGATTTCACAGGGCACATCTCAGTGTATACATCAATTTTGCCTGATCCATTGCTGTTTCTGACTGTCTCCTATTAAACCTTGAATATTGAATGCTTTTCTCTGTAAAATGCACCTCCTTTTTCAAAACATTTCTCTGCCAAGGATGAAGCTACAGGTACAGTAGCATTTAGTTATGTAGTAGCTGAATTCCTGTAGCATAGGGTCCACACAGGTCTTTAGACTTGACATGTAGTTCAGAGTTGTGTATCTGCTTACACGTGCCTGAAGTTGGTGGGGATTTCTAACATATGGTACAGAGCTAAAATTGCTGTGCAATCTGTGTGACTACTGTCCTGTTAGCCACCGGTAGTAAATTCTGGCATGTTTTCAGCACTTGTCTTAGTGTGAGCTTAATGTGGGAATGTGTGGTATATGTTCCTCTTAGAGCTTTCTGTGATGGTGCTCAGATCAACAGTTAAAATATAAATTCTTTTTATTCCTGCTTAATCCCATGAATTGAAGTGGATGTGAATATTTATGGGGAGGGAATGTGCATGTGCACAAGTGTGCTGCTTCTCACCACCAGGCTTTGCCTAAGTGCTGATGTGATCAGTTTATTTCACACTGGTGTGGAAATGCTGAAGCATAGATGAAGCATTTTTGTGCTGTAGCATGTCTTCCTAGAAACATTAAACGCAGAAATACTAAAGGCTTGGAGCTCCCAAACGTTTGGTCTTTTGGATAAATGAAGAGGGACTTTGTCTTTTAGGTCTTGGATTGCTTACTAATTTATTTTGGTTGTCTTTCTGTTCACTTTCAAGGTTCTGCCACTTTGCACCACTGGCAGCAGCTGGCTCAGCCTCACTTGGGTGGGATCCTGGACCCGAGGCCCGGGGTTGTCACTAAGGGCTTCAGGACCCTAGACCTGGACCTGGATGAAGTGTACTGCCTTAATGACTATGAGGAAGATGAGACAGGTGACATTTCTTACAAGGGCCTAACTACCTCGACGCCAGTTCAGCACACAGAGACCTCAGGTGAGAGGTCACAAGCACAAGTGACTGTTTCAGAGAACAAGAATAACCCCCGCCAATCTCAGGCTTTCACAGAGGAGATGCAGGAGTCCGCGACTGACGATGATGAGGGGTCTGGTGAGGGAAACTCATTAAGTCCAGTAAAACTGACATCTTTACAGGATTTTGATTACTGGGCCATTCTCACGTCTCTTCAGAACAGCATCCATAGTATTGCTTTGTGTGTAGCTTCTGCACGATAGTGCGTGCAGTGGTTAGAACATAACCATTCTAACATTGGCTCAAAAATCGTTTCTTTGATAATCTCTTAATTCGTTTTTCAGTAACAGCATCTGTGGTCAGTATTTTACTCTATTTTGATAAGAGAAGGCTGCTAAAAGGAAGTGGTTCATTCACAAACCTTTGTGTGGCACGTATTCAACTTGTGTGTGTATTTAGTGCACGCTGTTGTGTGTGTAATGTAGAGATTACATATATTTTGTATTACTGTAGTGCAGATTCTGACTGTTCATAAGAGGTGATGTCATGTTTTAGATTTCTGTGCTTTGGGAAAAAAACGAAGACTAAATGATTGGTGCACTAAAGGTGCATCTACCTTGCCTTTGCTGAAACAAATGGAGTGCCTTGAAAATCACCAAAGAAATTCTGAAAGTTTAATTCACTTACCTCAGATACACTTAGCTGTTTTTAAAGTCCTTCCGAGATGACGAATTAAGGGGATGTTTTTATGCAGTGACTAATAACATTTCCCTTATTCTTTCTGCACCACACTATTAAATCCTGTCCTACTTATTTATAACATATTAAGACTTAAACATTTTTAAGTGACACAGTACTGCATGAGTTATTAGATACTCTGAACTGACACTAGCAGTCTATTATTGCACAAGATCACAGATTCTCAAGACTATAGATGTGGTTTGAATTTGTGTGGTTTCTTTTTTGTCCTTGGGATATGGGGGTTTTGTTTTAATAAGCTGTATAGTCTTCATTAAGATTTGCCTCTGGTAGAGAATTATATTTAGTCCAGAATCAGAAAATTGCCATAACTCCTTTTTTATTTCCCAGATTTTTTTTTTTTTGTAACTACTTTAAATGAAGACACTTCCTTCCCTCTCCTTTTTCTGGGATAAATCATAATTTAATATTTGGCTGGTCTTTGGAAGATTAGATTGTCTCAGGGCTAAACAATAATATTTCTGTTATTATCATGACATGCAGAGTATCTTCAGCTCTTACTGCAATGGCAGTTCAGTGCTTTCAGCTGCTGAATATAAGCTACTTTCTACAGTCAGTTGTATTAAGGTTAAACTTTGAACCATAGAATCATTAAGGTTGGAAAAGAACTCTGAGGTCATTGAGTCCAGGCATTAACACAGCACTGCCACGTCCACCACTAAACCATGTCCCTAAGTGCCACATCTACAGATCTTTTAAATACCTCCAGGGGTAGTGACCCAACCACTGCCCTGGGCAGCCTGTTACAGTGCTTCAACATCCAAACCCTTCAACTTCCCTTTCCATTGGCAAAAGTTGTCCTTGTTCTATGAGATCCTAGAAATAATGTTTATATTATTTTTTGTATGTCAGTATGAAAATAATAATGCCTCTTCAGGAAGTTGTGTACTGTTTTGGATATTATCCAGATTTTTATAATTTTGAAGAGTCTGAGTAACTACAGCAAGGAAAGCTGGAGATACGAGAATCAAGGACTGGCATTTTTAGGATCTGGAGAATAAAAGATTCAACAAAAGATACAATTAATTTTAAAATGTGTTGCTATTGAGAGGAAGGGAACAAGCAGTTCTTCATGTACTCAGGGTACAGTAAATGTGCAAAAAAACGATGCTTGGGTTACATTTTGAAGAATTTTCTAATGGGAAGAGTATTCAACACAGGAACATGTCAAAAAAGTAGAAGACTCATTGTCATGTGAAAACATAGCTAAGGATATTGTTTAGTTCCTTGTTTGGGGTTTTTTTAAAAGAACAGATTAGTAAAATATTTCTGGGTAATAATTTGGAAGAGTTCTTTCTTTGGAGTAGAGCAATAAATATAGGCCTGCTCTGTAATTACAAACTGGTAAGAAAGTCTAGTACTTCCTTCCATTTTCTGTCTCCATTATGATTTGAATATAGGTTACTGTTTATTAAAAGGTTATTTACTGGTTATTGCTGGGAAAAGTCTGTCTTAGACAGGGTTTTTAAGTGAATTCCCTACCTTATAAATTGACAAAGCAGATAAAATCAATGAAATTGCTGTAGCAATCTTATTTTACCTGGTATTGTTTGCTGAGTAATTTTAATACATTACAGAAATAAGTGGGTCAAAATTAATAACTTTGTATAGAACGAACAAGTGCACTGAAAACTTTAATTTCCCATTCTTTTGCCTTCTTTCAAATTGCCCTGTTGCTTAGGATTTAGGAGTATCGATGAGCTACCATACTGGTTGTGTTGCTCAAATGAAGTAAAGACACTGTGTCTGCTTTTTGTTGAAGCACTTTATCAGGCATTATACAAGGAGGAGATAACTGTGGATTTTGTCAGAGTAGGCACTTAATAATGGAGCAGTACTTCTTAGGATCCACAATCTGCCCACTGAAGAATACCTTTTGGGAGAAGGAGGTGCATGCTGAGCTTATGAATTTATTTCGTATTTAAATATTGTGCAGCCATTGCTTCTCCTCCGCATTTTTTTCTAGATTTCTCTGTAGGAAGTGCAATGCAGGTACGGGTGTGTATGGACTTGTGGCACCTCATCATGAGCCCATCATGAATACAAGGTTACAACATCATTGCTTGCATGATTCCAAGGGAGGTTCCAGTTGGCAACATACAGAATAAACTCTAGAGAATGTGGAAGTAAAATAAAAAGGGAAGGAAAGAAATATCATGCACGGAGTCTCTAGCGATAGTGCCTTTGCTTGTAATCCAGGATAGCTCCATTGTGGAAAAATCTCATTCAAGAGGTTTGTAAAAGCTGGAAGGTATCTTCTTACGGTTCCTGTTGGCAGGCCATAAAGTGGGCCAGTTTAGAGCTACAGGTTTTCTAGCCTCAGACCAAAAGGTTTTTAGTAATACAGTGCCTACAAGGACCTTCCCAGCAGGTGTAAGTTGTCTTAGTCTGTTGGGCAGGTTTCTGCGGGTTTCTGCTTCAGTTGATTGTATGCTCTGAGGTTTGTATCTTGCCTTTTTTGCACTGGATATGTTCTCTGTCACAGCACTTACAAGCCCTGTTCATATTGCCATTTTGTGTGTGCAAAGTGCTTCTCAGGATGAGCCCAAGAGCTTGTTTTGACTTCCAGGCTCAGGAGAGCAAACACAGCTGGTGCCAAAAATGTCTTGTAGCTAAAACATATTGAGGACAATTGTGATAGATATTCTTGTGATAGGTAGAGTCAGAAATCATTCTGACTAAATAAGGAAAAGTTACGTTCCTTGAGTTTTCTTGTCCCTGTGTTGAAACCTGTAGTACCCATTGATCTATAAAATAGCTTCCTCACCATAAATGCATATTCTATCCCAATCAGGAGAAGTTAGCACACATGTGCCTTATGGTCTGCAGTTGGTCTGTTGGAGCCACATGCTGTGTGTGGGTAGAGTTAACTTTATGGAGGATCATAAATTACAAAGTTGCAGTTCTAGCCTAATACCCAGGAATAGGCTGAGATTTGTGTATCACTTTTGTAGACTTTCAGCATAAATGGAATCGTAAAGAAGTTACAGGACATAGTGTTCTTAAAATCATCTGGGACAAGTAATTTTTGAAGCACAAATTTTTAGTAACCTCAATATATTTTTTTGTTCTGTGAAAAAAACTAGTGTATTATGAAACTGTACAGAATCTGTTTTGGAGGGAGGGGTTGTTGGCATTGGTTTTTTGTTTGGTTTGTTGGGGTTTTTTAATTCACTTGCTTTCGTGTTTCCCTTAAAGAGACAAAACACCAGCCATTCGAAGCACTTAATAATGTTATCAGTGTTTGGATTTTGAAGTTGGAAGGGCTACACTTGATGCAGTGTGTACTTAATTGCCTGCTAGTATTGGGTGCATAAACTGGTATTTCAGTACTTGTGTTTTTTAGTTCCACTGATTGATTGCTTTGAATAGACATGTGCACAGCGTTATGGGATCAGCACTCTTGTACTACATGCTTAGACCTTAATCATGACATGGAGGACTTTCCAAATAGATGCCTAAAATCACAAAACCACATAATGAATGTCTTATGTTTGATTTGGTTTTAGCAGGATTTCTATACATGCTTCTAAAAAGTTACCGTTGTACAGAAAAGCAATAAATTTTGTAACTCTTCTTAGAACTAAGGTATTGATGCATATTTAAATATATTTTATTTTCAAATGGCATGAATATTTCACAGTAATTATTTCTTTAAGAGAAGTCTGTCAGCAGTTGCTGTCTATGCTGTTAAAATGCTTGAATTCTAATTTGGGGATCATAGCCTGCATAAACTCATATTGAAGCCGCATTAAATACTTTGAAGTCTTTTTACATCTATGCTCAATGGTTATATACATACAAGAAAGTGACCTCAGCCAGAGAAACACCCTGTCCAAAGAATACCTGCCTTTGTTCGGTTTTTCCTCTCTTGCTGTTTCCAAAGGCAAAATAAATGAAGATTTTGGAAAATCAGGTATTCAGACAATAATTTCGTTGTTTAAGAAATGTAACAAAAGCAATGCTCCTGGTGCAGACATACGAATTCTTGGACGTTTTGAGTATTCACATCACATACTACATTTCTAGGAGAGCACCGTGTTCACATTTTACAGCTGTTGTTTTTATCACCTATCTCCTTTCCACTGTAGTGGTTCACCCAGGCATCAGATCCGGCCTACTCTATATTCTCCCTATTCTGTCAGCCAGGCATTTTCAGTACAGGTAGCACTGGGTGTCAGAGCTCTCATCTTTAGCCACCTGGAGGGGATGAACTCTGCTAAATCTAGAGACTACATGAAGCCCCTGTCTTGTCCTGTGGATCCTAATGGGGTTTTATGGCCTAGTTTCCAGTAATTTCACCTCACCCAAGAATGGAATTGGTGGCACAAACTGGCAGAAGTGAAGTCGATAGCCTGTATTCCAGATGACCACACATAGGAAAAAAATGCCTCCTAGTGGTCCTTTGTTATCCTCTTTTAAAGCAGGCAGAACTTTTCTATTCAGCAGTAAACTTCTAATGGTTTAAAACACCATATTGTTGCTCTAAGGATGCCTCAATCTGCTTGTCCTTCCATCCCTGTTTCCACAGCCCGTGCTAAAGAGATGCCCTAATTCCAGTGTGCTCTCTGCTCAAATAGCAGGGAACCAGGTTCCCTCCTTTTCTTGAAACATGCCAAAGAAATGATGGAGCAGAGTGGCTTGCTTCACTGTTGGACTAAAGTGTTAACTTTGTGTCAGTCTGGATCAAATCATACTCTGAAGATTTCCCAATTTTTTTAAAGTTAATTTCCTAATAAATCTGTATGTGCCAGAATAGGTGTTTGTACAAAATACAAAAAAAGATTTGCTAGTCACCGTGAGCTCTCTGCCTCCTCACTGTTATTTCAGCATAACAGCAAATTTGAATTTTGATCCAATGGTACAAAGGTTAATGGTGTTTTAATGTAGCTACCTCTTACAAATCTTCCTCAAACTTAATTTGCCTTGATATCTTCTTGTGGACGGGGCAGGCCACTCATTTACCTACTGTAACTTTGTACCTTCCTCTGCACAAGCTGGTTGAAAATCTGGGTTAAATGACCTTTTGGGAGTTCTCTGGGCAAAAGGTCATGTCCTAAACATACCTGTTTTGCTGTTTACACCTAGCAGAATAGCCCACAGGTTCTGAGTCTTGAAGCTGGATCTGAGACAGCTCTGAGATACAAATCAGCTTTGTGTTTTGTGTGAGGAAGGCCGTGTTTGTTTTACCAGAAGATGGAGCTCTCTGCACTCAGTTTGACTGGAACCTGCCTTTTTTATTTCCCCCCCACCCAGTATTTTAAAAGGTGTTTTTATGATAGTGTTTGTGCTTACAAGAGAGTCCCTTTCAGCTATGATGGTTTGCATTTTTCCATAATGCCTGTGAATTGTTTGAGAAAACTTAACGTGAAGAATAATTAATTCCTGAGTGCTGAAACACAATCCAGCCGAAATCTTAGGTTTAGATTTAATTTTAATTTAGGGGGAAAATGCACTAACAGTTTGCAGAGGGTTCCTGATGGATGAAGTTACATGATGTTTCTGTAAATTTTGTTAAGCATTGAGTTATGTACAGATTTTTTTTCATACAGATATGAAGCCTTGTTGTTAAACTATGACTACTTTGGAAAAGAGGGTATCAGTAAAACATTTGGTTTCAGGCAGTTACATGGAGCAGGTGTTTATATTTAAGACAATACTTTGGTATATGTAAGTGTGAAGGTAGTCTTTCTTATTATAAAAATGTATTAATTCCTCATTAATTTATACCAGCTCAGGAGATGGCCATTCATATGTAAAATTACTAAGTTAGAAATTAATCATTTTGTTTCTATTTGATAAACTTTGTTCATTTACAGCAACAGGTTCTCACTCTTTTTACTGTGTCCAAAGGATGGAAAATGCTACAGCAGTATGATACACACCATTGTTGACTGATGGAGGATGAAGCTGGTACAGGACTTTCTTAGTGGTATTTGAGGGTGAAATACATCCTTGGCAATGGATAGATTACTTTCATCTTTTCAATTTGTTTCCTCTGATTAGAGTTAGTGATTTCTTTACTTTTAGCAGCCTTCTCCTATCTTTGACTCATTAGTAGCAATGAGTCTTGCTTTTGCTAATGCAGCTATGTTTCTTCAATGTGCCTGTCTCCAATCTGAGGGGATGCCCAGTGGATATTACAAATGGGGAAAATGCACTGATTGTATTACAGCTATGTGCTTTGGGTTGAGCTTGCAATCTTAAACCAGCATTGCTTTATTCTGTTCTCTATTCATCATCCAGGGATAATTGCTTTGTTTCTAATTGATTTATGTTAAAGTCCTGTGTTTCTCTAAATAACCAATTTTTTCATGTCCAGTTATTTGAGCTCTTTCTCCAGATTTTCTTATAACTCTCTACAAAATGGAGAGAATCATGATTGCTAGGCTGTGCTCCCTTGTAATAGCTTTTGTAGTGCTCACACTAATCTCTAAAGCAACTGGATTCCTGAAGCATCCTAATTACCATCTCTGGAGGTGAAGTAGAGCTTGTTGTTATGTTATGCTGTGCTAACATTTGAGTGTGTTAACATGACACTCCAGTGGGTCCTTGGAAATATCCTTCTCTAATGTACAGCCGTACATTCCAGCGCTGACTAGAAGTTACCTCACACTGTATGCTCAGCCACTTCTGCTTCCACTGTTCACACTGCCCATGCTCTACCCTTCACACACTGCTTTTATGTGTTCTTAAAGGGCTACCTAACCACACACACTGTTTTGGAGCTGTGATACTTTATATATGAAAAAGGGAACACAGCCACAATTAAGACTTGCCTTGCTTCTGCTAAGCTGCTCTGGGAGTTCAGAATGGTGTCTGGTCTACCTGGTCGGTTTGTCTGTCTTTTGCAGTGTGTTGAATAGTTGTGTACTGTGGTATTAAAATGTGGCTTAATCAGGGAATGGCTCAGAGGGTTGGGTAGGACTGGGGGGAGGGAGCTGCACACAGTTTTTATTGTGCATGTCTTTTGACCACTGCTAAGTTTGGTTACTAAGTAAGAGAACCTATGCAATCATGATATCTTTGATGTAATATTTAACTCTGGGCGTTTTTCAACCAGCTTTTCAGATGCATGGCTCTTAAATTCTGTAGTTTTTTTGCAGTGACCACAGCTGCATTATATAGCAGGTTAATACAGCCACAGAATCATTTCTACCAAGAAGAAAGAAGTTGTCCTAAGTCCTTCATTTTTAAAACCGAGCTATATTGCTTCTTTCCCAAATCACTGATCTATCACCAGTGGCAGTTTTACAGCCATATTTGTTAGGAAATTTGCTTACTACACTGTCTACAAATATTCAAAAACTGCTATACTATGCAGCTGAGGACATACATTCTTAAAGAACGTAATCACATGCACAAGAGAAATGTCACAGATGTAAAGTAGTGGATCCAAAAAACTTACCACTTTCCATATCGTGGATGTGGAAAGTCAGAGAAACAGTAATTAATGTGTGTCCCTCCCCTTCCCACCCCAACAATCTGTACTCCTGTAGCATTAGCCTGATGGATCCATTACTGAGAAGTAATGGGGATACCTTTTTGTGGATCAAGCTAAAAGCTGAAAGGCACAAGCATTTAGAAAATCCCGGTGCTCCTGAGCTGGTACTAGAAAATGCTGCTTGTAATTTCCCACTGATGCAAGTTGCTGGTTTAGATAAGGACTAGCATTTCAAGCACTGCCTGGCCTAAATGTGGCTTGAACAAAACCTAATCTGCAGTGTTTGTGATCATGGGCAAGTTTCAGTGGACCTTTTTAGCACTGGCCTTGGAGTCCTAGAGGTGTTCCTTTGGAGAACAAGTGTCTGCTTAACACTGTAGTACTTGGGCATTTCTCTTCTCTTGCATTGATCCCATCAAGGTGCCTCATCACTTATTGCATCTGTCTTATCAGCACACAGAAGTTTGGTTTTCCCCTTTCTTGTGTAAAATGCAAAGAATTTGCTTTTTTTTAATTTAGTACCTCATCCTGGGAAGTGCATGTCACAAACCAACTCCACCTTCACCTTCACCACCTGCCGCATTCTGCACCCCTCCGATGAACTCACACGAGTCACGCCAAGGTAAGGGATTCTCATGATGGCAAAGCATTCAGCTCTATCAGAGTTTCCCCTCTAAGCAAATGCAAAATAATAGCATAAGCATAGGCATTGGCTGCATTGGTGAATTACAACACACACACCAATTACTCCTCCAATTTTGAGTTACCTCAGCCTGATTTTGAGAGGCACGTGTGGTGTTTTAAAAAGCCAATCAAAATTTCTTAAGTTTTGTTGTCTCTAGATGTTGCAGGATCAGGCATAACTATATTGGCTTCTGGTATCTAAACCTGGCTACTCTTCATCTTAGACTAGTTATAGTCCTCATATGTGAATGCACAGAATGTGATCTCTCACAAAAAAGATGAGAAGTTTTTTCAGGGAGAAAGTCTAAGTCTTTCCTCTCAGAAGAAGAAAAGATGTGCAGATAAAGAAATCCAGGAAGTACTTGAGGAATGGAGGAGGAGGTATAACTGGAAACAGGGAGATGTCTACTTTGTACCTTGGTGTAATTGTTAGAAATGAATTCCTGGCAGCCAGACTGAAACTGATGCAATAGCAATTGGCAGTATAGACACTGCATGCCAACAGTAGGCAGTGTTGTGGCCTTATGGAAGGTGAAGATCAGACAACCAGGGGGAGGGGGGCGTGTGGTGTGGTGTGAATTTCATACCTAAAGAGGGAGTTTTCCTCCCTTAGCAAATCAGGATTTACAGAATGTTCTTCTCTGTGTATAAGGACAGTGCTTTCTCTGCCCCTTCCAGCTCCTGTGTGGGGGTGTACCACTGTGTAGGTCCCCGTGCAGAGGGGGTCTACACTTGTTTAGACATGATAGGCACTGACTGCCTATGAAGGGCATGAAAAGTAAGGGTATTGAATATGAAAACCTGTCAAGTGGAAAGGAAATGTATGATGTTTAAATGTAACTTTTTTGCATCCCTTTCTGAACTTAGTTATTAGTGGCCTGCCTGGCTTTTCTTTACTCTTTTCTGTCTTTCCCCTCAGCACAATTACTGAAGAGATGCTCTTGTATGGTTGCAGTTCTATTTTAGTTTTCTTGTTATTGTTGAATTGCTGTCAGTTGTGGTCGTAATAAAGTCTTTGGATACTAAATCAAACAAATCAGTCAGAAAAGACAGCTAAATTCAGTACATTTTCAGCTGCCTTAGTTAAATGGAAGTTCATTGTTCGTTCAGGAGAACAAAGAGCAAAATAAACAAAATATTGTTTTCAGCAGACATGTTTACAGAGCTCCTCCTTACCAACTATAAATGATTCTTCACAGGTCATGTGAGGAGGACGAGAAACTGCGTTATGTCTCGTGATGAGAGGAGGTGTAGGGCAGACACTGTGACCCAGCGTGGTCGGGGGTGAGCAGCACTGCCAGCAGCATCTCTGTTGGCAGGGTCTTGTACAAGGAATGCTAGTGTGTGTGGCACCAGATAACCCCAAGAGGTTTGGCATTTACCTGCCTGGTTGCATTTTAATCTGTGCTACCCCAGGTGTTGCTCTAACCTTACTAAATTTCATCAAGCTAAATGAAATGCTCATTTATTTGTTTCTTTTCTCAATCTAACTCTGAAACCATCACTGGGCTGAGTTGCTGAGGCCACTTTGAGTCTGTTTCTGCAGTTCTGTCCAGGCTTTCTTGTAGTGTTGGTCAGTTTGATGGGAAAAATATTTCCCAGTTAAAGCAATGCCAAAGTGATCAAATGGACAAAAAGGCAACATCTGCAACTGCTTTCTTGCAGGGATGGCTTTTTTTTTTTAATTGCACTGTAGTGTATAACTGTGCTGAAAAATTAGTAGAAATACTAATCTACATATCTGTGCAACTGAAATCTGTACCTGGAAGGAGTGAAGCTGTTGAGGTTAATAAACCATTGGAGTGCTGTAGTTTTCATCTTGTGACTAGGATATCTTGGAAGACTGGTTATTGGCACCATATGTCTGGATTTCTGAAATGTATATGGTCGTACCTTGTCGAAAGTCAGTTCATGCAGTAAACTCTTTCTTTTCTCTCCCTCACGCTTTTCAAGACTTCTGTATTGTGTATTTGGCTGTAAGGGAAGTGTACCACAGTGGCTGACACTGCTCTTTAGTTCCAATGGAATCAGAACTATGAGGGTCCAGCTTTAGTCAATGCTTGAGAAGAATTGTGAACTAACTTCTTTCCACTCAGCCTTGCCCTCAGAGTGTGTGTGCTGCTGCAGTGAGTGTGCACGGTCTCCTTAGCTCTGCTGGGAGAGATCCTTCTTCCCTGCCGCTAAGTCAGCACAGGCAGAGGGGAGAGGACATCAGGATGTGCCTTAGCACATCTGCCACATGCACTGACAGCCACAGCACACACGGGGGTGCAAGGAGACCGATTCCAGAGCCACTTAGCAAGGCTGCTTTTCTAATTATATCTGCCAGTTTTCTCAAATAAGTGTTTCACTGCAGCATACCAGGAGGAATATATGGGATTCCTCTTGTTGAATTGGATCTGCAATTCAACTTCCTCAGTTTCCCTTGCTTATGGTGGAGGTTGGTACCATTCAAAATCACTGTTAGAGATCATGTTGGTCACATCCTATTTAGCCTTGTAAAGAAGACGTGACTTGAGACTTCATAGCATCAGGCTAATATTTTTGTAATTAAGAAGTGCCTTAAAGATATGCTGATTTTTAGACCATGGGACTAGAGTTTCTGGTGTTACATGAACTCACATCACCTGCTCTCTGTAAACCAAGGATCTAGATGATGTTCTAAGCTCATCAGAAGCTGCAGCACAAAACATGCCAGGGTGTCTAACCTGACATGCACAGTAGTGTTGGCTAAGTAGAGTTCATTAATGTAAGGTGTAATGAGATGGAAAATTCCAGTCAAGGCACAATCTCAGAGCCCTTTTTGTCCATATGGGGCAAAAAAGATGCAATTTAGTCATTGGCCAGAGTCTTCTGGAAATCCAACGAGATTGTCTCAAAGTGGCTCTTTGATGCTTTTCTTGGTGCGGAGAACCCAACTTAAGTTAAAGTTGCGTGTTCTGGCTGAGCCAATCCAAGAGTGTGGCTCTACTGAAAAGGCAAGATCCCACTCTCTCCCCTGTTCTTTCTCCTCCCAGCTGCTTAGTTTTCCCCCTGTCTTCAACTGGCTTTACTTTCTCTCTGACTCTTGGTGAGTGTCTTCTACTTGCTAACCTGGCAAGGTGAGGGAATAGATTTCCTTCTTTGAACAGTGGTCAGCTCATATCATTGAATCCTTCCTTAGCATCAAGTGTTGCATTGCACAAGACTGACTGAGTGCCATTAGAGGGGATGAACCCATGCCTAGGAGATACTACTGTGGAATTCTTTTTTTTTTTTTTTTTTTGGTATGTGTGTGTACATGTGAAAAAGACCATCATTTGCACATGGTTAGAAAAAGTTGGAAAGTGTTTTTTTTCTGAGGTTGCATGGAGCTCTTGGGATTCTCTCAAACAGACATGAATCTGCAGTGTCATAGATACCCCACATGCCTTGTTTCTGGAATAACTGAGTACACCATGCCTTAATGAATGAGCATTCAGTTCTGTGTGCTCAGAAGTGACACTAAAAAGTAAATGTCTTGCTTATATCATTGGTCCAGTCTCCTGCATTTCCTTGTCTCTTAGAAGCAACTGGGAGTTGTTACAGCCAGTAGATCAGGAAGAAAAAGTGAAGGTGTTGGGTGTTGATCAAAACCTGTAAATAGTTTTATCAGGAGAAATGTGGTGCTGGCTCTCAGCAGTGGCATTAATCCTGTGAGACTGGGCTGTGAAGTGTGCAAAGTGGAGATGTGTTTTGTAAGATCTGATGGTTTTGCGCTTGTAATCACATTTGTGGGAGGCTGGGAACTGTCAGTGACCTGTGCACTCTCCAAATGGATAAAAGGCTCTGCTCAGGGTTAAAAATCTTGCCTGCAGTAAATTTCAGTTTTCTACTGGAGAGAATAATTTGACTCCTCCTTTGCTTTCAGCCTTAACGCAGCACCTACTCCAGCTTGTGGCAGCATTAGCAATTTGAAAGGCACCCCGGTGGCTACTCCCTGCACTCCTCGGCGTCTGAGTTTGGCCGAATCCTTCACCAACCTCCGGGAATCCACGACGACAATGAGCACGTCCCTGGGGCTGGTGTGGCTGCTGAAGGAAAGGGGCATCTCGGCAGCAGTGTACAATCCACAGAGCTGGGACAGAGCCAGCAGGAGCACCCTGCTGAACACGTACTCCCCGAAAATGGCGATCATTCCTTCCACTCCCCCAAACTCACCCATGCAGACACCTTCTTCTTCCCCTCCATCTTTTGAGTTCAAGTGCACCAGCCCACCTTATGACAACTTCTTGGCTTCAAAACCTGCTAGTTCAATCTTGAAGGAGGTGAGGAATAAAAAGAACATCAGGAACAGTGAGAGCCAAACTGACGTGTCTGTTTCCAACCTTAATCTTGTGGACAAAGTCAGGAGGTTTGGTATTGCCAAAGTTGTGAGTTCAGGGCAAACGTCAGCTCCTCCTTTAACTGATGACCAGGGACCTCTTCTCTGTGGGGCACAGAGACCCGTGAGGGCTCTTGTTCCTGGAGGCCTGGCACCAGACGGTCTCCCCTTGGGCTGCCCTGCCGTGACCAGTGCCATTGGGGGCATCCAGCTGAACAGTGGCATCCGAAGGAACCGGAGCTTCCCCACCATGGTGGGTTCCAGCATGCAGATGAAAGGCCCAACGTCTCTCACCTCGGGGATCCTCATGGGAACCAAGCTCCCGAAGCAAACTAGCTTACAATGAAGGACTTTATTTTTACAGCTAATCTTTTTAAATGAAAATACTCAGATTCTTTCTCCAATCTCCTTTTTCTTTCCCCACCACCCCTTCATTGCCTCTTGAGTTTGACAAATCAACTTCGTGCCTAATGGGAGAAATGTGTAAACTTTGTATAAAATGTGTAAATATGTACCAGATCTATTGTAACTAATTGGATTATTTTACTGTTCAATTGAGTGCGAAAGGCTCTATGTTATGATTGCTGTATTAAGGTTAACTTGCTAACCTTTTGAAAAGGGTTTTTTTTTTTAAGATGCACTGAAAAAAAACAAAAGAGCAAAACCAACAAAAAATAACTTGACTAGAAAAACGTGAATTCTGTAGCTAGCCTAACTTGAGTCAAAGGTGCATGGGAAGCTATTGAATGTGTTATGTGAGACCTCTCATTACATCACTTGAAGCATGGGAGCATTTGTGCTTCATTAAATACTGAGAAAAGCACTCAGTTTAACATGTGGTAGTTTTAATTTTGCCTCTGTAGATGAGTTGAGCTGAGTTATTGGAGTGCCTGGCTATTATGCCTGAATGGATGAATTTTTTTTTCCTGTTCTGTATTTGCCTCTTCCCCAAGATTATAAACTTGAACTAATACTGTGTTGAGGTCAGCAGGCCCACTGGGTACCTGGAATATTAATGTATTCCTACCACCGCTGTTTCCTTTGGCACACTTACACTCTGTGCAACTTCTTTTTTTGTTGTTTGTTTTGTTTTGTTCAATGCTGCACTGGATTGTGGAAGGGAAAATACTTTACTATGTGTTGCCGCCACTGAAACATGCTTTGTCAGTGCGCCCAAAGAAAACAGTTTTCACAACTTGTGAGGTAAACATGGCAGTGACTTCCTAGAAGTCCAAGTTGCGGAACAGATCGACAGATAAGAATGTTATAAAAGAACATGTAGCAAAACCAGTATTAGGAAAAGGTTAGTCCTTGAAACCTCAGCAGAGAACCACAGAAAACATTTAGTAACAGAATGGTACAGGCAGGAAAGAGCAACTTGCAGCCCTCATGCTGATCTTCGTGTTTCATGCATGTTGAAGACAGTGGCCTTGTAAGCAGGGTGAGAATATTCTCCACCCATTTTCTGTTTTCTTTTTTCAGAGAAACCTTTTTCATCTGAAGTCAGACCTTAGTCGAGGTAAAAATAGGGGAAATGCTTTATTTTAGCAGTGTTTTTAAAATGAAAAAAATACCTGCCATACAAACATATAACCCACTGCTTTTTCAGAAAGGAAACATAAGACCTCACGCAACCTTTAGCTGCCAGGCAATCTGAATTATATCACAATTTTTTCTCTGTTTCTCCCAACTCTGCTGAGTGCTTGTAGAAGGAGTTTAAACACCTTGGAACTGGAACAGACTGGAGGGAACTTGTTTCCAGAGCAGAGCTCAGACATAAATATTTTTTGGGAGAGGGGATGGAGAGGAGCAAAGCAGGGAGGGTTTAGCAGCCACTTTCTTTTCCTTGCACTTCTTGTGGCATCTAAAATCAAGCTCCCCGTTTGTTACCATTGTCACACTACATGTAATTGCTGTGCATTGCCATGTGTACCAGACTGTTACTAAATTATTAGCACTGATAATTTCTTGTATAAATGAAACTGTCTTTTAGTCTTTGTGATGAGAGATAGGTGGGTGGTTTGTTTTTTTCTGAATGACGTAGTTATTGCGGTAGTGCTATGGACACTAAGGATATATTTTGAGAAAGAAAAGAAAACACATTGGTCAGTTACAGCATGTGTTTGAAGACTTCTATTTATTCTATGAACTTACAATGTTTTAGTAAAATGCCATCAGCTCTGTTTGCTGTTGTATGTGTGCACTTATTGCAAGTAAATTTAAGTATCTTTTTATTTGAATGTATCTTAAACCAGTAGATAGAATAACAGTTGATTCTGAAAAAAAGTCATGGACTTCATAATGGACCATTTTATATACCCAGAGGAAGAAAGCAATACCATAAGAGAACTTAAAGTGTAGAAGTTAATCGTGCAATCGGGAAGTATTATTTAGCCTTTAAATAAGCTGTAGGAGCTGTCCACCCACCAGAGAAAGCAACTGTAACACTTCAGAATGATGAAATTTAATTTTTTCTTCACTAATATCAATAAAATAACAGAAAAGTTGCATTGTCATGTATTATTCAACTTTTTCTCTGTTCTTTTAAAGTGATAAATCTTCCACCTTGATCCCTTGCTCTCATCTTAGTTGAAGCAAAATGAGAGGCCATCCTTTGTTTTTTTGAATTCTTAGACACAGAACTGTTTGAAAAGTTTTCAGATTTTAAGCTTGCTGAAATCAGTGAAACTTGAGTCAAAAGAAAAAAGAGAAGCAAATGCACTTTTTGATTTTTTGAGTTGTGAGAAATGCAGAATTGGATGTTGTGTGGTTTCTGTATTTTGAGGAGGAGAGGAGTTTGCACTCTCCTGCCTAATACAGTAATACTACAAAACATGTAGTAACAAAATGTGAAAGTACAGAATAAGGAGGAAACATCCTGTATTTTTCAAAAGAGACAAGACTGAGGTCTGTTGTTAGCCAATATCTTTGTTACTGAGGGAGGGAACATTATAGTGATTAAACATCAGGCAGTGAGAAGCTCAAAAAAACCTGTATATGTGGTGAAAGCTAAGCAATGGGGGAGGGAATAATCAGGCAGTTACTCTTAGAAAGATTAGACACCCTCATTGAGGAGAAGGATGTGTGTGTGTGTATGAGGTGGAGAGGGAAATAAAAGCATTTGTATCACGTACTTGCTACAGAGAGAAAGTGGGATAGCAGTAATGCCAGAATAAACTCATGGAGGGCTTGCATTAGTGTGACGCAGTGCCCTACGCCAGCTGTGAGAGAGGCTGATGTCAGGGGCACAGCCAGGGCCTGTCAGTGAGTACAGACACTCATCTTTCCTCTCTGCCCAGCTCCGAGCCTGGGGGAAGCTGGTGGTCAGAAAGTTAATGGTTAACGGGAGGGATCCAGGGAGGATAAGCACTGTGCATCCAGCCCTCCTTGCCTGGTAACAGGATGAGTTAAGCAAGTGCCAGTCCAGGGAAGGTGAGAGCACAGAGTCTGAGATGCACAGAAGAGAGAGTGTTGAAATAGTGCTCCACCCTTGCAATATTCAGCTATCTCAGAAACTTTTCTGGATGCATCTTCACTTCTGGTAATTCTGCTCTGAAAGCTCGGTTGGAGGGGAGAGGAAGATAAGGTGTTGAGGATTGTGTCTTTTAAGACTGGGCTATGGACACATAAGGGAGGGATAGGCTATGGCATGTTCTTTGGAGAGCCAAGACTGGCTAAAAAAGCCTTTTGAGACTCTTCCCTCTTCTTTTTACATGTATCGTAAGTATCAGATGGCCCCACACCATACTGCTGTTGTGCACAGAGGTTTGAGAGTTCCTCCCAACTCCCTGGACACATGTACTGGCAGCTCTCTACATTTAATTGAAAAGTCCAACAATGCTGGTGAGATGTGTCCTGCCTTCCCTTGGTACAGACGGCATCTGCTGCCCGTGGCTTGTATTCATGGTGAAGAATTAGCCTCGTTCAGCTGTGCTACCACATCTCACTGGGTGCTGTTCAGACCTGCTTCAATTCACTTAACAAGCCAACTGAACCACAGAATGGTAAGGAAAATAAAAGTCCTGAAAGTTACTGGTGCTTAGCAATGTCCTTGGCTATAATGTAGGCAGTGGGCTTTCATGTGAGAATGGCCTACACTTGAGAAGCCACTAATGTTTGTATTTAAAAGATGACAGAGATTTTTGTCCTGCTGAAATAGATTTCAAGCTGTGCTGAATCCAATTGCTGTTCAATTGACACAGGTACTTTGAGATGATTAAAGCTTTAACAAGCACACAGGCAGTTTTTTCCTTTCTTTAAGGGAATTTTAATGAACTTAGGGGATACAAAAATTGAACACACAGGGAAGCCTTTTACTGCTCTGCTGGGACATTGAAAGGTTCACCTTGTTTGACTTGCAAATTCCTCTGCTCAAGCCTTGGAGAGGGAAGTGCCTGGTCTGCTGTCAGGCTTGCTGAAATGTGCACAGCTGGGCTGCAGCTGGGAACATCTGGCTGGGGCATGTTGCCAGCCCACACGCAGCAAGGATGAAGCAGCTGGGGATGCATCAAAGCTGAGGAGAGGAGAGTAGGATCCACATGTGCTCCTGCATGAAATACCAGGGGAGATGAGACTGTTCAGGGTCAGGTGCATTGGTGTAGCTGAGGTTTCCCTCACATGCTGCCCCAGCTCCCAGGCAGAGCTGCCCCATCCCCAGGCATGGGTGCTCCCTCTCTCTTGCCTAGGTTTCCCCTCATTCCGACGAGGAGCACTTGCTGTTTCCACCCTCTTTGCACAGCTGCTGTATGCACAGCTCTGCACAAGCAGAACCACAAGCTTTTCCCAAATAATTTATGTGGAGTTTGCAGTAAGCTGCTCCATTCACAGAGATTTGCCCAGCACCTGTTTTGAAATAATAAAGCTGGAACAGAACTAACTGAAAAAAGCTCACGGAGAAAATAAACAGCCTTTAAATGCAAGAAGGTATTGATTTGCTGTTTTGCCAGTGTAAATTTAGCACTTATGCACATGCTTTCATAAAGATGAATTTGGATAAAGCTGAATTAAATGTCAAGAGAGTTGGCAGTGCCAGGAGTCTCACATCCCAGACAGCACCAGGAGGTTGTGCCAATGCACTGCTGGGTGTGCTGGAATCTGTGGGGCACTTCTCAGCCCAAAATCTTTGCTGGATGCAAGGAGCTCCTACCCAGCTGCAGGGCCTCCGTCTCTGAGGCTGCTGTTTCCCTTGGGTTAAAACAGAGCAACCTAGAGAGTGGCTTCACTAATGCCATAGGATAAGGGTTGTACCAACCAGGGCTGAATGACTTTCCCAGGTTTGCTGGCTCCCCTGTTTAGCTCAAATTAGCACCTCCAGGTCACCTGGGAGCTGAACGGTGTCTCAGCAGCCTTTACAACCCTTTCCCATCTGGGGAATTTCTTCTGTTCCCAGAGGAGCAGGTGATGGACGTTTTTATGATGAGGATAATGTTGCTGAGCTGCTTATAGCCAGCTGCTAACAGCCTGCTCCCCTTTGCCTTGAGGAACAGCACTGTATCCCAGAGTCACAGTCCCTCTTCATAACTACTGCAGTTGCCCCCATACTTCTTTACTCTTAACACTCAACTCGTGTCAGTCAGGTGGTGAAATCATTTTTGTGTGTCAGGCAGAGATGCCCCTGTCCTGGGGGAGTGGCGTAGAAAAGCTGCCAAACCCACCAGCTGACTGCACTGAGGACTGTGTGCTTTCAGAGACATCTTCAGAGACCTTCAGAAGAGAGGAAGGGGAAAGAACATCTTTGTCTCTCCATCCATCTGCCTGTAGGAAAGGAGACAAACAAAAGGTTGGGGTTTTTCCTAATTGACAGCATTCTGCAATAATAAGGCTTGATTTGTGACATCACCCACTCCCAGCCCCCCCCGCAATGTTACAGTATTACATCCTTCATCAGTGTAAGCCAGGGATGAAAACATTTAAAAATATTTCTTGAATGTTCCTGACATTAATTTAAAAGATAGCAAAACAGAAACTGAGTTTTCTCCCAAGTAGTTTTAAAGAAACATCACTTTGGTGGGAAATGTTTAAATATATGCATTTTTAGATTTATTTGTATTTCCCTCAGTTTAAAAAAAAATATATTAATTGGTTTTAATCTCTTGTTTGAAAGTTTTGGGAAAAATGGGCACTTTGGACTCTCTTGCTGTGAGCAATAACCAAAACCAAGGAGAGAATTCAGGTGATTTGGGATTCATTATGCTTAGAAAGGAACCTAAAAAAAGCCAGACTAGGTGGCTTGGAAACTGGTTGACTGGGAGAAGCTTGAGAGGAAGAAAAGCAGAAAAACATTTCCATGTTTTCTAGATGAGATCCACAAAAAAAAAAAAAAAAAGGTATTTGGTGTTACTAGAGAAGAAAACTCCCCGTTACTGTTTACTGAAGTCTCCCTTTCACTGCAGATTCTGCAGTGCTGTTTGCTCCCCTAGCTGGGAAGAGCTCCTCAAAGTGTTTTTGTGCTCAACCCTTGGCACAACCGTTTTGGTTTGTTTCCCAGTCTTCTTGGTTTTGGTAGAATTTTGGTTTAGTGCAACTATTTTCTATGTATTGTTTTCTATGCTTTGTGTTTGCCTGTTAACTGCTGTAGAAATTGCTGCCTCTTTCCTTTGGCAAGCACCTGCTTTCCTGTGTGTGACAAATATTTTCCTTTTTGTCATAGTGCACACGTTAGGGAGAAACTCTGTGAATTATGCAATGCAAAAATCACCTCCTTTACAATTTAGGGCATTCCTTAGATGGGAGATCCAGCTGCTGAAGGAGACCCAGGAGCTTCAGGGAGGTTGGTTACCCGTGGTGGAGGAACAAAGTGCAAGTAAAACACATTTTTTTCAGCCTGCCCACAGGCAGACAGGAATGACTGCAGGATCTGCAGGGTGCTGGTTTTGCACAAGCTGGGATCACTGCCCAGCTCTGAACTTGGGGCCCTCTGCCCTGCTCTGAGCCAGGTGAGAGCTGGGCAGAACCTCCCTCCTCCTCTTCACATTGGTGGGCAATAGCCAACTCAGACAGCCTCTGTGATACTTGGAAGCCACCCCTTTCCTTTCAGGATACTGTGACTAGACTGTTCCAATACGTCTCCCTCTCAGGATCACCTTCTACTCTGTTCAGGAACCTGTCCTCACCCCCTCCCAAATGAATGCTTGGCTCACCACGCAGCAGAGAATGCTCTGTTTATTCTGTGATTTGCAGCCATCAGCAGAACTTTCACATTGAGTTCACAACATAAAACAAGTAAGCCAGGAAGATGAAACATGTTGGTATCATTCCTCTTTTTCACTGTTTTAGTAGTATTGGCTATTCACTGCAAACATGTGGGCTCAGTGTTTAACTCAGTCCTTTGCAAGTAGGGTCACCATGAAAATAGTTGTCTTTTCTGGCAGTATTGAGCTGCTGTGTTTATACCTGGACAAGTCCCCTAGAGTTCAAAGCTATGGGAACTGACACAAGGTTTCTCTGAAAAGTGGATAATCTGTCTGACTACTCAACCTATGGAATATATTTACATTGCCAAATGAAGGCATTATCCTGCCTCTCTTTATAGTAAAACACCCAGCAACATGCAGTGACAGGACAAGGACAATAAGTGAAATCATTTTAATATAGTATTAATGTATGAGAAACCACAAAAGAAAGAAAACGTTTTCTGGAAAATTCTGCATATGTATATATTGCATTGTGTAGTCTTACAGACAAACTTATGTCAAATACATGATTTTAAATACTTTAAAACACTGATTTGAAGAGGACAACAAATTGATTTATCTCTTTTTGTAGAGACATGGGAGTGTGATTTTTTTTTTCCTTGTTGCTATAATTTGGTGTTCTTCACGAAGAATACTCATATTCTTCAGCACTGCGGCGTCCAAAATCCATCCAGCCCATGTAGTCTCTGTCATTTATCCTGTGAGTAGGATCAATGCTCTGTACCCTGTTTCCCATAACTGAGAATCTTCCAGTGGAGCCTAAGGAAAAAGCATTTGGGAGAGCAGAGAGTAAGAGGACACATTCTCTGGGTTCACCCGTGTTCTGATCTGGCTTGTGCTCATTAGCAGATGTCTGCAATAGTTGAAATGTACCTAATACCAGCCATGTAACACCAGTGTCATGTCACTGGGGAAAACATCAGTAGAAGCCTTACATGTAATGTTCTGAAAGTGCCTTGGATTTTTTCAGTGCAATATAAACAGATTATTTTCTACCTCCTGCTGCAGGAACATTCTCCTCCTGTCTAACAGGAAGGAATATGGATAGATTTTTCCTTCTTCCCTCCTATTTTACTAGAGAGAGAGAGAGGAGGAGACCATACCATTTCTCACTATTCCTGTAAAGGCCCATGTTTACTTGCTCGTACTGGGAGAGCTGCCCTAGATGCAAAATAACTCTTCTTGAGAGCAGGCTCAAGCCTGAGACACTGCAGTCCTGTGTTGCTTAGAAAGACATTAACGTAAGTACAGGAGCTCTTACAGTGCAAATTCAGTAATAAGCAGGGTAGAGTTATGAATCCTAGGTTTTGGGAATAATCCTGAAATGGAGAGAGTTGTGTCTGGAGTTCACAGTCAGAGGTACCTATTGCTGGAATTATACAGGGTTTTCGACAATGTCAGTGCCTTTTTCATTGCTTATCCAAAGCCTTCGTAATTCTTTTTACAGCAGGGTTGGAGGCTGATTTCTGATCTTGCTTTATCCTTTCTATACGCCTTGCTTAAGGCATCAAAGACACACAAACTATTTGCCAGGAGAGTTTATGCTTTAAAAAATGGACTGCAATCCTCTGCTTTCACATCATCACATAGTGTACCTAAAAAATACAGGGAAAGGTAAATGACTTTTCTCTGTACTCCCTGAAAACAGACAAACTTGATATCTATCAATAATTAGATGGAGTTAAGCTTTGAGGGAGGAAGGAACAGATTTAATATATTAGTATTCAATGCAGACTGAGGCTTGAGGAATACTTGAATTGATCAAAAAGGAAAAGGAGCCCAAATTAAATACCATATATCCAAATCTACAAAATTGCCTTGCTTTCAGTTTCTTGTGTTTTGAAGAAACCCTTGTTGACTCTGTGCTTTTATATTTCAAGGTCTTCCTCATGTAATGCTTTATAATGAACGTGACCCAGTAAAACAAGAAGCAACTGCATTGCTTTGTTAGTGGTTGCAGGGAGTTGAAGATACACATACACACACAAAAAAGCCATGCTTAAGACATTTATCTAGAACAAAACGACAAAAAAATTAATTTTCTCTAGAATAGAATGTCTGTCATTAAATGCTCAAACCCCATGAAGTTCACATTCATAATTCAAAAGGTGTAATTAAGTTAATGACAACAGCTCCTTAGCACAATAACCAAGCAGGGCTCAGGCAGCACAGAACCATCACTCAGATGTTGGTGCTTAAGAGGCTTCTGAGCCTGATGTGACCTGTGGGCTGTAAAGGCTCCCCTGGTGCCACTACTCTCTGGCCTGTCAAGGACTCCTTAGGGGACATTAAATGTGCCTGTCACTGGCTTGAGAGTTACAACATCTCTTCTGCATGGTGCCAGATTCAAGCTGAAAGCCTAACGTAATTGAAAGCTTGGGTCACAAATTTCCTAAGAGCACCTTAATTACCTTTCCTCAACCCACCAGAGATGTCGTGTGAGTATTGCAGAATAAGTGTATGACAAACATATTCACAGTTGTAGCAGTTCAGCTACAAGGCTCTCATCAATCCCTAAGCCCTTGAGAGAACTTAACTCTCTCACTGTTTTAACTGGAAATAATTTACAAAACCAGCCTTCCTATTAATCATGAGGGCAAACGCCACTACTGGTGAGTGCTAACACTAACAAAAGCCCAGACTCTCTTTCCCCCTAGATGGAATTTTCCAGTGAGTATTATGGTTTAGACAGGTTAGAAGTGACTAATAGAGTAGATGTGAGTGTTCTACAGAGATTTCTGAAGTACTGCCCAGAGTCTTCACATTAAATAAGAATATGTTTTGATGGGAACACTGTATGTATGTTTTAAATGAAGTAAATACTGTTTGTCCCATGAACCTTCTCTCCTGTAACCAGCAATTACATCTACAAATGAGAGTTCAGCTAGCCTAGTCGCATCACAAGAATCCCAACATCTGCTTCCAGACACTTTTTAGAGTTAATTATATATGTCAATAACACATATGCAGGAAATTGTCCCTCATATTAATATTTACAGAAAAAGACATCTTAAATCCAAAGGGTGGTTTTTTTTTTTTGCTTTTTCTGGTTAACCTATTTGGAAATGTCAGCCCCATATTTAAGGAAATATAATGGGTACATAAACTAGAAGGAGATGTTCTGTTTCCATGTGGGTGGGCAACAATGACTATGCTGGGGAAAGGTAACGAGGATTCTGCTTTACAGACTCCTGCAATAACATGCTTATTCAGTAACAGCCTTAAGTGTAGCACTGAATTGTGGAATTTCACATCTGAATTATCTTGCCATTAAATTGCATGAACAGCTAGAAGAAGTTCCTTAATGGATATTGTGCAAATTGCTGACATGAGATGAAATCTTTCAGGCACTATTGAAAGTGATTCATTTTTCTGTTGTTTCTAATTTGGCTGTGTTCTGAGTACACAAAGGAGAGTGTATGGCTGCATATGTAATGCACAAAAACACATGTGGCATCTCTTAATTGCAGACCACCATCACAGATAAGCATAGGGCTTTGCCTAGCATAGACGTCAGCAGGGAAGCTGTCAAGAGGGGAGGGTTAAATGGTCTGCATTACATGGAGAAAGTTCTTACTTACATGAAGTGAACTTTATCCTAAGCACAGTCTGGGGCTAGCTGTGATTTAGTTTCCCAATGTCTGTATGCCAAGGTAATCCTAATCCTAATTACTCTCTTCCCTTGAAGCCCTGTTTCCTTCTTAGATGTCTTTTTTCTGTGTAGTACAGGGCACAGGCTGGAGTGAACCTTTCATGAGTAAACAAAATTTCTGTAGTGGCTCTCCCTGAGGCTGGCAGCCAAAAGGCCACAGCAATTAGGCTGCCCATGGTGTTACTCTATTGAGACACAGAGCAGTACAGAGATGAGACAGATCAAAAGGAAAAATGTTTTCTTGGAGAAGTTTCAGTGGCCAATGATTTTGAGCCATCATTTTTACTGGCAGCAGAGATGGCATACTTTTCTATCAATGTAAAATATATTCTGTAAGGTGTCAACAGGGATAGCTTTACTCTTTCTCTTATGTAATACAATTGTTTCCTCAAGTGACTAATAAATCTCATTATAAGAATGCCCTGTAATCCCATTGCTCTACTGATTCTTCATGTCCTTGTTACACTGTGCCATGGAGGTTTTAAGTAACAGCAAGATTGTGTTCCCAGGCTGCCCGAGACCAAAAACCTACCAGGAATTGACATATGTTGAAGAAAATATGCTTTTACTTATCATTGCTTTTAATTATTGCACTAATAAAGGTGAGCTCTGTGTTTTGAAAGCTTTCATGCTATTGTAATTTCCTCTGGGAACAAATACATGAAAAATCCAATACTCAGAATATTTCCCTGGTACAGGTATTTCCGGCTGACGTGAGGCTAGCCATTTGGTCTGCATTTATCCTCAGAAAAGTTTTCCTGCTCTTCAAACTTTAAAAGAGGGAGGGAGTGAGGATTTTAACTAAATGAAAAACTTTTATGAAAACATAATTGCTTTATGTGACATACAACGTACTGAAAATACCACCATAGTAATAAGGCAATGAAAATAGTTTAAAATACAAGCTGGACTATAACCTGACAGGGAGGTGACATTTTCTCCAGTTATCTTTACATGACTCTCAGTCAGAGGCTGCTACAAATAAATCCTTTTTTTGGGAGGGGTTTGGGAAAGAGGATTTGGAATGCTCTCTACTTCAGAAATAACCAGACAAAATCTAAATCCTGTCTTCTCTAGGAATTCGTGTTAGATGATGACAGGGTTATCTCAACTACTAAGTCCCCCTTCAGGAATTCCCACTGGCACAGAAGCAGGCAATAAGCAGTACCTTTTCTGGCTTGCTGGAGATACTTGGCCAGCAAAGCGCCGATGTTGGCTCTTTGGTCACTGCTGCCATCCAGCCGTGGCAGGGATTTCAGGGACCCA
Organism: Corvus kubaryi; assembly: GCF_017639235.1. NCBI lineage: Eukaryota > Metazoa > Chordata > Aves > Passeriformes > Corvidae > Corvus > Corvus kubaryi. The sequence continues at coordinate 14,367,025 of NW_024581137.1, forward strand.
GCGGATGACGGGGCGCGGATGTGCCGGTGAGGTTCTGTCAGGCTCTGCTCCAGCTCAGCAGGCAGAGGATTCCCATTGTGTGAGCCCAGAGCTTGCTGTCCGAAGGAGCTCACCGAGAGCACAGCAAGGAACACGCAGATGCATATCCCGCTGTACATTGCTGGGGAGAAAAGCGACAGTGGGCTGTCACATGGCCAGGTTTACCACATTTTATGCAGTCCCTAGCCCCATCTTCATTAGTGATGCTGGATTCTGAGCAAACCAGGCTTGTGTTGGTTTTTTTTTTAATGTAGGTGACTGTGGGATCTGTCTTAAGTTGAAAAACACATATGTGCATAGCTAAATACCCTTGATAAAGAGGAAGGTACAGGTAATTAATTTTGTTTCTTCCAGCCTAGTATGTGCTGTATCTCCCTGATCTACTCAATTCTTATTTGCTTTTCTTTATTTGGAAGCTGTATTTCATAAAAACTTAAGGGACATGAATCCATCTCTGAAAAAACGCGGGACTCAAACATTTCAGTATTTTGCTATTGCACTAAACCCTGCTGTTATTACAGATACTCAGTTTTGACAAGTTCTATGAAGAGCCCTTATTCTACCAACCTTCATTGATTTGAACTTTAGTGTTCAAGAGGTTTCATCTCATCATACACAAAAAAGAAAAAACCAAAAACTTGTCCCAGTGAAAGAAAAACCAAAATCTAACATTTGTCCCCCAAAGCTCTTGATCTAATAGCAGGAGTGGTGAAAGCTGATTAGTTAAAATCTGGAAGGAATAAAGTGCAACCTAATAGTCTTCTTCATATTAAACAGAGAATTTAGATTTCTACTGCTTCCTTAAATGTGTACTAAGCAAAACAATGTTGGTTTACTAAATCATTTTATCACATAAGCTGAAATAGTATTTTTTCCTGGAAACAGAAATTACTCTCAATTCTTACAAGAAACAAGCTACCTAGTACTTCATGCTATGGAAGTAATTTTCACTTATAAATACCCATGAATTATCTCAGCTATGTGAGATTTTTTGAACCTCTTAAGTTCTTCAACAGTACACGTAACCTTTTAATTTTAGAAGGGGATAAAATTAAGTTTATTTGCCCAACACATACACTAGATTGAAATAATTCACAGTATATAAGACATGGGGGTTTTAAAACATTCTTAGGAGATGAATGAGGAAAGTTGAAATGTCACTCTGGTGTGGTTATTGGTGATGTACCCATCTGTGTTTGGGTACATAGAAATCGAAGGTGCATTGAATCCTTCAAATGCCCCGAGTCCTGTATTTTTTACACACACACATATATATGTATACACACACATCTAAGTATTCATGTCCTTGCTACAGTCTCCAAAGCCAACATCTCACCACTGCTGGCCGGTTCCTTTCCCAGCGGAGGGGAGCCCCACTCGCCGCTCGCCGCATCCCGCACCCCGCGCTGGGGTCCGCCCGGCTGCCCGCTCTTGCCGGAATTCTTCTCCGGCGCGAAGCGTTTCCTCCGGCACAGAGCGGGATGCCCTCCGAGCCGCCGCACAGGTAAGAGCCAGGCAGCCCCATTTCCTTTCCCTCCCCACCCTCGGCAGTGGTGCCGTCAGAAGACGGTGACAGGTGCTCCCTACCTTTCCGCTGCGCTTTTCCAAGGTCCCACTCGAGTTGGGAGCGGTGAGTTCCGTGTGTGCCCAAGCAGGGAAGTCGGGGGAGACTCAGCCTGGGCCCCTTAAATAGCGGCGGGCACCGCGGCGGTGTTTACACATCTCTGACGCATCCGGGGCCCCCGCCCGCTCAGCCCCCCGCTGCCACCTCCCCCCGCCCCGCGGACCGGCACCGGGGCTGTGTGCGCTTCACGGGGCGAGCGGGGCTCCTTCCCGCCCTCCTTCCCTGCCGCCGGCCGGCGCCGCTGGTTGCGGAGGTGTGCGGGCTCCGCGGGGCTGGCCCTGCCCCACGGGCCGGCCCCCGACGTGCTCTCCCGGCTCCCTCCGGAGGGCAGCTCTCAGCTGGGCACGAAGGAGCTGGAAGCCCCCGCTGGCTTGTAGCTGGGCACTTAAAATGCTCCTGGCCGGGGGTATGCCCACATCTCCTGCCCGGCAGAGAGGCTCCAGGTGCCCTCAGCATCGGCAGCTCCGGCCGTCGGGAGCCGCCCGCAGGCGGGAGGGCTCGTCCTGGCCGCGCTTACCGGCGGTGGCAGGTGCGGGGTCTGGGGCGTTGGGTTCCATTCTCTGCTGCCTCCTGTGACCTGAGCCCGGGGACACAAATGCCTCCATCCTCCCCTTCCTCTCCTAGGCTCTCCCGAACATCTGCTCGGGAAGACGGGACACTCATTTTATTTAAAAAGCAAAGTAAAGTATGAAGCCATGGACGATCCCCCTAGAAAGCCATAGATGGAGATGCCTTCGGCGTGGGTTCCCCCTCACTGACCGCAGAACTACCAGAGCTTCCCCCGGCCGCTGCAGGGACCGCCGCCCCTTCCCGGGCCCTCGGCCGGGCCGGTGCCGCCCTGAGGCGATGCCCGCCAGGTGTCCGCAGCAGCCTCGGACACTCTCCCGCCGTCCCGCCTCCTGCTTTTCGGGGGATGGAGAAAGTGCCCTCAAGCTCGGGCCGCCCGGGCTGCCACGCTGAGGCCGCAGACGGACGGGCAGGGCTGGCTGGGGCAGCCGTGCCTTACCACCCGAAACTCTCCGCAGCCCATCCGCCGGGAGCAGCCGCTCCTCGGACCCAGCTGGGCTCAGGCGTCATTGTGCGGAATCTGTGTGTTCAGGTTTACAGTTTGGAGGCAAGCGAGTGCGCAGGTTGCTTTTCCCTCTCCGGGAAGGGAGCCGGGAAGCCCCGAGACACCGAGGCTCCCCTGGGAGCCGCCTGTGCTGAGCGGACCTTGCGGGGGTACGGAGCGCCGGCCGGGGCCGTGCCCAAGCGGCAGCTGAGAGGGCTCCATCCCGCCAAGGCAGGGCACGGGGGAGACGTGCAAGCTCTTAACCTCTTAACCCAGGGCTCCTGGGGGGGAACTGCGCTGCTTCCCCATCCTGTTCCCCCCGCCGGCCCTGCCTCACATCGCCCCGCGCACCCTCCCCCGCCCTTCCCGCCGCGGCCCGCAGAGGGCGCCGCGGCCCCGCGCCCCGGGGAGATCCAGCGGCACGAGGGAGAGAGATCCACGGAAAAGTCGCGAAATCCCGTGACAGGAGGTGCCACGTGGCGTGCGAGTGGGGAAATGCCAACCTGCCGTCACTTTCTCAGCGCGGAAGAGCCCTGGCTGCCGGTGCCCAGAGGTGGCCGAGCTGAGGCGCCGGTGTTGATGTGATGGAGCGGGACGGGCGGGAGAGGGATGCCGTGGCTCCCGCATCCTGCCACCCTGGTGGTGCGGGGCTCGGAGGTGGCGGCGTGGCGATGGACCAGCTCTCTCGACGCCTCCCAGCTGCTGACGGGGTGTTGTCGAGCGGGATACGGGCTGCCTTTCATCTCCCACATTGGCGCTGGCATCCGGCAGAGTCGCCATCCCGAGGTGGCTAAAAAAAACCAAAATCAAAACCTCCTTTGAAAAGAGAAAAGTAGATCGAAACAGATTGCCAGGGAAAGGAACAGCCCTGAAATTATTCCAGCAGTGCCAATGGCTCTGTCTGTCTCTGGAAAAAAACCCGGTAACATTCCAGATAATTCAATTTCACTACTTTGGCTCAGTGGGAAAAATACTCACTGCTATTAGACAATTAAATAGTCGACTCTGAATTGAACTGTAGGTGTCTGGGAAGAGTATCACAGTCTTTCTGGGAAGGTACAATAACAATTCTGGTAGAGTCACATCAAGCCCTTGTGAAACCCACTGTAGATAATGAGTTCCCAAGGGACCAGCTCAAAGCTTAACAGAAGAGAAAGAGAGTGCTTGCTAATATATGCTCATGCATAATTCATATCAGACAGATATAAATGCAAGCATTTAAGTCTGACATGTTAGCCTGGTTGAACAAATACATGCTACATTTACGTTGAGTGATTTGGAATATCAGTTCACTTATGAATATATCCAGGATTGGACGAATGGAGTGAGAAAGAGTGTGTGTGTGTGTGTGTGTGCATATGTGTGACAACCAACCTCCCTAGCTGTGCTCATGAACAGACAGAAAGGCAATACCATACAAAATGGAATAAGGAAAACAGGAATGATGTCAAGTTGTTAAAGTCAGCAGTGCTGCATGATCTATAGCCTGGGTAATAGACTTTTGAACACTGGATTTTCCTAATTAAATTCCTTAATACCTGTATGTACAGTCCTTGGTGATTATTTTCTTCAGTGAAAGTTTGAAGTTGTAGGAAAGTTTCAGTCCTTGGTAAATATATGTTAATTAATGGCATTTTAGAACTGTTTTGAGCAGAGGTAAAAGACCAGAAAGCCTGTTCAGCATGAGCAAATACGACAGCCAGACTCCGAGGTGAGTTGCCTGCAGAAACTCAGACTATGTATTACTTTACTTATTGACGTGGCGCAAAAGGAAAGAATTGGGATTTAATTTGCAGTGACCTCTAGGTTCCAGGTCCAGTGTTTTTGTCAGGTGCTGGGCCTAGATGTGCACCAGGGATTGTAGAGTGTCAACCAGAGGAGGGTCTTTGCCCCCATCACAGGTGGGGTGAGACAGAGGCTGCGCCAACACAAGACTTCAGCCTCAGATCACCAGGAAGGAATAGGCTTTCACTGTACCAGGGCTTGAGTAATATTGCAAGAATCCAAGTATATATGCAAAACAAATTTAAACCTAAAGTGAACCCTGCAATGCAGTAAATGCTAATATAGATACATCCCTGAGGAGGAAGCTGAAAGATGCCATAGTTTAGATACTGCAGGCTTTTTAAAATTTGTTTTCTGGCAAGAGTCTATTAAAAGATTTGAGTTTCTCTAACCTTTCCCCCTGACAATCAAGACACCTCTATAGCTAATTGCCTTCTCTATTTATCTGCCAAAGGTTTTCTCCTGTTCAGCTGAGGTGGCAAGAGAGAGTGTATGGCTGAACCTCAATTCTAGCCCTGTATACTGCCAAGAGTAAGTATACTGGGATATTAGACCATGAGGGACAAAGCCAGGTGCATATCCTGTGGGACCAGGTGGCTTCATGTTCAGGTGCATAACAAGAAATACATTCTTTTGTTTCTAAGTATTACTTTTTTTTTCTGATTATTGCTATGCGAGGATTTTTAACTATCATCTGGACCCTGAAACTTATGGGTAATATTCTGTGCTATATTAGGTTAAATTAATGTGGGTGGGGTTTTTTTTTGTTTTTTTTTTTTGTTTTTTTTTTTTGTTTTTTTTTTTTTTTTTTTGTTTTGTTTTGTTTTGTTTTATGTGAAGCTGATGGAGTGTCACTCTGGAGGATTACAAAGAAGTAGGAATAATTAGCAGAGGATAGCAGGGAAGGGAATGGTACAGTTTTCTGGAACTAACAGACAAGTTAGTGAACAGATTATTAGGCCAACTGCAGTGGTAAAACAGAGAATATATTTTAAGACAGCACATTTTTCTGCTGCTTTTTTTGTGGGAGTTGATTCGGACATTACATTTTTGGTATTTTGTTTTTCCAAATATTTTTAATTTTAGTGCAGTAATTTCTATGTAAATACTTTTGTGGTAGTCTCTATTCTCTGACTTTTCATCCCACTTGAGAGGAAGGTAAACTCTGCTTGGAGTCAACTCAAAAACTAAGTGAGAATCTTTGGTTTTGGGCAAGTGAACAGCAGTAAGGGATCTGGGTCATCTGCCTGAAGAGGTCTGACTTCCTTTCACACAGGAGTGCCTTAAACTAATATATTAGTCCCTGACTATTGTACCTAAAGAAGGTATATTATTATACCATAGAAACAGATCAGCAGAGCTGGTGCTGAGGGTGTTTGAATACTCATAGAGTGCTCTGCAGTGGAAAGAAAAGAGCAAAAAGTGGGAATAATCACAGTACAATAAACTGGCTTGGATTGGAAGGGAGCTCGAAGATCATCTTGTTTCAACCCCCCCGCCATGGGCAGGGACACCTCCCACTAGACCAGGTTGCTCAGAGCCCCATCCAGCCTGGCCTTGAACACTGCCAGGGATGGGGCAGCCACAACTTCTCCGGGCAACCTGTTCCAGTGCCTCACCACCCTCACAGTAAAGAAGTCTGTTTCAAAAGTATACTCATGGTATGTACTGTGTGCTCTAATGCAAATTCATGGATTCTCGTAGAATTACTATCACACAGTTGTGTGAAGAAGGAAGATAAGAGGAAAAATGCCTTTTCCCAGGAGAAGGGTTGGATTGTTTAGAAAATCAGATTTTAACCTGTGTCCCATGAAATTCAGGCAGTTGGTATGTAAGCTCCCTATAGATCAACTGGAAAAATTATTTGTGTGATGTCTTCAAATTTTGTTCCCTGCAGTTCCAGAAGATATGGCAAAATGGAACAGAAAAAACCCAATCACTTTCTATGAGACCCCCCCCCCCAATCCCAAATCCCGTGCCTTTTTATACGTTTTTTTTGTGTGTTTGTTCGTTTTCCTCTCTGACAGACCAAATTGATTTTCCAGGGGAATTTGCTGTATGTATCTTCCAAACTGACCACAGTATGGAGGTTTTCATGCAAGCTGAAAACTGGAAAAGGAAATCAATGTGCTAGATAAAAATAACAAAGGTATGTGAAGTGCCTGTTGCTGGCAAATTCTCAGTGATTTCAACAATACTTTGAGAGTTATGTTGGAGCTTCTCTTGCTTATTGTTACCCCAGATATATGTCATGCATCTCAGGAGAGTCCTTGGTCTTCTTCAGAGAAGTTTCTAACAGACCTTGGGTCCCCTGCCATTCAGACTTGAATCTGCTTCTTCAGATATTTTTTTTAGCAAGCAGCTGTGACAGTGCTCTTGTCTATGAAACTAAAATACATTCAGAGGTACTGGAATCTGATGGAATTGTTTATGGGTTTAGATGATTATACTTTATTCCATAATTAATATTTCCTTTTATATTTATGTGGGAGAAACCAGTTCAACACACTTCAATATACATATTAGTTAACTTATTATAAAAATAAACTACTACAGGAAGGAGATACATTGTACCTTTTGTACCTTTCAAAATACTTGGTGCTTTTCATACGTGCTCTCCACCTCTTTGCCTGGACCTGGACAAAATTGTCTTTAACACTCTGTGGAGTTAAGGGAAGGCTGTAGGAGACAGTGTTTGCTCCACACTACTTTCCTTGGAAAAGGGAATGTTTGACTAGCCAGGTTTGTCAAACAATTTAAAACCCAAAAAAGGAAGTTCTATAAATAACAAGTACAATGTATTAGCGTCTTGTCCTCCAAACATTTGCACCTTTTCATCTATGCTAAAACTAGAATCAGGACTTAAGAATAGAAAACTAATTTGACACTGGACAGACTGGACAGCCAATAAGGGCTTTTTACTGTCCTTCAGAAGAGACAGTGTTTCTGTTTGATATGTAAGTAGATAGGACAGCTGAAGTCTTGTTATGTCACTTCTGCTGTTAAATTATACTTCATAATGTGGAAGCAAATTGAATCAACCTGCATGCAAAATGTGAATTGTTTTTCTGACAATTCCTACTTAAATAGAAATGCCAGAAACATCCATGGAAGGTGTAAATGCTACATAGTTGTTTCAATTGACTAGAATGGAATAAAAAAATAACAGTGTTATTTTGACACTGACTCTGATTACTTTGCAGTGAGGTGAAGAAAGGAATTTGATATAAAAGTGCTGTAAAGAAGATACTTAGAAGTCCTAGAAATTGCCTACTGGATGAAGCCAATATTCCCCACTTTTGACAAGGCTGCTCTAATACTGATTTCCCAGCAATATCTCTTGGATGTAGTGAAGGAGGGTTATGTGTTGTGTGCCATGTCCAACATTTATTTATTTGTTCCCTGGTATTACCATGCTCAGAAACACCTACCTCTGTGACCACCATACCATAATTATAGCCTCCAGGGAGTCAAATTGCTTCAACCTGTCCAATATCTTCAAATGCTGAGGAAAAGGAAACAGTTAACTCAGAGCTCTTTAAAAATCTCCCTGCTGTCCCTTAGTGAGTGAGCCTTCCCAGAAAAAAGCAGATGAAACACTTCTAAACTGAGATTTTTTTTTTTTCTAAATTATTAGGTATAAATGTATTTTGAAAGCACTGGGGACTAAGAACACATATTGATGTATTCCTTGATGATCTTAAAGGTCTTTTTCAACCTTAATGATCCTATGAATCTAGAATAGACAAGAATTATCATCCAGACAGAACAATTAAATCTAAGGGGAATGATTCTCTGGAAGCAGACAAACCTTGATATACACTGCTTACCATTAGGAGCAGCCTGCTGGAGTTGAGCTGAGCCAAGGGTGTCAGGAACCTGCTGCAATTTGTGTTCAAGAGAAGCAGACTGGGTGTCCTCTAGTGTAGCCATCGTGCCTTTGTCCTGGTCTGATTGATGGTGGTGGTTGCCTGCATGGTGATGTACGTTCTGTACTTCATTTTTTGGGATTCAGTGACATGCTCTACGCGTGGCTGCTGACATGATTGCTGCGGTTCCCAGCGTCAGGATGCAGTTCTTTGGAAGATAATGCCAGTGGGAGGACAGCAACGCAGATGCCTCATAACCATCAACGTCCTAAGAGCTGTACACATCGTCCTCTTGTTCTGGCAGTACAATAGAGCATCCACTGTTTGGATGTACGTAGGGTCTGGTAAGTGGTTGCTGGCTGCTTGGTGAGGATAGCCCATATCTGAAATTCTCATCCATGCCAGTGTACTGCTGGATCTAATGATGCTCTTGTTGAACATGCCACCGACTGCAGTAGTTGGGCTGGCATTGTGTGACATCCTCATAAAAGAGTTCAGGTCATGAACAATGTGCTCTCAGATCCTTATTTCCAGGAAAATTGTGTTAAATCTCTTTAGGCTCGGTGAGGAGCAAAGATTTCAAGTGGGTTACTTGTCTATCAGAAAAAAGTCTATCATCTCCAGCCATAAATAATACAATGATGAACTCTTTGATCAAAACATTTTGAAGTAGAATCAGTCACCATGTCCTAGGACAGTAGTGAACATAAAGCCCACACTTCACATTAATGAATGTCTAATGCTTCAGATATATTTTAACAGAACAGAGAGATAAGCTCAGGTTGGTTTGTTGGCTTTGTCTAAAAAAAATTCACTCTTAGAAGTTTGAGTCACTATCCTGAATAGTTTCAAAGAAAATCCTTTAATCTTTAAATAATGCTATTAATATAATTGCTAGAATTGCATAATAAAATCGAAATGTAGATCTTCATGTATTTATTTTTTGTACTTGTAAGCAAGAAAAAGTCCTGAATATTTATTTATCTGGTGAATTTTTATTCAGCTGTTTATATTTTCATTGCTAACCAAAACAAAAAGCAAAGAACTTCTCATAAGACTAACAGAAATTCAACTGATCATGTTTCATGACAATCATTCTCCTGCTAGAAAGACAAAATTTAGGGTTTTTTTGGTACAAATTTATTATTTATGATCTACCTTGATTTTCATTATTTTTATATTGCTTTCCTTGACTGTGATATTCAACACTGAACAGTGTTCCAGTCCAAGCCCCCAAGCATAGCTCAAACATATTACAGTTCTTCAGCAATGCTACAGTTCAGGAGAGTTATATTTTTCTTATATCTGTGAAATATGTCCACAGGAGCTTTCCACCAAGAGAGGAAAAAGAGCCTGACAAAAGTCTGTGTGCTGTTCCTCTATGGAGTTGACCACCAGAGCAGCGTGACTGCCGCCTTCTGTACCACCTTCCTTGTCAGGATAGCGGCAACCACAGATCTTTCCAGACTGTGTTGTGGAGTGTGGAGTAGTCAGATTTCATGCTACACTCTTTTTTTGGTATTTCTAACATAACTTGCATGTAAGATTTGACCGTACTTTGATTAAGGGCCAAATCATGCTCCTTTAGAACACTGGCAAATTGCAATTGTTCATTAAGGCTAAGTGATCTATATACATATGTGTGTGGGAGGTCAGGAAGGCGGTAATGGAGGTTTCCTTGGCACCATGTTTTCAGTCCATGAGAGTACTCTTGCCGCTGATTCTTTCCTCATCCTTTTCTTTTTTCATCTTAAACTAAACACTGGTATATATGTTTTTTCCATGCCGAAATTGATTTTTGTTTTCACTGAGAGTACAAGATACTTCATATTCAAATGCACTGGGAAAGGGTTGTAGAATTGAGAGCTTAGCAAGAGCTTTTGTTGCTGTTTCACAGAATTTTTAGGGTTGGAAGGGACCTCTGGAGATATCTGGTCCAACCCCTCTGCCAAGGCAGGGTCACCTTGAGCACGTGGCACAGGAACACATCCAGGAGGGTTTTGAATGTTTCCAGAAAGGGAGATTCCACGCCCTCCCTGGGCAGCCTGTTCAGTGCTCTGCCATTCTCAATGTAAAGAAGTTTTTCCTCATGTTGGGGTGAAACTTCTTGTGGTTTAGTTCATGTCCACTGCTCCTCGTCCTGTTGCCGGGCACCACTGAAAGAAGTCTGACACCATCTTCTTGGCACTCCCCTCTAAGATATTTATATGCATAAATGAGATCTCATCTCAGTCTGCTCTTCTCCAGGCTGAACAGACCCAGCTCCCACAGTCTCTCCTTGTAAGAGTGATGCTCCAGCCCCCTAGTCATCCTCTGCTGGACCCTCTCTATCCTCTGCTGGACCCTCTCTCCCCTCTCCTCTTGTCTTTCCTGTGCTAAGGAGCCCAGAACTAGACACAGTACTCCAAATGAGACTCCACTTGGACTGAGTAGACAGCCTCTGCAGTGTCTGGCACTAAGTATTTTGTTCAAAACAAAAGGAAAAATCCTCAACTGGACTTTACTGCTATTAATAGTTTGCCTTGTTGAGGCCTGCTGCAATGTGGCTAGAGTAATTAATTTTAAAGAATGCACTAGTGAAGTAGGGGCCCACAAACTGTTTGTTGCAGTGATGTAGACATGCTGAAGCTCTGATGCTGATGGTAAAGCGAAGATGGATCCGAGGCTTCTAAATCGTCATTCTTGAAAATTTTTGCCTGATCTGATGTACCACATTGTAAAAAATTACAAACAGATCTAACCTAAATCACTGCCTCTGTAGGCATTCTTAAATTTGGAGGTGTTTTAAATGCTGACAAGGTTTCAGCATACTTCATGAGAAGCTGCACACAAACCTTGAGTGTTAATAACAAGTATTCCAAAAGTGAGTAAGATTTTTGCAGTGTGGCTACATTGTCTCTGAAATGGTTTACACAGTGGAATAACAGTTTTAGTGTTGAAAATAGGGTTGTCTCCGCTTTATGCCTTAGCCAGAAAACCAGAATACCAGAAAAAGTGTAGGACATTATTAACCCTGTTGTGTGCTTATGTTAGGGATAATACTGCAGTCCATCATTGTTTGCTATTGTAAAAGTTTTGCTGGGCTTTTAGCTGTATCTGTTCTTCCCTGTCCCTGGGGACAATTATTGTTAAGATGGATTTAGGATGTTTTCTTCCAAGTACAAAATCGTTCAAGGAAACAAACATTCAATATTCAGAAGACAGACCCATAGACACAAGAAACTGAAAAACACCCTCCTAATAGTAATAACTCCTTGGGAAGATAGATATGGTGTACATAGTATCACGCATTAGGCATTCTGTCTAATATACTGCTGAGTAACGGGGCAGAGAATCGATAGTTGTTTTTGTTATGCCCTTTTATTGACAAACAGAATCATATGTCCTAGTCAACTACTTGTTTGTAAGACCTTACTCAGCAAGGTGTATCCACTCATGCACATTTCTTGTAAGGCCACTGAAAGCTGTAACTCTTGCAGGAGTCCCTGGAAAGATTTGAGCACCTCTGAATATGAGGCCGTGAGCCACAGGAGAGAATCTCTAGATCATGCATGCTCACAGTGGTACTAGTGCATTTTCACACAGCTCTTTGATGGAGAGGTCTTATTTCCCCCCTGCCTTTTACAAAATCAAATATCATGTTTGTTTTATTTTTAGTATTTTTCATACTTCTTTGACTTGTTTCTTAACTTTATTAAAAGCAGGCTACTTAGAGGGAAAATATCGCATACATTGATATGATTATCTAACACAGTGGAATGTATTAAGTGGAGAAAAATGAAGGAAGATCTTTATAGATGAGTTTTGTTTTTCTTGCTAGCCCAAGGATGATGAACCCATGTGGGGCTCATCTTTTTCTCACAGGAAAGTGTTGAATTATCTTCTTTCAATCTTGCATAGTTATTTTCTGTCAATCACTTAGTAATCTGCTTTGTCCCTGGTACGGATCACTGAGCATAGCACTGACTGTGCTCTCCATCCTTAGCTTAATATGCCTGGAACTACTTGTTAGTCAAAGCTTCAGAAGAATGGGTATCACTGCCACATCCAGGCTGTACACAACTTCTGCACATAGGAATTTGCACAACCTCTGCCATTTGAGTTTCCATCTCCTACTGTGCTTCAAAATATAATCTTGGCTTCCTGGCCTTGAGATAAAGTCCATAGATAGGAGCTGGGTAAGGACTGTAGATTCCAAGCTATAGAAGACATCTGTCTGCCACTTCTGAGAAGGAAAAAATTTGAAAGGAACCCTTGTCCTTTTGCATTACATTGTTCATGTGCTCGAAAGAACACAATGCTGACTTCACGTGGCTCTCTACTCTTTCTGGTTGCTGCAGACTGCTTCCTTTGCAATCGCCATATGGAAAATAGCTCTCTCACTGAGAATTTTAGGTTCTTATCTAGAAACCAGTAACATTTTATCAAACAATATTCTGAGGCATCATTCTGAGTTACCCAAGTCAGTTGTTACTGGATCAAACACTCTGTAGTAGGCTGGAGTCAAGAGAAGATACCGGGGCAAGCGTAAAGTTCAGCTAAAACAAGATTTGTTGCTCTCCCTTCCACACAGGCATTTTGCTCTGTTTAATTTGGGATTTGCCTGGATTAAATAGTAAAATTATTCTTTTTTCTGTAACAGGATATGAATGACTGGACATGATAAATAATGAAATCTCTTGTAATTGTACCTACATGAATATTTCATCTTCTTAGAGCTGTGAATTTATGCCATGTCTGAGAATGCTCTGAAGTATCTGACAAAACTTAATTGTTTGTGTTTGCTCCATCCCTCTCATACTGATGACACAAGTCCTTGGCTGCTGGAGATCACACCATTTTTCAAAAGTTCAGTGTGCCTACAAGTGCCTGGAAAGCCAAGGAACAGGCTGTGGATCTTCATCCTGTTTTTGCAAATTCTGTAACAGTGGAAGCGGAAGAAAGTGAGTCAAATTGGTCTTGTCTTTCACTTTGGGAGTCCGCTTTCCTCTTTTATAGTATTCAAATAGGGAGTGGCTGCAACAGAGGTTAAATGTGAACCCCAGCTGGTAAGCAGTGTGCCAGGAATTTCACAGTGTAGACATACTCTGAGACTGAGAGATAAGGAGCTACTGCTAGGTACATTTTCAACCGAAAATGGGTAAAAAGCACTTTTTTCAGCAGTTACTTTTTGAGTAACTGGAAAATCATATATAAATTAAATGTGTGGATTTGACCATGAAAAGGCAGTATTTCTCATCTTCAAGGAAGGGACAAAGGAGAAACAGGAAAATCAAAATGGTGTTTGAGAAGGTAGATTTCAGTTATCTTTGGGAATTCATGGGGTGTTTTGTGAGGGTCAGATCTGAAAGAAAAATGAAATGAAGTTAGCTCACAACTCTGGTGGATTAATATTAAGGGTACAGTGGAAAAAAAGTGTGGAAATAAACCAACCTGTCTAAATTGTAAGTTCTTCATTGACCTTTAACACAAGGAATAAAAATACAGAAGTTGGAGTGCAAGTCAGAGAGCTGGGACAAGTCTCAAAATACAATATGGGTAGGCAGAGAAAAAGGTATCAAAAGGTTCAGTGAACAGAATGTGATGCATTTAATGAGGGACATGAAAATAACTGTAAATCACTTGAAAAGTACATTAATGATAGGACAAAGGGCAAGAAAAGTTTGTACACTACAAACCTTTAAAAAAGTGTAATTAAAAATGTGAAGACAGGACCTGACCCTGAGGATAAATATGTTAAAAGGTTAAAATATATTAAAATATTTCTTTTGTGTCAGTTTTCACTTGTAGCTCAATAGCAATCTTTCACAATTAATACTAATGACAACTAAAGACAATCCAGGCCTTTAAGGGGGTACACCAGGCCAGACCATCTTAGATGTGCCCAATGTTTTAAGACTGATAGCAACTTTTGCCTCTGTTGAACAACTGACCAAAGCTATTTCAGTAATCTTGCAGGTTCATGAATGACAGAGGATATACCAGATGACTGAAACAAAACTAAATGTAGTGCTTCTCTTGCTGGAGGACAGGAAGAGCTGTAAATTTATAACATAACTAATTCCCAGAACAAGTACTACTTCTGATAAAATTTTGTAAAAGCCTAGACAATAATGAGATGAATAAAAGCCTCCCTGCTCTTGCCATCCCTCTAACTCACTGCAAATGCAAGAAAAATAAGTGTAGTTTAAAATGGGAAGACAGGACCTGACTCTACACAAGTCAACACTTGGTTGTAGCAAGCCATGTAATTCTTTTTTCTAGCAAAAAAAAAGCTGAATTGCAATTCTGTAAGCATCAGGAAAAGTTTCTGTAGTTTCAGATGTGGAAATTACTAGCATCTTATCCAACATGAATACCCAGCTGTCACTTCAAACAAGCTTCCTGGACTGTCTTGTGTAAGACCATGGTAGGTCTCTTGCTGGAGACCGTCTTCCTTTCTTTGATTTTTGTGTCTATTTTGTATTAAGTATTGCCAGCTTGGTTTTAAATGCAGAAAGAGTTCCACACTCAGGAGCATGTGCTCAGGTTTCTCTGTGTGTGTTTGTGTGTACATGTGCAAAGAATACTGAAGGGTATTTAAAGAGGAAATCTGCATTCATGTATTATCTGCTACTGAACAGAGGATGTGCCACCAAGCCTATAATCGATATTTATTGAAGGAAGGAGTAAATATTGCATGATGTTCCAGTCATTGATATAGCTGTCTCATTCTATTTAATAAGCAGAGGAGGTTTATAGCGTTTGCCCAGCCATTTCCCAAGATACCTTTTTTCACTAGGCTTTGTCACAACGTTACTTTATTGCTTCTTGCTGTGTTAAGGTCCTTCCTTGTCTTGTCTGTTCTCTGACTGGAATACATTTGTCAGAAGATCAACTGCTATGAATCAATGGGCCTGCAGGGAAACTGCTGCAGGAACATTGATTTACAACAGCTGAATATTGGCTCTTATTCCTCACAAATTGCCGATGTCATTAACTATTGAGAAGTCAAGTTTAAAAAGAAAGTATCCACGACACAGACTGGAAAACCACAGTAATTCTATTTCATAGAAAATGTGGAAAAAAAAAAAGTTTAGCATGAAATGAAGGCAAGACATATAAAAGGAGAGAAGATGGTTATTTTAGGAGAGTGAGTATTCCAAATGATAAGAATAGTGAACAATGCCATGATTTGGTCATCTACATGAAATTTGAGAGACCTTTGGTTTTCGGCTTGTGTTTCAAATCAAATACAATGGGGTTGGAACTTTCTGTCCATTCTCACTGTATGATGTAGCTGCAGAGTTATTTTGTTACTTTGTCCTTCTCCAGATTCCACCCTGGATCTCAACCATTTTAATTAAAAGCAATGCTTCCATAAATGTCATTTTTGACAGAACAGCATTTTTCAGTGGGAAGCAACTAACTTTGTAAGTGGGAAGTAATTATCTCTACAATATAGTCATTATTTTCTTGTGAGCTCTAATTGTATCTAAATCAGAGCTCATGTAAATCTGGTTTGAAGCAGTGTATTTTTGCTCCAAAGCAAGGGAAAATTTGCACAAATCACCAAAACCCCTCATTAGACTCCAGTCTCTTACCCAAATATCAAAATTAATTGTAAAAGGATTGATTACATCTTTGTGTGCTGAACGCTTTTCATCTACCACTGAAAAGTAAAGCAGCATTTGTATCCTTCCTGCATTGATACGAATAGAGATCTTCCCCTAGCCTGGTTTAATAAATATAGCTGTGTAAAGGAATTTTCAAGGACAAAATACACTTTCCAGTTCGTGTCTTAACTCAGTAATTTTCTTCCCCTTTTTTTTTGCAAGTAAAACTAAAAGCAACTTGAAAAAATTTATGTTGCATTTCATTAGTAGGTGACAAGATGCTGTTTGGGTACCAGAGAATTGAAGGACAATAAGAAGGGGGCATCTAGTGTTCTCTAATGGCTGCAGTTTGTGGGCACTTTTCACTGGACTGCTCTAGTGCAGAAATGGGAATGTATTCCCACTTACCTGTAATGAAAGGTAAGTGGAAGTTGCTTTCTCATTCCCTTATTGAAAGAAGCTATTTAGCTTATCAATCCTGATCTAAAGTACCAGACTTTGCCTGTTGGTTTCATTTCTTATTTGCTTTTCAATTCATTCACTATCAAGATGAAAGTCAGGATTAAACAAAATGCAGTCCTGCCCTTTTTGCAGGTTTCTCACTGATTTAAATCTGTTGCCACCCACTTCTAGTCTTTCTTTCCTGGAGAAGTTAGAATCTGGTTCCTATCTAGTCAAATAATAAAGAAAAGCATCTCTGGGGTTTTGGGGTGTTTTTTAAAAGACTTTTTAAATTGGGGTATTTATCAGAAAAATCAATGTCATATGGAAGAGATCTCCCTTTCTTAGCTAATAATACTTTTAGGGTTGACTGTGGGACCAGTATGTTTGTAAGCAATAACAAAAACACATACATGCCCACACAGAACTTCCTTTGAGATAAAATGAGATGATGAAGGAGGAGAAATTGAGAATCAAATAGATAAGGGGTTCATAGCTGGACCTTTTTGATGGGTGGAATGAACTCTGGTTTTTTTGAATGCTGAAGGTTTAGTTTATTAGTCCAATAAAATGGTGATGGTATTAGTGGGGTAGCTAGAGACCCCTTGCTGAGATTAGAGTGCTATTTTGTTAAGTTCTGGTAAAACACATGCAAGAGAGAAAATAAATGTCCTAGGGAGCTCACAACAAAAAGAAAATCTATGTTACTTCAGGGGTCAGGAATTGAACAGAGGCCTGAATAATATGTGAAGTTCACATTCTGAATGAGATAGGTTCTATGAGATTAAACAAAAAACAATCAGTGGGCAGACAAAGGAAAATTATTTTTAAAAGATTTACAACAAATCAGAAAGTGAAAACAAATCTACCATCAGTAAAAACAAATCTCTTAAGAACATGAAGCTGAAGAAAAAACTCATCTTGATAGCTTAAACTCCGCCTATGGCCATAACTGCAAATGCCTGAGCATCTCTTTCCCCCACCACTTCTGTGCCCTTGTGGTGGTGGTGGTGACAACATTAGTCTAAAGACCTCCACTGAAAACCTGGTTTTGGCAAGAAAGATGGAGGGCTCTTTCAGTCTCTTGAGAGAAAACAAGCTAGAAACAGAGAGCTCCTGACAAAACTCCCACTGGGGCAATTTCTGTTCTCAATGCTGTTTTTTTTATTTCTTCACCTTGGAGAAACAACTGGGGAAATGAAAAAATGACAGATGTGCTGCCATTGAAAGGGATGACACCTTAAAGTGAGGCCTACCCTCACATGCTATTGTGTGGATATTGTTATTTTGTCTCATTAATACTCTACTGTGCTGTAGATTGCAGACCACAATGGGACAGTTTGTGAGTCATTTTGAAAGTCAAATATTTTCCTGGAGAAGTGGATATCTTCCTTACATGTATCTGCATATGCTGCTCTTCCAGTAATCGTAAGCCAAGGCACAAGACTTTGGATGACTTTAGTTCTGTATCACGACATTCCTGGTTTACAGGATTATCCCAGTTTACTGGCTAAGAGTGCAAGTATTGCAGTACTAATCCTGCTATAACTATTTCTGGAACACTGGAGTAGTTCTGCTCTTGAAATCATTCAGCATATAATTAATTCCATCATGAGGTAAGTATGCTTTAGTTACTGTGTATCGTACTGCACCCAAGAAAAAGACAAATGTTTTGAAAAGTAGCATATGCAGAGAATGTAAAATTGTTATTTATCATGTTTTCATCATGTGCTAAACTGTACTTTTGATATACTTAATTCTATAAGTACAAAGGCATGCAAGCAAAACAGATGCTGATTTCCATATCTATAACCTGATCCATCACTTAATGGAATGAAGAAAATGTCAGTTTTCAGTGCTTCTTTGTTGTAACATTGGTCATAGTTTTATATTCTGCCCACCTTAAAGGAGAAAGACTGGATGCCACAGTAGAGTGCATACACTTGATTACCTGCTCTCTTATGATTTTTCACTAACTTTGTTTCCATGGCTGCAGATGCAACGCCAGAATTCAAGGCCAGATCTCTGTTCTGCCTGTGCTGCATGCTGTATGAGATCATCCACTTTTTATCACTCTAAACTTACTGTTTCCTGAGTCAAAAACTTCATAGTGTTCAGCTTCAACTATCTTTTTACTTCCCTTAGGATTTTGCCTTTTAGTGTTCTACATATTATGCTTTATAGACATGACCTGTTTCAAAGTTTTTTTCTTAACAGCAGCTTGACCTAGCTGCTTCTGCTGCCCTGTCCCCCAGGGAGTTCTGAGCACCATACTGATTCTGATTTTTTTTTCCTCTTTGTTATTCTGGAATATCCTAGGAAAAAAATACTTTTGCATTTTCCAGTCTTAGCACACCAGTACAGTGTCGCAGCTGAAGTGCAGCTGTATCTTCTGAATGACAGCAGCAGCAATGTCAGTGTAGGGACTACTGGAAATCCCAAGCCCCCTGTTAGGAATATTGTTGGTTGGGGTGGCTCCAGGAGACAATGCCATCGTGTTTCCTTGGGTCCTAGCTGCACGTCTCTGCTGGCCCAGCTGGCTGCAAAATGAATTCCAAGGACACCAGGGTTGTATGAAGATGCAAAGCTGCTCCTGGACTTCCCCTCTCATGAATTTACTGAGCCTTGTCCTGGAGGATCTTTGCTAATTGAAGATTTTGATTAGTGGCCTGTAGTATTGCAAAGGTTGTTTATCTCCCATTGAAATGGAATCTTTCTTTTGGAGCTTATGTCTGAGTTAAAGACAAGGATTTGGAAGTTTCCTACATTGGGGCCTTTGCTGATCCTCTGCAAGTGAAATTGTCCCAGGTGAGCTCCCCCACCACCATTCTGTCCTCCCTTTTGTTTTTGTATAGGCCCTTAGAGGAGGAAAGGAAGTCTTCATGAATATTCTCAGTGAGGAATAAACAGGAAGAGACAGTAACCTCTGAAAGTTTATAAATGCTTACATGACAAAAGCATTAAAGAACAGTGAAAGAGGCATCTGCCTTGAAAGAAAACTACATAGTGACAGAATTTTCTGTTAGTTAACAGCTTCTAGCACTAAATGTGTTAAATCAGCTTTTAAAGTAGCAAACAGTTGAGTGCTTTTTAAAATTTAACTTTAATCACTAGATCTTGGCTCTATTCCCAGCAAAGAAACAAACAAAATAACTTGTTTGTGGGCCCTAAAAAAATTCAGATTTGCTTTCTGATGCTTGAGTTCTACTTGGGGAAAAAAAAAATTCCTCAAGTCATCAGTTTCATTCTGAGATTAAATGGAATAAAGACTGAATCCTCTCTGGGCCTAATGGGATCCTTTCCGTCCATGCTCTTCCTTGTTTTCTGCAGGGTGTGTGGGTATTGGAGACCTGGGCTGCAACCCTCACGGAAGTGTTTCTAAGCATGAAACTGAGGATTTGTGTTATGTGCCTGCAGGGTAGCACAAAGGCTGAGGATGGTGAATAATATGATCGTCTGGGAGGACTGGGTAGGGCACAAGGCCAGCCTGGAGCGATCTTGCCCTACGTGCCCACTGGTTGGACTAAGGAATGAAGAAATTTGCATGCTACATATCCATGTACCAGGACATGGTGGCCTTCCAGATGGACTCCAGTTATGGGCTCTCCAGTACAAGATGTTTATACTGGAGAGAGTTCACTGAAGGGCCGTTAAGAGGATTAGGGCACCAGAGCATCTGTCCTGAGAAGAAAGTCAGAGAGCCAGGATGGTTCAGCCTAGACAAGAGATGGTTTGAGGGGATCTTAATAATCTACGAGTACCTGAAAGGAGGGCACACACAGAATGGACACAGGCTCTTTTCAGTGGTGTCCAGTGGCACGACCAGTGGCAGTGGGCACAAACTGAAACACTTTTTGCTGCTGGGATGACTGGACACAGGCACAGGTTGCCCGGAGACACTGTGGAGTCTTCAGCCTTGAAGATAATAAGAGGTCCTCTGGGCATGGACCTGGGCAACTGGCTCTAGGTGGCCTTGTTGAGCAGGAAGATTGGACCAGTTAGCCTCCAGAGGTCCCTTCCAACCTCAACTATTCACAGAATCACAGGATCACAGAATGAGCTAGGTTGGAAAAGACCTTTAAGATCATCTAGTCCAACCTATGACCTAACACCTCCTCATCAACTAAACCATGGCACTGCGTGCCACGTCCAGTCTTTCTTTAAACACGTCCAGGAATGGTGATTCCACCACCTCGCGCAATCACTCTTTCAGTGAAGAATTTTCTCCTGATGTCTAACCTAAACTTCCTTTGGTGCAGCTTAAGACTGTGTCCTCTCGTCCTGTCAGTTACTGCCTGGGAGAAGAGACCAACCCCCACCTGACTGCAACCACCTTTCAGACAGTTGTAGAGAGTGATAAGGTCACCCCTGAGTCTCCTTTTTTCCAGGCTAAACAACCCCAGCTCCCTCAGTCATTCCTCATAGGGCTTGTGTTCCAAGCCCTTCACCAGCCTTGTTGTGCTCCTCTGGACACGTTCAAGCATCTCAACTTCCTTCCTAAATTGAGGGGCCCAGAACTGGACACAGTACTCAATTCAGTGATTCTGGGATTCATCTAGTGAATAAAAAGATCCACGGGAGTTTTTTGGCTCTTAGGCAAGTGGTATGTCATAGGTCATGCCCATACCAATTGAATTCTCTTTCCCCTGCTGAACACAGTGGCTTTGTCTGTGCTGTGTCCTGGAGCAATCTCCACTATATGCTCCTGTCTTAGGGGTCAGAGTGGCTGATAGGTGGCCAGAGCCAGAGCTATGCCTGGCAGTGTACTAATGAGCTGGACTGTATCCATGATTATGGGACTGTGTTGAGCCTATGACCCGTGTGTGTTTGGTTTGCTAATACAAACACAGCCTACCAAACCTGTTCTCCATATTCCAACCACATTAAAGGAAGTCATCATAATTACCACAAGATTTTTAGGTATAGGTTTCTTTCCTCTGCATTTGTTCCTCATTCATAGATATTAAAAGCATCCTGCACTCCTCCTTGCCTCACAACTCTCTTGACTCTCACCATAGCCTGAGCTTCCTGCTGCTTTCCTGATCCTGTCCTGTCAGGAGTTTTGCCTGTGTTTTCACAAATCATCATTCAGTTCAAGGGATTTTACTGCAAGTTTGGTGCTGAGGCACCTATTTTCCTTAACAGGTACCTGAGCCTGTGTAGCTGTACCCTGGGACTTACTAGTTGGTTTCTGCTGTGTGGGGAATTGATTGCAAAGGTGTGAAGCAAGTAAATTACATTCCTAATGGGTGCTCACTGTGGAGGCTAAAGCTGGCACGGCTTCCCAGCTGCTGCCTCCACTGCAGGGAGAGGGGAGGAGAGAAATTCAGGAAGAGAAAGGCAATGAGAAGAAACCATGGAAAAACGAGACAAATACAAAAGCAGGAGGAGCACAAGAAAGAACAAAAAGAAAAAGGAAATATTATAAAAAAGAAAGTAGTTCTAGTAAGAAACCTGTGTCTAGCAGGTCTGAGAAAGGAAACAGCAATGTGGTGGGACAAACAGAAAAATAGAAAGAAAAGGGGAAAAGGAAAATACGTTCCTTCTTGACATTCTTTTTCCTACTAGCACTGCTCTAAGAACTGTGTAAATAGCCACATCCCTAGATTTGTGTTTTACAGTAGTTCAATGACACGTTTTATAGCTTTTAACAGTATTCTAGCTGAAGTAGAAGGAGCTTGTGGCATTTTTCTCCATTTATGTCTCCCAGTGCCTTCTCAACATTTCCTATGTTCTGCTGTCAGAAGACAGAAGGGTTACTTGGCACCATTCACACACTAGATTAAGCGCAAATGCATTTTGGCAGTGATTCCTGGTAAACTACATATGTTTTGCACATGGCCCTTCCCTGTAAAATTTTGGGTAATATTCTGCTAGTTTTCTCCCTTGTTTATGTTTCCTTTCCCTGTGCAGCTGGAATGTGTGAACACGAGCATTGGTATAGTGCTAACTTTTTGCTAGTTTACTGTATGTTTAAAGCTCACCCACGCTGGTAAGTATTTTTGCCTCCCTCTTATTTGCCTTATCTGCAGAACCATTTTTTTCCTGTGTTACATACAAATATAGATTAGAAGCTTCTGGACAAGGAAACATATTTTACCAGGCACCAACTAGGTACTGAGAAAATGACAGTTACATTTATTGAGTGTACCAATCCTGCACTATTTGCATCCAGGCTGTGTACCCTTTTCCTCATTTTTGAAGAGTGTGTGAGGTTTTGTTTCTTTGAAGAAAGGGGAAAACAAGGAGATTATGTATTTGCTTACAGTTTCAAACCTCTCATGCAGTTTGTGTTGTGCAAAAGCTCTTCTTTCAGTGATGATCCAGTCTGTTTCTGGAGCTTGCTTTTCAGCCTGCTGTTGTTGTCCCCTTCTTTCTCCCTTTTTCACTGCTCACTTGGCCAAAGAACAGTCAGCTCAATACCTTTGTACAAATTAAAATCCAGAGGATCTAGAGATCAGGAAGGCCTTCAGAGAATGTCTTCCTTGTACCATTTAAAAACTGTTACTGTGGTGAAAAAATGATACAAACTACAAAGTGATGACTTCTAGTCCTGAGAGATGTAGGCAAGGCATTCTGACTGATACTCTCTGTCCCTTAAACAAGAGTTCTTCTCTATATGTCTCACTTTTAGTACAAAGATTTTAGGAATCCATGTTTTGATAAGATGCTTCACTCCTACTCTCTTTATTGTTCATTTGAACTTTGAGTGGTACAGCAACACAAAAAATAATTAAAGCTTCCCATTTCCCAAGGCAGCTATTCTTTATGTAACTTTTAAAGTTACTGAATGACCTTTTAAGTTTTTAAGTTTACAGAATGACTATCGGGTAGCTCATCATATCTGAGCTTTTGTCCAGGAAAGGGGACTATTTCATTAATTGTTTAGCTCTAAGATTTCTTGCTAGCATTGTTAGGCCAAAACTGTTCCATGGTTACACTAAATCTTCCCTATACTATGATGTTTTTCTTCCTGAAGAATCAAGTGCGTAATTGGATTATTTTTTGTGTGCATTCTCTTTTGAAAGGCTTCCCAGCTGTCCTGGAAATGCAGTCACCTCCAGTGTGGTGATTAGGAATGCACAGGTTTCTGCCATTTTCCTGTCCCGATTTTGTTAATTGGGAAATGTAACAACAGCATGGGAATGTAGGGAGTCTGTGACACCAGCTGAGATGCAAAGGTGCTTATGTTGGCATGACCTGAAAAATATGTGTGGGATGGAATGCTTGTGTGGGACAGCTCTTCCTGCTGTAGTAGTAGTAGTTCGAAGGGAAGGAGCTGTCCAGGACACTTCTGGTTGTACTTGTATATCTGTGAACACTGTGGCCCATTCTAGTGATGTAGCCAAAGACAATGTGGGAGTGACTTGGCACACAAGATCACACCCCAGACCTGCTCCAAGAGGTGCTGAGCTGTAGTTAGAGGGTCACAAATGCCACAGAGTACCTGTTTACTTGTCTTTGGACCATATTACATTTATTAGTTTTATTAAATAAATAATGTCCCAGTGGAAAAATATACGTATTTGGCTGGGAAAGGGTTATCAAAAGCACACGAGCATTTTAACCTCTCTCCCTTTGGGAAAAAATTGGACCCCTAACTCCTGCATTTTTTTATCTCTCCTACTCAAAACCTGACAAAGTGTCTGTTCCTGCTGTGTTTAAATATGAAGGAATGAGAATTCATACAGAATATAGTTGCTGCTGCCAATAATTTCCCTTGAATCTTTCCACTGTTCTCAGTGGGACTTTTACCAAGCCTTTTTAAGGCACATAGCAGATTGTGGGGCTTATCACTCCTGATATTTGAATTCATTTTGTTTCTATCAAGAATGTACGTTGCTATGAAAAAATATGTTAATTGTGTCCTTCCCAGAAAATGCAGTTCTGATGAGGCCTGTACATGGTTCTTGGTTGTATTACTTTCTAAGTCAACACTTTTATGGAAATAACATTTTCAAGATTTACAGTAAATAGATGTACTAGGCAAGGGTTGAAGGCAGTTAGAAATGTGGTGGTGTGACCAGCCGTGAATGTACTGTAGATCTCTGGGTAAATTTGATGCTGCAGTCTGATTGCAGTAGCTGTACCACCTTGTTTTCAAACGAGAGTCCTCTTCTCTACTGTTGGGCTTTTTAGTTCATTCTCATTTGTTTGTTCGTTGGTGTTTTGTTTTTTTTAACAGAAGTGATTTACATTGCTAGTGCATTGAAAATGTACTTGAAGCTAAGTAACAATCATGGCTTCTTTTTTTTTTTTTGTATTTACTTTCACAGCATTAACAACATAAGGACATGACTGAATAATTCATATTTGTTTTACTGAGGCATTCTCACAAGCAATCAAAAGCTTTCTTAATGGTTTGCCTAGACAGTGATTCCAGTCTCTGCTTGGAACCTTTGATTTGCAGGGCCCTACCACTGTGCTAATGTGGTCTTCTTTCTAGCTGTCTCCATCACACAAAATCATTTCCCTACCTACAGACTGATAAGTACCTACCCTTCTTTGGCTCTGTGAATTCATATGAATATTTCTTGCTGCTGCAAGTTGATCCGGATGGTTGTGTTAGTGAACATCCTTTTCCCTTCAACTTTGCCACTGATATTCAATCATTTAAAGAAAAACTCTACTTAATTTGCATGTGTTTCTCTGCTGGAGATGAGCCATATCTATAGGATATTATGCATCCTATTCTACCTGTATCTTCTTATCTGCATTGCCTGACCATATTGGATTTATGAGGCAAGATTTTGGTATCAGCGTGGCTACAGGGTTGAATTCTGTCAGAACGGACCAAGGGCTGCCCCCTTATTGGATAGAGACAGTTCCAGACATCCCTTAAATGGACCCACTGCTGGCCAAAGCTGAGTCCATCACTGGTAGCACTGGTGTGATACCCGTTTAAGAAAAGGTAGAAAACATTGTGCAGCAGCTGTGAGAGAGGAGTGAGTTAAATAGAAGAGAAAGAGTCCTTCAGCACCAAGGTCAAGTAAGGAGAGGGAGGAGGTGTTCCAGCCACCGGAACACAAGTTTCTCTGCTGCCTATGGCAAGACCATGGTGAAGCAGGTTGTGTCCCTGCAGGCCACAGAGTAGGTGGATGTGTCCTGAAGAAATCTGCAGCCCATGCAGAGCCCAACTGGAGCAGTCTCCTGGCAGGAGGTGAAATCCAGGCAGAGGAACACAGACAGGGCCTGTGGCCCATGGGGGACCCACGCTGGAACACTGTTCCTGGAGGACTTCACCCCATAGAAAGGACCCATGATGAAGCAGTTCCTGAAGAACTGCAGGTAATGAGAAAGACCCACATTGGAGCACTTAGTGAAGGACTGTGGGAGGCATCCCATGCTGGAGCGGGGAACAGTGTGAGGAGGAAAAGGCAACAGAAATGAAATGTTATCAACTGACTGTAACCCCCATTCTCCATCCCCTGGCATCTCTCGGGACAGGGCAAGTGGTAGAAGAGTTAGGAGTGAAGTTGAGCCTGGGAGTGGAAGGAAAATGGGTTTTATTTTGTTCTAGTTTATTTTTGGGGGGAGGGGGAGTGTGGCATGGTATTATTTTCACCATCCTACTCTATTTTTAATTGTGAATGAATTAAATTAATCTTCCGAAGCCAAGTCTGTTTTGACTCTGATGATGAGTGATCTCCCTGTTCTTAACTCATAAGGTTTTTCATCTTGTTTTCTCCTGGTCATGCTAAGGAGGGGGTGTGAGAGAGTGGCCTGGTGGACACCTGTCAGCCAAGCAAGGTTAACCAACCACCTTTATCTGAAATTGTCCCTTGAGGTCTTTTGGGCAGACCCTAATTAGGGTTTTACCTTACTGAGTATTTACAAAGAAATGTAACCAGACCCCAAGGAAATATGAATGCTTTCTCACTCCCTAGTTCGCACTTTGTATTTGAATACACAGAGAAGATGAACAGAAATTCGTGGGTTCTGGGACCCGATTTGAGCTTGTGTAAAATCTGACAACCCCCTCCTAACTTCCAGCTGTTCTCTTGAGCAACAAACAGAACAACGGGTTATGAAAGGGCTTGTTCCTAAAGCATTTGTATCTGTTTCAGCCAGAAGTCTACCTTTGTCTGCCTGCTGGAACTAGTTATCTGGGCTGAAATCTCTACTTATTCTGATGCATCGCTCAAATCCTCCATCTCAGGCTCTCAACAAATTATGTTCTTTTCACTTTCTTTGACATTCTCATGCAGGGCAATGAGCAGTGGTGGTGCAATGTTTGTTGACACATTAACTGCTAATAGTAACATCTACTTTAGGCTGACACAGCCATGCAATTTCTTAGATAAGATAAGATAATATGAAATGAAAACCATCTTTTAAAAGGGGTCTCTGTTCCCAATAAACTATGTTTGCTTGCAACAAAGGCAGTGTGCCAAAATACTGTCTGAAACAAAAAATATTCTGGTATTGCTTGGTGGGGGAAGAGTTGCTATTCCAGTCAAACAAATTGCTAATGTTGAATATTTGAATCACAGCCTTTTTCTTCTGAAAAATAAGCTTTGTAGATGTATGTAATTAATGAAATCTGAAAATTCTTCTTCTTCCCTTGCAGGTCTTGAATGGAAGGACAGGATATCCCCCGCCTTTCTCTTATTCCCATTAGCTCAACCTAGACTGGTGGTTTGTAAAGTCAAATGTCTCCATTTGCCACCCAAATTACAGAGCAAGGGACTCCATTCAGTGGACAGTCTGAGCTGCAGAGACAAAAAACATCTGAATGCCTATGTCTCTGTTTTGATATGCATTCTCAACTGAATAGTAAAGGCTGAGCCAAACAAAGTTTTTTATAGGAAGAGCTTAAAATCAAGCTCGAATAAGTCTGCAGAACAGGTCTGCACCTAGATTATAGATCATCTTCCTCTCAGTGGAAGCGTCAATGACCTGTCCATGATCTTTACACAGTAGAATGAAGTGCTTTAGCTGGGATAATTTCTTGCTGTGCTGGGATGTAGTCTAGCTGGCTGTTGCATGTTGTCAAATGCCGAAAAGAGAGACTCCTTTTTGGAATGGAAGTACCTTATTCCTGTTTACTAGCAAGTGTTTCCATCTCTGAAAGCTACCAGCAGGAAATTACTGCTGCTGCTGAATGGAGTAAGAATGAGCATATGGCAGGTGAAGCAGTTTGTTCCAGGGTTCTGCCTAATTTAATTGCACAATGACACGCAAGAATGAGGCATTAAATCTGAGGCTCTAACATCATCAGGGGACTTCCACTTGTGATGTCGGTGTGCAATAATGGCTTCAGTCGCTTGAAACTGAGCACATTTTGACAAAAAGTGAAGGAGTGAGCAGAAGGTAAAGTGAGCCTCCTTGCATGAAAGCACTAATATACTCCAGAAGTCATGGTGGAGACTTGTAAATCTCCAGTTCCTCCCAAGTGACTTGATTTTAATAGCCTGTCCAAACCAAATTGATATTCCTTTCAAGTCCTTCAGAGTATTCAGATTCCACAAGCATTTGTTATGCTACCTAATTAATATGGCTGTACTTAATCCCAAGAATAGATTGATGAAGTTTTACAAAGGCTGATATTTGGTAGCAGAGCTGTTGGTGTTTCAAATCAAACAAGTATAGAAAGTCACAAATACATTAAATTTTTAAGAGAATCATAGCAAAAGACATAAGCAGTGCTCAGTGACCTTTTATATTATATCAGACTGTTGTTTAGAGTAGAAACTGTTTGAGTTTATTCATTCTGGGTATGGTACAGGCACTGGCCTCCTGTCTAACTTTCTCAGGCAGATGTTCCAGAGGAGCAAGAGAGCTGAATTCCCTTTCCCAATTAGTACTACCCTATGCAGCATGGGAAATCTCCCCACACCACTTTCATCCAGCAGATATGGAGCAACTGTATCAGTGGATAAGGAAGAGCTAAGGCTGTAATCTATCTGGACTTCTATAAGGCCTTTGACACAGTCTCATACAACATCCTTCTTGCTAAATTGGAGAGATGGATTAGATGAGTGGGCTGTTCAGTGGGTAAGGAATGGGCTGGATGGATGCATCCAGAGAGTGGAGGTCAGTGGCCCAATTCCTGGATGGAGACCAGTGATCAGTTGTGTCACCCAGGGGTGCATATTTGGACCAGTACAGTTTAATATTTACATCAATGACAAAGTGGGATTGAGTGTATCCTTGGTATCCTTGGCAAGTTTGCCAATGACCTCAAGCTGTGAGGTGTGATTGACACACCTGAGGAGTGGGATGCCATTCAGAGGAACCTGGACAAGCTTGAGGAGTGGGCTTGTGTGAGCCTTAGGAGGTTCAACAGGACCAAGTGCAAGGTGCTGCATCACAGTCCAGGAAACCCCTGGTATCAGCACAGGCTGGGGGATGAACAGATCGAGACCAGCCCTGGGGAGCAGGACTTGGGGGTGCTGATGGATGAGAAGCTGGACATGAGCTGGCAGCATGAACTTGCACGCCAGAAAGCCAAATGTGTCCTGGGCTGCATCCAAAGCAGCGTGGCCAGCAGGGCAAGGGCAGGGATTCTGTCCCTCTGCTCTGAGACCTCACCTGGAGCTGTGTGTCCAACTCTTGGGTCCTCAGTACAGGAAAGACCTGGACTTGTTGGAGCAGATCCACAGGAAGACAACAAAAGTTATCAGAAGGATAGAACATGTCTTCTATGAGGAAAAGCTGAGAGCATTGGGGTTGTTCAGCCTGGAGAAGAGAAGGCTCTGGGGAGTCATTACTGGGGTCTTTCAATACTTAGATGGCAACAAACTTCTTAGCTGGGCCTGATGCAATACAAGGGGTAATGGTTTAAAAGTTTCAGAGGGTAGATTTAGAGTAGATACAAGAATTCTTTTATGATGAGTGTGGTGAAACTGCAACAGGTTGCCCAGAGACATGATAGATGCTTCATTCCCGGGATTATTTAAGATCAGATTGGATGAAACTGAACAACCCGATCTAGTTGAAGATGTCCCTGTTCATTGCAGGGAAGATGGACTAAATGCCAACCCAAGTGATTCTCTGGTCTATATTTTAGCTTTGATTATGTCTGGAGTCTTTTCCCTGAGCAGTTATTTGAGCATTTTACTACGTTAGCTTCGAGTGTTCACTGTGAGTTGTCTTAGTGGTCCTACATCAGCTGTGGAGCATTATAATTTCTGGGGTGCTGTTCTGCATGCCACACAGATGAGAGACACGGTGGAGAGCATCACACAGCTCCCTGCTGCTGTCTGCCTCTTTAAATCATGAACACAGAAAGGGAAGGGGATGTGGTGTCCACTTGGGTCTCACCCCGCACAAGATCAAGGCCTACTTAAATCCTGAAGATGGAAAGCATGGCCAGGCTCTGCAATTTAGCCATAACCTGTGAGAGCTGTATATTTTCCAGTGAAACACTCTTCAGATTCCATGACACAGTGTCTATGGCACTTACTGGGGAAGCAGTACAACCACCAAGAATTGAGTTGGCCTTGAGTTGCTCCCAGGACATGTTCTTGGTAGACTGGGATTTCTGCCCACGAGCAGCGATGTGTCCCTGGAGCAGCAGGAGCTGATCCTTCTCAATAAGGGAGAACAACATGGAAGCAAGCATCACTGCAGGGCAGGCAGGGGCAGGAGCCTTGAGATGAAGGGCAGCAGAGCTTCTACTCAAACTTCTTGCAGCTGAGCTCCAAGGCTGACCAAGGCTTCTCAAACAGCTCTGTTTTCTCAGGATGATGGACTTCAGTGCAGGCAGCTCAAGTCCCAGGACAAGTAACATGTGTGCTACAGACATTGCAAGCAGATGCCCTCAGCCTCAGACTGGAATAACAGTGTTGCTTCGAAGGACTAGTACATACCCAAGCTGCTTTGAAATATTTGCTGATGCTGTATCTTGTTTGAGGATTTAAGTTGTTGGGAAAGATGCTGGGTATTAACCCCAGTGATAATCTGGCACTGAACCATTGGCTGGGACATGAGGGCGCTAACAGTCCTTAGTGTCCCTGACCGGCTTCACCTGGGGCCTCCACCCATGCCTTTTGCCCATAGTCCCAGGAGCTCCACTTAAGCTGGGACTTGGGCACTAGGTCCTACTCTGAGCTATGTAACAGATACACCTGTCTCTAGTCCTGTCTCTGGTCTTGCTTCCTAGAGCATTTCTGGGTTGGTGTTTCAGGTGACTTTGTCCCTAGTCCTTTCTTTTGGATGGATATTGGACCCATTTTGCAGCATTATCTCAGCCCTGTTTGGCCTGATCTGCTGTTTGGGTTCCCAGGTCATACCCTGGACCTGGTTGATTAGCTTGCCTTGTCTGAGACTATAAATAGACTCTGTTATTATCACCATGGCTGCCTGCTGTGTTCAAACCCTCTGAGAACATGCCCTGATGACTGAGGGCACTTCCAGTGTTTGTGGTCACCTTTGGTTCCTGGCTTATTATCCCTTGTGGAGCTGCTCTGCTCTTGCTGCTCTCATATAAGTAAAATGAAACTGTCAGTTTTATTATATTTTTTTTTCCCTGTGAATACACTGTCCAAATAATTTAGGACCTCCTTTTATATAAAAAGGATCAGAAAACCTACAGTGGCTGTAAGTAAAGAATAAAGGATAACACTAAAAAGAGTAACACACAGTTCTAATTGTTATATACTTATCACTCCAAATATAGTCTGATGCTCATATCTGAATATGATATATTCTTTAATATACCTGTCAAAATTCTGTGGCAGTAGGTTTTTGACAACATTGTGTACTCCAACAGTCCCTTTCAAACAATTTTTTCTGTTGTTATTCTATTCAGCTGTGAAGACTTCCTGCAAGGAGCCTCTCTGAAAAGTCCTGTAGCTATGGTCCAGAAGGAAAAAGAGCCCTGCAAGAATAAAATAAGGGATGAGATTCTTCATTCTACTTCTGTAAAAGGTAATGGTAATTATTTTAAAAAGAACTTGTACTATATTGGAGGAGATGAAGTTTTTTTAATTAAAAAAAAAAGGCTGAAGCTGGTGGATCCTACAAGGTAAGGAGGATAAGAAGGATGAATCTGTGGTATAGGGTCACAGGGGAGGCTGATCATACTGCAAATGCGCAGAACACTCCTCTCATTTTTGGCTGTTGTGTTTGTTTGTGGGGATTTTTTAATGCTGAAATTTTTTTAATAGTTTTTCAAATGGTTTCCTACCGTGCAAAACTTGCTTATTTCTCGGTAGTTCAAACCAGCAACCCAATTTATGCCTTCAGTTTTGAGCTTTGGCCATAAGCTGATGGACAGAATAATGGTGGTAGAGCTTGTTTCTGAAGTAACCTCTAGTCATCAAGTACTAAAAGAGAAGCAAGAAGATATACCAAAGATTAAATCCTGTTTTCATGACATTAAGCTCAAGTAGAATTAACTGAAAAAAGTGGCCACATGCTGCATGAGAATGTGCCCAGAATGGCAGTTGCTTTGTACCAAAAATTGCCCTGAGAGGTTTGCAAAGATAATTACCATTATCCTAATTGCATTACTGAAGTCAAGGGGTAAGGCAGAGTTGGGCTATGTACAGCTTGTCGCACAAAAGAACTTGTAACAATACAGGAGAGTTGTTTTCCACTGCAGAAGGTATATACTGGACTTTGAGATCCTGACAATGACTGTACTCTGTATCAGTATAGTTTAAGCTCAACAACCCAATCTCTGTGATTTTTGCTAGTAAAATTGACATTGTGTGAGGAAATTCTGTAGCTTGTCATGTCTCTAGGCTAATGTCTATATTAGCTTCTCTAGTGCAAATTTGCAGGGAATGATTGCCATCCAACAAATATCCTTTACAGAAAAAGGGGGGGAATTTCAAGTGATGGTGAAGGACCCAGGTGTCTTCTAAACATTTGCTTTAGCAACCTCAAATATCCTTTAATGCTCCAAACAGAGAAGCAAGGGCCAGAAGAGTTGCAGAAATCAGAATCTTAACTTGAAGTATGTGACAGGAAATCCTTGGTGAGGCTGAGTATGGAGCCCTCACAGGGCCTTCTCTTGGGTAGGAGAAGCAGATAACTTGTATGGAATCCAAGGGAAAAGGGCAGTTATGGAAAGGCCATAAAGAATGGTAGATGGGTTTGAGGAATACTGGCAGACTTTGATGTGAGAAGCTCCCAAAGTTCTGGGAATGTGAGCTTGTATGTGGGGAAGATTTAGAGAGTTGCTGAGAGAGGTCGAGGGGCATAACTGGTGAAGGGGAGAAGTTGGTATATAGCAAATAGACTTCCACATGGGCATCCACAAGATAGCCTTCCACAACAGGTAGGAGGGGAAGGTAAGGGAATCTTGGTGGGGAGAGGTAGAAAAAGGTTTGTCATAGGAGAGGACCGGGGGCATAAGCAGGCCTTTTTCTGGGAAAGTTAGTGGGAGCAAATCCTCTCTCCAGCATGAGGGACAAAAAATGATTGTGGTGTGAAGTGCATGAGCACAGGGACTCTTGATTTGGGAAACTGGATTTTGAAACAGGAGTCTGGTCTGGTCATCCTTCTCCACTTCTGAGGACACATCTGGAGTTCTATGCCACAGTCCTGTGTTCCATGGCCCCAGAGACAAACGGCCATATTGGAGTAAGTCTAGTGAAGGACCATGGGTGTGAATAAGGGCTTGGAGCACCTGTCATACAAGGAGAGGCTTAGAGCTGGAACTGTTAACCTGGGGAAAAGAAGTCTCAAGGGTAATTTATCAAGTTTTTTATAAAATTTTGATAGGAGAAGGAAATATGGAGGTAGACTCTTTCCAGAGGTTTGAAGGGCAAGAAAACAAGACAAGGGGAAATGGCTGAAAAGTGAAACAAAGGAAATTGCATTTAAACATAAGAACAGTCTATTTTGCTTTTAAATTGTAGTCAAACACTGGAATAAGTTGGTCAGAGGTTGTGCAATCTCTGTCCTTAGAGATCCTCAAAGCCTGAGCAACCAGCTGTAGTCCAGCCTGCTATGAGTGGGGTGTTTGGAGCTTCTAACCTCAGCCATCCTCTGACTTTGCAAGTGTGTTCTCCATACCTGTTTTCTACATTTGAACATTTTAAAGCCTCTTGGGAAGGACCTAGATAAAATACAATGAACAGGAAGACAAACTCAAACCTTATCAATATGAATGGGAGCTTTCCCCCTGAATGAATACATTTATTTCCTTCATTAATAAAACAATACTTAAATTATAGATAAACAAATTATAACATCCAGCCCTGATAGGGAATAGAAAATGGTTTGGGAAATGGATATTACTGTGTTCTTATGAATCCTTTATTCACCTAAGTGAATTTGTGAGTATTATTCCCAATAAACTGCTTATGAGCAAATTTGATACAGTTAAGTCAGTGTCTGCAGAATCTGGGAATTGCAAGACACATTCCTGTCTCTGATTTACTCATCAACCTCCCTTGGGCTTAGCACTGGTGGCATTTCAGTTGTGATTTTCTGACTAATGGCACACTTTAAGGAATACGCTGAACAAATTAATAACATCATGCAAAAGTAATTCAAAGTTCAGTTTAACTTCATGATCACTAAGGAATCACAGCTGGACTCAGATAAATAAGGGGGAATTCACTTTTTTCTGGGAGAAGGATGAGAATTTTTCTGTTAAGAACTAATCTGTTCCATATTTATGAACATCAAAGAACTGCTGAAAATACAGGAATTTAGAGTGATGCAATGGTGAATTAGAATGCAGGTGAGGCCTTTCAGTGGAACAGCTCAGATGATAGCATCACTTACGTAAATTTGAAATGAGTCCAGCGTACTCCGGGCCCTAAATTTCATGTGATTGATTTGAATAGAGCCTAATTGCTTGGGGGTGTCTTAAGTCTTTTCTTTTTCTGTTCACCTGCCTACAGGTCCTGCTTTAATATTATGCAATTAAAAGTGCACACAGCATGAATAAAATGAGTTCTGATTTACAAAACCCATGTGTTTGTTATTGCTTAAGAATACTGATGAGCTCTATCAAGCCAGCTTTTAGAAGGATGGCAGTTGAAGTGAAAAAGAACTAATGGCAAGATAGAGAAATTCCTCAGCAAAATTAGTGACAAGTAGACTTCTCCTCCAGCAGGGACCTTTAGCTTTGTTTCTCTGTATGAAAACATCAGTATTAAGGTTCTTCAATAAAGAAATATTTCAGTGGATTTTTTTTCTGGTTAACTCCAGAGTCCTTTAACAGCAAAAGTGTTCATAACAGCCAGGCCACCTAAGGAAAAAAAAAAAAAAAAAAGGTAAAAGCATAGGAAAATAAATGTGTTTGTATTGATACATGTGGTTCATATCACACATGGTTTATACGTCTACTTATTGCTCACATAAACCTTTAAAACAATGCATTGCCTGTCCCATATCCATTAGGATATGTAGGATTCTCAAATTCTCAGTTTCCATTAATATCACCCAAAGATAAGAATGGCTGATATGATGACCAGCTGGTATTTCCAGAGATGAGTCTCTCTTGAAGCTCCAAAGTTTTTTTTTTTTCCATTAAAAATCATCTAAATTTGGTGAATCAATGATTCCATGCTTTCCAGATGTGTAGCTTTTCAAAAAAGCGCTGTTCAGCCTCTTCATTGGTGACAGCTTGTGGCTTGATGTGAGAGTTGCTGAATTTTCAGGATTCTGTGATCACCACCAACATG
Source organism: Corvus kubaryi (assembly GCF_017639235.1). Lineage (NCBI taxonomy): Eukaryota > Metazoa > Chordata > Aves > Passeriformes > Corvidae > Corvus > Corvus kubaryi. Next base: position 14,402,022 of record NW_024581137.1, read on the forward strand.
TGGCAGACATATCTTTCAGAGGGGATGGTGAACACAACTCTGAGAACACAGTGAAGAGGCCTAGACTAAGAGGAATTTTGTTCCTAAACATCCATCCCGACAAATAATTCAGTTCAATATTGGCTGTTGTCTTTCTAACTCTCCTGGACTATTTTGCTAAAGAAACTTTTAAGTTTTTAAAAGGAAAGGCTGACTTTCCTGGCCTCGAGAGGTAATGCCTTCACACAAAGTTAAAAGCATGGCAAAATCTCTGTAGGGTGTTCAAAGTGCTCCTGCTATGCAAGCTTTAGTCACAGTGTTTGGCCTAATTTTAAGCTATGGGATTTGTAAGAGTGGATCTATCTGCTCTTGTAGGACTTCAGTCTTAAAGCATTTTAGTATTACTTTAGTATCCATCTAATTTTTCTGCTGTGTGAATGAGAGTTGCAGAAACTGGGCTATAGGAAGATTGAAGCATTTTAAAAAAATAACACGGCCCCATTACTATATTAGTTTAATCTGTTTTCTGTGGTTGACTTCCTGTCCCAATTACTTGTGTTCCACTTAAAGATTGATGTGAGCATGGAGCTGACATCCCCCTGTATTCCAACCCATAAATCTCACAAAGATCAGGAAATTTTCAAAGCTATGTATTAAAGAACTGAAATGAAGACTGGAACCAAGAGTTATTTAATCAAAATTGGAGTTCCATGAGAATAATCAGAGACAATAATCCACAGACATTTAAAGCAAATGAACAAGAACTTAAATGTATTTTAAATTTGATTTTCAATAGAAATACCTAATTTTAATATTTTTGGGTATTGCTATTTTCTCCTTGCCATCTCTCCTTTTATTGTTGTTTGGATTTTCGTGGGTTTTCTTCTTATTATTGTTCAGTTTGTTTACATGAGTAAAAGGGATAGAAAATATTTTTTTAAGTATTTTAAAAAATATTTTTGTCCTTTTTTTCCTCTCAATTTTTTTTTTTACATAGGAGGTGGAAAATGGAGGGAAATGAAAACCTTTGCAAATTAAACTGTAGGTTGATGGGGGAGCACCAGGCTACATGCTCATCTAAGCCATTAAATTAATGCATAAAGAAAAGTCTTTGATGTCTTGTTTATTTGACAGCTGGGAGTGATTATTTATTTGTTTTCTGTAATAATAACTGCCAGGAAAACATTTTGATAATCTAATGCGGTGGCTTCAGTCATTAGTGTGCTCTAAATGGTGAGAAATCTCATACTTACTCATAAGACTCTGATAGGATCCATGACTGTATCTTCAACTCAGCTTCAGGCACTCCAGAAATGCAGCTCTTGGAACTTTTGCAGAGCACTGTTGCTGAAATTTAAATACCCGGGCTGAGCCCGTTTGTTTCATTTCTGTACACTGTGCATCTTCCAGGGCTGTGCAGAGCATTCAGCACCTCACAGTGTGGAGCTCTGGGAGTAGGCGGTCATGTATGTAACGCTATGGAGTACCTGAAGTGGGAGATGGTGTGTTTGGTTTGTGAAAACACAATCCCTACGAGCGAAAATGCATCCCAGTCACTGCTGCAGTGCTGTCTGTTTGAAGGGTGTTTTCCTCTTGAGCCCAAATTCCTCTTTCATTAGTGGAAAGAAGCCTTACAGCTTCCTGCGGGGCTCGTCTATTCTTGCACAAGTGGGGAAAGCAGCTGAAGCATTTTTCTCCTTTCCTCTTCTCTTCATTATAGCAAGAGAGAGGCAGTTTATTCCTCTACCAGATTAAGACTTACTGCAACTATGAGGAGTTAGAGAAGGGGCTATGTATCCTTGTAAAGTAAATAAGGACTGTGGCAGTCTTATCCACTGGCATTTTAATCTTTGAAACAATCTTTCTTGCTGTGAAAAGAATGTGAAGAATTCAAGGTGAGATGGAACCACTAGATTATTTATTCTAAACTGCTCAGTGTATTGGTCCATAAATCATCACCAATTGAACTGAGTTGAAGTGCTTACCAATAGTGTACCATCTGAGCAGCATCCATTTTTTGTCCAAATGACTTCTGAAATATAGAGTCTGACTCTTTTAGTTTATTCCAGGTGTTAGTACTCTTCACAGATACAGATTTGGCCTTAAGCTTCATTTTGTCGTCATTAATTTCTGTCAGAGCCAACCACAGTGTAGTAGACAAAATTACACAGAGCCACAGAATATTTTGTAAACTACAGGGTTTTCACTGCAAGCTATTTTCCTCGATTTATGAATAGATTCCTGAAATTATTCCATGATTTTATTATGTTTTATGTTTTATGTCCTACAAGAAAAAAAAAAAGGAGAATAACACAATACTTCAGTGCTGATCACCACACTGATACTGTACAGAAAGGTAAAACAGTTACTTGGACCCCAGGGTGACCCTTAATGGTCACAATAAGCCCTTTTTTCCAACAACCACAATAAGAGCTCTGCTTGGTTACTTGTGTGAGTCTCTCCACTCAGCCCAGCACTTTATGGGACTCTGTTAAACTTTGTCATCTGCATGGTTTTAGCAGATGTGCTTTTTAGATCTGTACTAAAGACTCAGACAGATCCTCACCTCTGTTGGCTTGGTGGCTGTCTTCCCAATTTTTTTCCTCCAATAACCAGTTCATTCTTCATTTAACACAGGCTTCATATTGCTGGTTTTTTTGTTTGTTTTTAATGAGGCTGTTATACAATGCTATCAATTTCTTCACAATGGCTGTGTACCAAATTTTATAATATGTTTTTGTGATTTATGAGTATTTAACTACTAGAGGTGAGGCTTGACCAAAGACCCAGACTGAAGAGTCAGTATTACCTTCTTTCTGTGATGAGGAAGTCAATGGAAATAAATTTATCACACCTATAATAAAAAATTCAGAATTGCCAACTGTTTTAGCTTGTATGTAAACATCAGTTTCCCAGTGGGAGCTGTGTCTGCACATGTACTGTCAGAATTCATCTCATGCTTCAGGGTAGCATTGTGTAGCAACAGATGATGGTGTTCTAAGGACAGGGCTTTTACCTCATTGTGGATTTCCCCATGCATAAAAATGATAAGGAGCAGATTGATAAAGAAACAGAAAATGTCTCTCTCTTAAATGGTCTTTAAGATTTTCATGAGAGAAAATGAATAAATTCTTACTGAGAACCAAAATGCTGTACTGATGAACATTCTTCCCTAAGAGGGAAGAGAGAGTGAAGGCAGAATGAGGCATGAAATGGTAGGACTTTGATAGCGGTATAAAAGAGATGTGGTGGAGGAAGGTCTACAGAGTAGAACAGCTTCTCAGTTTTAATATTATATCAATGTTTCATTTCTAAATGCTTTACCAATGACAAACACACAAATAATGGATGTTACAAACCTGAGCACTGCACGTTGTATCAGTTGTAAGTATAAAAGAACAAAACTATTAAAAAGCAATAAACTTTTTGTACTTTGATAACCCAAAAACTGATTAATCATTAAGTTGTATATTAAACATTTATCAATACTTTTGAAGTATTTATAATTAGGACTTCATGATGAAGCTGGTTTCCTCTTTGCTGTAATGTAGCATTGTGTGTCTGTTGTAGAAGGCATATAGTTTTAATGAGTTATTTACTCTTTCAGTGTATTCAGTGAACATGTAATGATGGACTTCCTGAAATGGCATTGTCATAGTATATGATCTTGATAGAAAACACTGATCTAAAATTTCTTTGCATCTGAGGCTGTTCAAGTCTAGGGTCAGATACAGATAAGCCTTTGATAAGCATGGGTGGAACTAAACTGAGTTCTGAGATGGCAAAAATGCTGGCAGTCAAGCCTGATTCTTTTCCACAGTGAACTTGAGAGGGTGGATTATTGTTCTGTATATATGTTCCTGGAGCTATGTAAGACTCTTCAGGCTCATTTAGAGTGGCACTTTTGGTAGTAGAGAAAAAATTACTTAATCCAAAAGCAGACATGACCTCAACATAGATGTATACAGCAGCAGTGGTACTTGATGATAATAAGACTCCAGTATATCCTCATTACAGTTCTGGCAAACAAACATAATCACTATCATTAAAATAGAAATAACACCACTCATCATTTAAGTCCTAAACACCTCATTAGAAATTTTAGGCAGGAATGCTGCTTACTGGCAAGAGCTCAAATGCAGAGTCAAATCCTAAAAAAGCAGAGGACCTGTCATATTTTGTAGTGCAGGGATCCTTGTTTGCATAGCGTTACCAAAGTAGGAAGAAAAGTTATAAACACAAGCTTTAGACTGTAGCTAATTTAATGGTAGGGCAGGCGCTTTGTAGTTTCACAATTGCTCTGCAGTGGAGAGAAGTTATCCTTTATCATTAGGCTGTGGTAGAAAACAGCACCAGTAATGACAACTCAGCACCAACACAACTAATGTGGTGCACTGCAGTTGAATGCTGGTTTGCTATATCATCTTTTATTTAATCTCAGCTGTGAGTATTCTGGCTACCATAAAATGCCCCCCTCCTGGTCCTAGGAATGTAATAGTTGATGGATTGAAACACCTTTCATTGCACTGGAAGGAGCAGCAGGAGTGAGGATGCACCTTTGCCCTGACGGGTGACCAGGGCCAGCCTTCTTTAACAGGTCTGACTGTGTGCAAACTGGGTTAGCAGTGAAATTTCCTAAAGGGAAATGCTGTGCATAGCACTGAGCATTTTCTCAGTCAAAAGAGACAACTCCCTAGTGTGAAATTTTGTAGGACTTTATAAAACTGCACATGAATGAACACTATTGAATGTTCTTAACACTCCTGATTTTCTGTGTGAATTTGACCAAAATGAGACTAAAATCTCTCCTATTACAGGATTAAAAATCTCCAGGAAGCCATTTGCTGCTGCTGTAGTAAATTTTCATTACTATGCCACTTTGTGAACTAAGAACAAAGTTATTTTGCTGATAGGACAACCCTGCTGTGTGTAGCTCTGAAGAACATCAGTGATACACTGCAGCAAGTAATAATATTCATCAAGATAGTCTTTGCTACTCCTTCCAATTTACCCTTGGGAATATAAAGAATTGCTTTTTATATTATTTGTTTGAAGATGCTGAGTGAGTAATTGAGCCTAGTAAGAGCACTACAAACAATGTTTTATTCCCTATCCAGTTCAGACCACCTTATGAGCACAAGCAGGTTTCTTTAATATCTTTGTTGCAGCCCAGTGAGAAATCTGATATACTTCATAGAACTGGTGAACAGCAGCATGTGGGTGGCAAGAGCATCATGAACAATAAAGCCTGCTTATAAAGCACTTCACATGTGGATCCTTTTACTGCTACGTGAGTTCACAGGAGTTTGCATTAGTCCTCACTGAGCCTTTCCTGATGTCTGGAATGTTCATTCATTTGATGATGGAGACTCAGGAGGTGTGAGCACGTTCTCTGAGTCTCTGTTGGCAGTTAGCACTGGGTTCTTCTGTAATTTGCTTGAAAATATCAACAAAATAGCCCTCTTACTGGCAGTGATATTGACTCTGTAATGGATAAATCAAGTAGTGGGCTGTATTTAATCACCAAATTAGACAAACAGTTTTATGAACAGGGGATTGAAGGAAACCTGGTTTCTTGTGGGTGTTACTTGTGCAGAGGTATAGGCTGTGTATCTGATGTTAAATTCACAGCTGTCTAATGAAAAGGGAGTCTGTGCTACTATTTTTTTTTTCTCACAATGAGGACTCTAATGATATGTTTTCTTTTGCTATCCCTCCTTGTGAGGTGATGAACTTTTGAGATTTGCACTATGCTGTGGGTTTTGATCAGAACTACAAAATTTGTGCAGGCAGAGAAATGGACACCCACAGATATATATATATATATATATATATATATATATCTATCTATCTATCTTAATGTAAATAAGCCTTGAGTATTAGCTACCTGTAAATTCTTTTATCTCTAAGAGAATCTCTGTTTCATTCAGTTAAAAAAGTTTGTGCTACCATGAGAGAATGAAAGTAGCTAGTCAGGGATCCAGTCTGTCAGAATTAAAGCTTATGGGATGTTGTCTGTTCAATTGTACCACTGACACTCATGTCCTTTACTGAAGCTGAAATTCTTATCTTAGAAGGTACCTCTCCTGTTTTTATTGCCTGAGAGGCCTCATGTACCTTCCTCTCATTCTGAGAAATAAAGAAGCATTGGTATCTGTGTGCTTTTTAATCTATGCTGACAAGAACCATTCTTGTTTTTATATAGAATGTTCTTGTTCATGCAGGATTTTGCTTCCTGGGTTCTAGTCATTAGGTATAAACTATCACAAGATCTCATAAGGAATTAGGGATTCTTATTCTCTTCATGCCAAACATTTTTTGATACAAATATTTCTCAAATTCCTTATTCAGCCAGTCCTGGCTTGAGCCTGGCTTCACAGTCATTGTCAGGCATTGCAGTAAGCTTTAAAACGAAATGTCCAAAATATAACAGACACACACAATCTCACTTTCATTTCTCTGAGTGACACATATTGATTCTATGGTGTATGTGAGGATGACAAAACATGGATTTTTGGTTGGAATGCCTTGAATCTACCTCACAACTTCTTATATATAGAGGAATCACTTTTGCTGTTTCCCTGACGTGAAATACAGTTCCCTCCTCAATGTTTGCATCAATGCAACATACCTTTTTCTCTGAACAATTTTGCCAACAGACTGTGGCAGAACATTAGTGTGACAGGACAGTAACAGTGTTATGGAAATCAGCTTTTTTTTCCCCAAATAGTTCTAAAAAATTACTAGATGAAAAGAAATCAATAAATTCACTTTTCTTTCATGAATCAGCCCTTGACACAGAAGTTGATGACTTGTCTTGGAAATTGAAAAGTAACATCCAAGGCTTGTTAGGTGAAAGAGATTTAGAGTGTATTAAAAGCAGCCTCAGTTTGGTGGCACATAGTGACAATCATTTGAATTATTTGACTGTAAAAATACTTATACTACATTGTTTATATTGTCCAAAGTTAATAAGATAATGTATGTCAGTTTATTGGAAAATTAAGCAGGATATCTTAAGACCCTGTAATAAGTGAAAAAAGCATGTAATCCCTTTTATAGGGTATATGATGAATTATTATGAGTAAAAGATGAAGGTGCCTCATACATGTGTATGTGAGGACATCAGGAAGCTTGCCTGGAGGATCAGGTTGTGTGTATAGAAAATGTGCTGAGGCAGAGGCCTATGCAGTGAACTGCCCAGGGTTGCTGCATGCCTCTAGGAAACCTTGGGAGAGGAGGTGGGAATGAGCCACAGCTCTAATCTTGTGACTGTTTGCAGGTGGTGTTTATAGACAACCATTGTGGTCCCATCAAAGATAATGAGAACTTTTCTATTGGTTTTTTTGGGACGTCAGTTCTTTATAAAACATGGCTTTGATCTGGGTTCTGAAGTGCAATTTTGCCTTGGCTTCCTTGCCAGAAGGTTCTGAAAAGGTGTTAATTCGAAAGATTCTGCTGGATTTGCCTTTTTATGTTCTTTCTAGAAGATACAAGATGACATTGCCATTGCTAGTGATGTGTTTGATTGTGATTTTTTCATGTCCACCTCATCATTGTAAGTCAGGAGCTGCATAACCTGGGTGCTCTGGAGTTTAAGTATTTTCTAGCTGACAACTGAAGAAAAAAGGCCTGTGATATTCTGTTGACACCCAGCAGAAATTTATTCATTCTGTCACATAAACTGTGTTCTGAATAGGTTTTAAAATTGCTTTAGTGTAGGATTGTTCCTATAATGAGAAGACTGGGTCTGTTTTGGCTTGAAATAGGACTACTGCTTGGTGAAAAGGCACTCCTGATCCTAATCTTCCAGCAGAACACCGTTCTGGCCATCACCTTGAACAAGCTTTCAGCAGGGCATTTTACCACCGCATGAGGGCTAACAGACTCCTTAGATGTTGGTGGAAGTGAATCCAATCTACTACCAATGTTGGTGGAAGAATGCAATCTCTGGGAAAAATATGCCCAGATTACCAGCAGCAGAGCAACACACAGATATGTGAGATTTTCTGTACTGTCTTGCTTGTCTCTGCCTACTGTGGGCAGTTCTGTGTAGCCTCAGTCCTCTTAGAAAAGCATATGTGTATTTTGCAGGTGTAATTAGATGGATGGCACTTAGATGAGCTGCTCCGCTTTCTGGATATCCTTCCAGCCCCAACTAATCTGCAAGTTTGTACGCATCAATGTTGGCCACTCACCTTGCAAGGAAGGCAATGTCTTCCTTCCAGCCAGTTTCTTCTTTCATGTATCAGTTTTATAATTGGAGATGTTAGGACCTTTTACTTGTAGAGTTTTTGGATATTTCCCGTGTCTCCGGTTTCTCTTGGTTGGCTAAAATTTACTTTGTAGCTGCTTCCCTACTGTATGAAAAGAATAGTTAATGTCTGAATAAATCTTTAATATTGCTTCTTGGTCTTACGGAGCTCTTCAGACTTCCCAGTGAGACCTTGGCTGGAGAATGAGACTGTCTCTACCACCTAATCTGTCAGAACTGAGTAACAATGTGGTTTCAAAAGGCTGAGGGAGAAAATGTCCTTTTTTTTTTTTTCAGAGGGACACTGGCCTGCTAAGGAGGTGGGGTTCTGAGGGTCCTCCCTTTCTTTCCTTTACCTCTGCTCTGGACTATTATTCATGGCAGAGTAATTGTGGATGCCCCGTCCCTGGAAGTGTTCAGGAATGGGTTGGATGGAGGTCTGAGTCACCTGGTCTAGTTAAAAGTGTTCCTGCCAATGGCAGGGAGATAGGAACTAGATAATCTTTAAGGTTGCTTCCAACCTCCATTCTACAGTCCTATGATTTCATCCTTCTTCCCTCTTTTATTTTTCTACCAGATATACAACATCCCTGACTGATGAATAAAAGAAAACATCCTACAATGCTTGTGAAGAGCTCATGAGTAAAAAGGATAAACATGGCTGAAATGGTAAAACTACAATATATTCTGTTAATACGTATTTTTTATTCCACACTGTGAATCATAATATCTATTTGAGCAACCTGCTTAATGATTTAGTACTTTATTACGTACATTATGGTCAGACTTGTTCCAATGGTTAACACATTGCCTGAAGAACCAGGCTACACGGGAGGAACTTGACTGACAATTCTCTGTACTTATCTCAGTGCTGTTCTAAAGAATCACAGACTTTTTCACCTGTGAAATAGTTTTAATGAAATCAAACAAGCTTGCATTTCACTTGGTGTCTACCTGGGCTCAAAGGCAGTGTAAGGCACCCTAGAGATGATTGTACTGCAGACTATTCCGGTTAGAATGTGTTTTACTCTTGCTGGGCACCAATGAGCAGTCCTTTCAACAAGTACAAGGACAACATTGTTGGTGCTCTCAAGAGAGCAAGTACCTGTCTCCCAACTAGCACTGTAACTGGCTTCTACGACTTAAAGTGCAAAATGCCATAGAAGTGTCTTCTCCCTTTAATTAAAGTTTGAAGGATAAGCTGTCTGGCAGGGCTTGTTCTTGTCCCAGTTTAACTAAAGTATTCCATTAGCAGGTACTGTTGGAGAGTTTGGTAACTAAAAAGGACACAGAAATTTTTCTATCTTTCTGAAGGAATGTTCTAAAAATGAGAATGTATTCACTATCTATCTGCCTATTTCATTTCAAATGCATCAAAGAGCTGGGAGTTCATATCTGCATCTGTTGGCTTCAAAGGCAAAGTTTTGGTACAGCTGAACCAATTTAAGAACTGTTTTCTCCTTGAAAGAACATAGAACCTACCAGTCCATCTCTCAACTAGGATTGATTCTCCCTGTCTTTACAACACATTTGTTATTGTGGGAGTATTTTTTCAAGAACAGGACAGAAGAAAGCAACCTCATTACCTGACCACCATCAGACATTAGATAAATCTTTTCTGCCTTTATCTGTGCTGATCAATATAGCAAAAATTCCTCCAGATGGAATTTTCTCATGAAAGACTCTGTTTTGATTACCCAGAGAACCGAGCAAATCTGTAACTCTGTGTAGGTGTTTGAGGAAAGCACAGTTTGCATGTCTGGCAGACCGTCTCACTGGGATGCAGTGAGAGCAATTGGCTTTGCTTTTTATTGATCAAGGCCAGCATCTTGCTCAAAATGCCGAGGGCCAACTTTTCTGTATGAACAGCTTTAATGTTGAAGTCTATGCTAGAAGCAGTGAGAGAGCAGCCACTGAAAGTATGATCCCAGTACTACAATGCCCTATTCTGAAGAGAAAAACAACCACTTACCAAGGCAGAGACATGTTTACTTGGCAGGTGCTTCTGGTGGCTAAAGATGCAATCCTCATGAAAAAATTTTGCAGCTGTCCTTTTGTTGGAATTTTTCACCTTTTTTGGCCTATCAACAGAAGAGAATTTCCAAGTCCTCCTTGTGTGATTCAGTATAGACTTCACCAGTTTATTTTAGACTGTTGTGAGAGATGATTTCAGTTAAGCTCTGATACTTGCATGGCTTAAGCTGCTGCAAACATTTGCTGACCAAATACCTACTTGCATCTAACTTAATGATGCTTAAGAATATGAGTGGTGCCAATCACAACCTCTTCTAAGGCACTCTGTGTTTAAATAACAAAGTTAGCCCTCAAAGCTCCTGGAAATGTATTTATCCTGCAAGAGCCTTCAGCTTGAACTCTGTTCATCTACTCATCTTAAATATAGCATTCTCTTTCAGAATGTTAAAAAATTGCTCTCTTGAAGGTAGCTCAGATGAGAGCAAAGTGTCATGTAGGAAGCAGACTGAGACAAGAAAAGGAGTTGTCTTACTCCACATGGTCCCTTGAAGATAGAAAGAATTTTTGTTAAAAATAGCCTGTTGAGGAAGTTTGGAGATCTTTGCTGCTTCAAGTACTATAACTAGGGAAAGAATAATGATATGTCAGTGAAAATATTCTTTCCTGTCTCTAGACATATTTCTGCACATTATTATTATTGAGATACTGAAACTAAAATCTCTCTAAATAAGGCTCTTATAGGAAAGTGCTCAGCCCAGCTGAATTCCTGTTATAATAGTTCAGCCAAGAATTGTCAAAAGTAGGAGCCTGCAGTTGGATAAATTCTTTGTGTTGAGCATCCAGTAGAATCCATTGAAGAAAATGGAAGCAGACACTTGCTCATAGCTTTGAAAATCACTTATGTGTATGTCTGTGTTGGGAGCCAGCATTGCATAGAAATGTCACACTTCTCAGAGTTTTGATCTAAATTCTGAAGCCCTGTTCTTGACCCTTATTTTGTGGATGCCTCCATAAACTATTTCTAACTTTTCCCAGCAAATCTCTCCAAAAAAACACTTTTATGGCATTTTGCACTATGTCAAAGACGTAATCTGTATTGGTTTTACATACTCACTAGTGACCCATGCAAATGTGTGCATAAAGTCCAACTGAAGCATAATAAACCCCATCTGTATTCTAAATGTGAGTGTACACGACAGAAGGAAACCAACACAAGAACATATTGCTGGCTGTTGATTCTGACACTCTTCCCACACTGTGATTTAGTGAGAAGAGCAACCTTGTAAGACTGTGTCACTGTCAATCTGCTCACATCATGGAAAGACAAGTAACCAGTCATAAAGGATCTCAGGCAGAGATATTTATCGTCTCCAAAGCAAGTAAATGTCATGACAAAAGGTATAGGACTTCCCAGCAAATCACAAAGAACAAATATGCATCTTAGTATACAATGTAGTACAAACCACAAGAGAGGGAGGAATCATTCTCACTGTGCTGACTGTGCTTGCAAAGATAAACAAGGAGAATCTTGAAACTTCGGCTTGTAGGCATTTTTATCCAATTTTATTGATCAATCATACGAGAAAGGGCTAACAGTCCCTGTGTTTTAAATGTTATCTGACTACCGGCCTTATCAGATGTCAATTGAAACTGTTTGGTCGATTTCAAGCACAAAATTTTCATAGGATCATTTGGATTGGCTTCTAAGAGCATAAAGTCCAACCACTAAACTAATGCTGCCGAGTCCACCCCTAAAGCACGGATAACTGCCACATCTGCACATCTTTTAAATATCTCCAGGTATGATGCCTCCACCACTTCCTTTGGCAGCTTGTTCCAATGCTTGACAACCCTTTTGGTGAACAAATTCTTCCTAGTATTAGATCCAAACCTTCCCTGGCACAACTTGAGGCCATTTTCTCTTGTCCTGTTGATTGTTACTTGGGAGAAGAGACTGACCCCCACCTCACTACACCCTCCTTTTAAGTAGTTGGTGAGGTCTTCCCTCAGCCTCCTTCTCTCCAGGCTAAACACTCCCAACTCCTCAAATGGTCATCAGACTTGTGCTCCAGACCCTTCCTGAGCTCTGTTGCCCTTTTCTGGACACTCTCCAGTGTCTTTCTTGTAGGGAGGGGCCCAAAACTGAACACAGCACTCACCAGTGCTGAGTACCAGTGGGACAATCACTGCCCTGGTCCTGCTGGCCACACCATTGCTGATACAGGCCAGGATGCCATTGGCCTTCTTGGTCTCCTGGGCACACGCTGGCTCATATCCAGCTGCTGTTGACCAGCAGCCCCAGGTCCTTTTCTGCCCAGCAGCTCTCCAGCCACTCTGCCCCCAACCCATAGTGCGGCACAGGGTTGTTGTGACCCAAGCACAGGACCTGGCACTTGCCCTTCTTGAATTTCATGTAATTGCCCTCAGCCCATTGAACCAGCCTGTTCTGATCCCTCTGTAGAGCCTTCCTACCCTCCAGCAGACTCCCACCAAACTTTATGTGTTGTCTGCAAATTGACTCACAGTGCACTTGATCACCTGGTCCAGATCATGGATAAAGCCCTGGGGACAGGCCACCAACAGGATGTAACTCCACTCATCAACAGCTCTAGGCTTGGTCATTCAGCTATTTTTTTTTACCCAGAAAAAAGTGGACCTGACCAAGCTGTAAGCAGCCAGTTTCTTCAGGAGAATTCTGTAGGAAATGCTGTTAAAGGCTTTTCTGAAGTCTAGGTGAATAACATCCACAGTTTGTCCCTTGTCCACTAAGCTGGTCACTTTGCCATCAAAGGAGATCAGGTTGGCCAAACCGGCCCTTCATAAACCCCTAGTAGCTGGGTCTGATCCCCTGGTGGTCCTGTACATGCTGCATGACGGCACTCAAGATGATATGCTGCATGACTTTGCCTGGCACTGAGGTCAGACTGAATGGCCTATAGGATCCCACATCCTCCTTCCAACACTTCCTATAGATGCGTGTCACATTTGCTAACTGCTGGTCAACTGGGACCTCTCTGGTTTTCCAGGACTGCTGATAATTGTTTGAAAGAGGCTTACTGAGCACTTCTACCAGTAACCTTAGGTGGATCCAGCCCCATCTGACTGGCAATCTTTGGAAAATAAAAATAGTTAGAAATAGCAGTTCAATGCCATGGAAACAGTGAAATCTGCAAAATATTTTGTTTCATCCTATTATAGAGTGAAATAAAAAATTTTAAAAACTTTTCTCTCTCCTTCCATGTTTTTCTGAGACTCCACATATGCAGTAGTCACAGTGATTTGGGCTGATATCTGTGTGTGGAAACTCATGTTCTCCCAGGTTCAGTAAGTTCTCTCAAAACATTACTGCCTAAACTATCCTCCTTTCTTGGCAAAGTGGAATGAGAATTGAGGCTGCTCAGCTGTCATGCAGCCAATTTGCTTGAGCCTGCAGTATGCAGTGTGTGGTACAGTGGTCAAAGGTCTTGTGTTGTGGGGAGAAGGCTGCTGTTGAACATAAATCCTACCATGGACCAGGGAAACCATCCTAACAACACTGTCAGTAGCATTAGCACACCTCTCTGAAAGATTTCTGTTTCAAAAGGTAAATGTGTCAGGAACATTTTTTATTTTTGGTTTTGACTTGATAAAGAGTTATGCTGTAGCTCAAATTTTTTTCTCACTTACACGTCTTAGTAGTCCTGAATGCTAAAGAATGGAAACTCAAAGTACCACCCTGTACTTGCCTGTGCCTTCCATATGCTGAAGTTACAACTGCTTCTGATCTTGTATTTAAAAACAGCTCCCAGATGCAAATTTGGCTAAGTGCAGATGCATCACTAAAGTGTTTTTGCAAGTATGAGGTCAATGCTGTTTAGGAAAAAAAAAACCAGAATGAGACTGATAATCACCTCTGTTAATTTAAGGACTTAATTTATTCTAGTGCGATAACGTATTCTTATCCACCATTTGTCATAGCCATTGCCAGCTTCAAAAGCAAAGTGCAGTGCAGCTTCTTAGGTTATTGGATGCAGCTTTCCTTCACAAAGGAAGAGCCTGTATAAAGCAGAGAAACCACTGAAGGCAAAATGTGGATCTGTGGAGTAACAATCAATGTGTTCTCAATGAAACCAGCATTAGATACAGGTTTCAACACATGATGGTTCTGCCAGCTCTTTCAGTATGGGTCAGTTTATCTTTCCCTGTCTAAGACTCTGCAGCTTGTAACAGTAATACTGTCATGAGTTCTTCTGCAAGGAATAGCCATATTTTCAATGTTACAACTGTGCAAATTGACAAAAACTGCTTTTATTTCCTTTACTCATTCAACAATCAGCGTAGCCCCATATTTTGAACGGTCTGGATAAAGCATCATAAAAAGTTGTTCAGAGTTGTCAGAAGAAATGGATGTTAAAAGGGGCTGTCAGTAGTTAATCCATTTCTTACAGTGGTTAAACTGCTGGTGACATTGAAACCAAGACTGAAGGGTGTGATGCTGAGAAGTGGCATATCCATCACTGTCTCTGGTAATGAGCTAAATCCTGATCTGATATCACAACTCATTTAGGAAATGATCACTGGAAATTTCAGACTATGTATTTCTAAATCACAGAATGGTTGAGGATGAAAGGGACCTCTAAAGGTCATCTCTAGGGGCAACCTCCCTGCTCAAGTAAAGTGGGAACCAGTTGTTAATGGTGGTGTTCAGACTGGCTTATGGATGTTTCTAGGGAGGGAGATTCCACCATTTCTATGGTGTTAGTGCTCAGTTACCTTCTCAGTGAAAAAGTGTTTCCTTCTGTTCTGAGGAAACTTCCTATGTTTCAGTTTGTACCCATCAACTGGGCACCTTTTGTTACCGTGCCCCACTGACAGAGCCAGTCTTGTGTATTCCTTACACATCCCTTCATGTATTTATACATGATAAGATGTCTTTGAGTCTTCTCCAGGCTGAACAGTGCCATCTGTCTCAGCCTTTCCTCATAGGGAAGATGCTCCAGTTTCCCTTAATCTCCCTTAGTAACACTAGCCCCTTTGCTGGACTCTGTCCAGTATGTTCATCTCTCTCTTGTGTTGAGGGGCCCAGAACTGGACACAGCACTCCAAGTGTGGCCTCACCAGTGTTGAGCAGAGAGGATTTGCTGGGAATACTTTGTCTAATGTAGCTTAGGATACTGTTTGCTACCTTTGCAGCAAGGGCACATTGCAGGACCCCCAAGTCCTTTTCTGCAAAGCTGAATCTGAAAGAAGAAAAAGACCAACTCTACATGAGTTGTGTTTTGCTGTTGCTTTGATGTGAGGCTGTCGGGTGTAATTTTTGGGGCCTTGTTTTGGTTAGTAAAGAAAATGTTTTCCTTGTTTACCTTTAGTCATTAAATGAGCCACCCCAAAAGAGAAAGGCCAGCACTATACTAAATCTGTGGCAGATGACAAGAGAAGATTTACGTAGAGAATAATCTTAGGTGCTTTGACTTCTGTGTTTACCTTGTGTTCACTGGTCATCCTGTGATTAGAGCATGTTCTCTTGCCATGAATGAGGACCTGGCGTTAGTACTGACCCCTCTTTAAGTGGTGACCTTAAAGGGAAAAAGGCCTCTTGGTAGCCATTGGCCTGCATGCCCACAGTCATGCTGGAATAAATGTTTTTCTTCAGTAATTGGTACGGCACAAGGTTAGTAGCAGCACTTTGTGTCATGGTAACATACTAGAGATATTGGAATTTTTAAAAATTCCATATCATAATTGGTTTCAGAAGTGGTTCAGGTTATCTTATCCGTAAAAATCAAAACCTACCCTAAAATTAAAAGTGAAAGCTGTATGACAGTAATTTTACATTTCATTTTTTCTATGTCAAGTGCATGGTTCATTAGCATTTGTATTCCCTTTCAGTCAGGATGATAAAAGACCTATAAAGCACTGTAAAACAAAAAGCATAACTAAGCCAAAATGCCCTTCTTCAGAGTAGCTACCTTATATTTTGAAATGCTTCAACAGGGGCAAGGTCTTACCAGGGCAGAAACAGTATGTGAATTAATGATGAGAAATCCTCATGTAATTTTCTAGCCCAAGGAAATCTTTAGGAAGAATAAAACCAAAATGTGGAGCAAAAGCGTAGCTGCCATGTTGTTTGATACCATCAGTCCTCACCTGATTTCTTGTAGTAATGCTTTCTAATAAAAAAAGTTGTCTCTGTCTCCTGTTACTCCAGCGGCTCTGAGAAAAAAAAGGTGCCATAGCTCAGGGAATCACCTTGGTTCAAAGGTCCAATCTCAAACAAAAAGGAAAGAATTAAGATGTGGGGAATGACAATTTTCTCTTTTAACTTTGGCAAAAAAAATGTAAATAATACTTACGGAGCACTGAAGAAATATCTGAATTTAGCTTGTTTTTAGAGCAGGTTCTACAGGACTACATAGTGGTAAAGCAGAAGTATGGAAACTAGTAGAAACTGGTTTTGGTTGAATAATGGAAAATGTGGCTGTCATGGACATCTGATGAGCTGCTGATGGGGAAATGCATTATGGGATGGATTTGGGAGTGCAGTGCAGAGGAGATGGAGATTAAGCCCGCTGGACTTAAGGTCATAGATAAAGCACTAATTTAAATCTACATGAATTTTTGAGCATGTTCAGCTAAAATATAGCTTCTGCAGGAGTTCAGAAGGTCTTGACATGCAGAAAGTCGATCTGTTCTTAGTGTGGAATTGAGAGATCAATTGCGCACAGACAAAACGCTCAGTTCTGAGTGAAAATAAACAGATGAAGTGCTATTCATAACTTGACATAGTCTGTGTGGTGTTGCATGGGGAAGGGTCTATTTTAATCCAGTTTGCTCAGGTTATTTGTGTCAAAGGTAATTGCTTCCTTTGTGCCATTGAACCATTTAGAGAACCAGCTGCTTGGATTTTGTTCTAATGCTAAGTTAAAATATATTTAGGGAAGTATGAAGGCAGTCCTATTTACAGACTCAAGGTTTGTAGTCAATTAAGGTCAATGCAAGTTGAGGCGACCTCAATTGTTCTCAAGATTGGGTCTTTACCATTACAATCAACCAGCATATTTCTTAAATTCTGCCACAGTGCTGGCACTTTTTCTACATCCTGCTTAAAGGTTGTTCCAGTGCAAAATTTCTGTGAAAACTATTAATCCCTAAAGGAATGAATTGGATAAAGAATAAAAGAGACAGGCTGAGTCACATCCTTTCATAGAATGTCCTTTCCTAAAATTTGGAGAAAGAGAAAGAAAAAAAAAAAAGGAGGAGAGCCAATAAAATAATTGTCCTAGGGGACATACTGAAAATGTTATAGTCACTTCTGGTGTAAGAACAGTAGATAAATTGTGGCTTGTTGCCAATGTTTTCTTCTCCCTGGGATTAAATCAGAGCAACTGTGAAATTATTCTAATATAAGCATACAGTCAGAAGCCATCCCTTTAAATTTTTTTTAATATATAATTTCCGTGTACAATTAAATTTAGTTCCAATGAAACACTTCTACTTCCCTATTTTTTGCAAGGCAACAAATGTTTCAGGCAGAGTTCTAAGTGTCTAAATCATTCTCTGGATAATTTGAAGAGAAGTAGATGCACTAGACTGGCTATGAAGTGTCAGCTAAATTTCTAGGGCTACCCTGTGTTACCTGACCTACATGCTGCTTTTGTCTGGGACCACATGAATTGTTCAAATTCCCTGTTTTATCTATGTAATACTATTTTCTCTGAAGTCCAAATGACCTCAAAGTTGTGTAATTCTCTTGCATGGGGATGATACATCCTGAAAATGACTTTTGTTGAAGCCCTGAAGAGCAGTATTACTAGGTGTTGAAGTTATGATTGTTATACTACAAGGGAGTTCTTATGGTCCAGAGGACAACCAGGGAATATCAGCCTGGGAAAATTTCCATTCATCATAGCCAGTTGTTTGAGACTGAACATGTGAGAAGAGTAGATAGACCAATACTGCCTCTTTCTGTTTAGTAGGGGATTTAAAATAGTTTCCTACATATTGAAAGACTTGTATCCTGTAGAGCTGAAGTATTCTTTATGCTTGCTCCTTGCAACATATTTCCCTGTAGTTTTACACTGAATCATAATGACAAGAACTTGGCCTAAAGATGCAGCACCGTGGTCCTGAAGATTCCACTGGGTTATGACCCAAAACCAGTGAAAATGAGTTCAAAGACTTTGTCTTGTGGTAAAGTAGCCATGACACACACCTGTAAAGAAAATGTAGCAATGAAAAGACTTTCACCAATTATTTAATAATGTAAAATGTATTTATTTATCATGTCATTTATCAGCAGAAATCTCTCGATTTACGTGCCTCTGTGCTGTTCAGTGCAAGGTAATATGTTCTTCAAGTGGTAGACAGAAAGAAGATCCATGTGAGCTTTAGACAGAGATGGCAATGGTTGCTTCACAGGTGGTATCTGAGCAGAGGATAGCCCACAACTAACCTGTGAATGTCCAGTTTAGAAGAGTGGACAACCACATCCTCTTGTAATCGCTGTAATTTAATTCCAGTATCCAAAACTGAGGTTGAGATCTGCTATTCAGTGTTTGTTTATATTTTTAAATAGTATTTGCTTAATGAATTTTAAAGTCTTGACAACAAAAAGAAAAAGGACAAAAATCTCACTAAAAAATGCACAGCTGAGCACTAAATCAAATTAGCTTATTCCTGGAGTTACTTTTCCAGCAACTTTTCTGGGATCCTCTTTCCTGGCAAGTAAAATTATATGCAGTTTCATTTAGTGTTCAAAATATTCAAACCTTACATGAAG
Source organism: Corvus kubaryi (assembly GCF_017639235.1). Taxonomy (NCBI): domain Eukaryota; kingdom Metazoa; phylum Chordata; class Aves; order Passeriformes; family Corvidae; genus Corvus; species Corvus kubaryi. The sequence continues at coordinate 14,420,987 of NW_024581137.1, forward strand.
TTTGTCATATAAGATCCAAGACAGGCTCTGTGAGTATGAAGAAAGAAGAGATAATTCTGAATAGAATGGGCCCAATTCTCATTTACTGGAAAGAAAAAACCTCTGGGTAGAGATGAGGTCAATTTACATCTGCTTTGTGGTCCCTTTAAGCTATCAGGGGGGAGTAAAAGGACAATGGTGAGCAGTATGAAGCTGACTGATAGAGTAAATGAGGCCATAGCAGCAGGAGATTTTGTCCTTATTTTAGCAGAACTTAAATGCTTGTCTGTCCCGATAAATACATGTGTAGTGAATTAGTTTATTTTAGAAACAGGAAAGAAGCCATATAGCATTCATATTTTGACCTTGAAGGAATGTGAAATAGTGTTATGCTGTCCCAGTGTATTACCAGCAAGACATTACTGCCTTTATATTAAACTGCATTACAGTCAGACTAGGCCAGCCTTAAAGAAAATTTTTTGTGGGGAGTGTTCTGTACAAATTTCATGCTCCCTAGCATCACACACCACTCAATGAGGAGCCTTGCTGAAGTCCTCATGGATTGAGGTACTACCTACTGAGTTGGTAGGCAACTGTTTCAGTGTCATTATCTGTCTGCAGACATCACAAGAGAAAACACATTGTGTACAGTAAAGAAAAAATCAGGTCAGCTTGTAGGCCCAGGAGTCAGAATTTGGAAATGTCCGGCACAGAACTTCCACCTTATCTACTGTCTTGTGATTCTTGCACATAGATAAATGTTATTTGATGGATCACTGATGCTTGTGGTAGACAAAATATGATCAGAGAGGTATTGAAATTTACTCCGGATAAGAGCTTTTGGTTGATTTTCATTTGAGACTTCAAGTGACCTGATACTTTTCTAGCTTGTTGAGCACAAATACCAGAGCAATCAATTTCCTAATCTTTCTCCTGAAAAAACTGTGATGTACTGCACATAGAAATAAGAAAAGTTTTCATGTCTTTTTAATAAGATTATTGTCTTGCTGCTAATGTTCATATTCTTTGCTGAGAAATACTCATCTTAGAAACTATGCACTACCTCAGAGAGATTGTTGTGCTCCAGTCAGATCATGTATTTGTGAGTAGTACTTCAGCTTCCTGTAAATTAATGTCATTTTCTATGAATGTGAAGTACAAATGCTAATTTGATGTAACGCCGAAAGAGGCAACTGCAGTGTTATGATGTGACCTTTAATGGATGTAAAAGGTTCCTAGCACTAACAGTGTCTGTGGACAAATCCAGCTTAAACTATTTGATGACAGACACTAATCTAAAGTTTTATTCATTTCTGTCTATAAACCAGGCTGTTATCTTCGATGGTTTGCTCCTCTGCTGCCCTCAGACAACCCCATCCTATTGAAATCAACAGGAGTTTGCAATTAACTTGGACAGATCCAGAGGACAAGCAGCACTCTGAATCTTTTCACTTATTTTCCTTGAGTTTCAAACCCTGATCAAGAGATATTTCAGGATGTCCTGCTGTAGTACATTTGCTTTTCATTTCTCTTTAGCTATAAAATCTAAAACTCCTTTAATACTGTTCTTGGTGTGGATATCTACTGAGCAAGCAGATGGTTCATCCCCCATGTAGCCTCTATTTTTTTCTAGAAAGTCCCAGCCTGCAGAGCTTTTCCTGGCCCAATACAACGCTTTTCTAGTAACAGCCCATCACATAAAATAAAGAAACGTTGAATGTTTCTTAAACCTGTATGAGGTGGATGTACTGGAATTCATTAATCCTCTCTCACTGCAACATGGATTTACCTGAATACAGTAAAAACTACAATTGACTGTCTTGTTACAATGTAGCAGTTCATCCTTCATTTGCTTCGGATACATCTTTCACACACACACAAAATACTGCTCTTTGGACCAGGACATCTTTGTCTCAATCAGTTTGAAAACTAAGACAGAGGCATAGTTCTGTTGTATTGGTGAAGGTCTGTCTCAGCTCTTCTGGTAAAAGTGAGCTTTCAAAGCAAAAAAACAGTGAAGAAGTACAGCTGACTGCTACCAGCTTTCGGTACAGTGGGCTTTGTCACGAGAGGATTAAAGACTGTTTGGTAATGATGTAATGATGAGCTTAAGAAGGAAAGAGACTAAGTAGTTCTGGCAGCTGATCAATAGTATTGACTGGAAAATACTAAGTGACCTGCATGAAACAGGCATATCGTGGATAACTGGCACATCATCATAGACAAATTCATCTTTGTAATTTAAAAACCATGAGTAGCTTAAGATACCTTTGACATGAAGTGAGAGTACTTTTGACTTATTTTTCTGTTGGTGATGTAGAAGAACTGACAAATTTTCATCTCAGTCTGAAAAAGGTTTTGGTCAAAACACATTCAAAAGCTGATGTATTTAATGCAAAGACACGAAGAAAGCGCTACACTTCCTTTCCAACCTTTCTCCTGGTGAGCACCAAAACTGTCCAGAAGTTTTGATAATGTTATAATTCCTTTAACTGTGAATCTGGATGGGGAAGTAACAAAAAAACTTGCTTTAAACAGTCCCTATATGATACTCTTTAGATGTAGCATGTCTCAAACCAGGTCCCTGGGATCCAAGTCACTTGTTGGATTTACGGTGAATACTTTAGCTTCCTATAAATTAAGATCACCTCTACATGAACTGCTTATATGGCAGTATTAAATGTAAAGAAGACAAATAAAGACTCTGCCGTTTGCACAACATGATGTCTTTTTGTCACACTGTGTGTGAATGGACAGACTCAACAGAAGCCTTTTTTCCTTAAGTGTTTTAAATAAATGCCTCAAGCTGACTTTTTAAGACTAGCACATGTTTATCAATAAACAGCATGAGCAAATGGAACTATAATTTCTTTTTTTCCCAGGGAACAGTATTTAAATTATTAATCAGAGAGCAAGTGATGAGTTAAAGGGCAAAGGCACTGTATGGCAGATCAAATTTAAACACAAGACTAACCATATCTAGGAAGTTACTTTTATGTCCCTTTAGATAGCAGGGATAGAACTAGTGCCTTTGTGCACTTCAAAACATTTCAGTATCGAAGGAACAGCTGGTTGATACTTGATAGTGTTGAGAAATCTGAATTTCCATGTGTTTATCTTGTTAACGGGAGCCTTTGCTTGGTTTCAGGTCAAGACACAATTTTTGCAATATTTGCCCTGTGTTTATTATGTTCATGTGACTAATGCCTATGAAGAAATTTAATCTTTACCTTTCCTACTGTGGGGATATTCACATGACAAAATTCGTGGTGCATATCAGGGCCTTGTAAGAATAATTTTCTAGGTCATACCCTCGGCTTGAACCAAGTTAGGAGTTTCTCTGTCTTTTATCATAAATACTTACACAGCCATTCACTAGTAGTTTCTATGTTTACCTTCACTCCTGAAATTACCTGGTAAAAATAAGTTTGTCAACTCTAGCAAAGGAAGTTATATTTCCATTATACAGGAGAGGACTACTCAAACTGAGGAAACTTGTGTCCAGTTCTAACTACCTGAGGGGTCTGTGCCCTATGGCTTTATACTTTGTTTTATGGCTGTACCTCGATCTTCTACACTCCTGTTTTTTCCTAGTGTGGTCCATCTCCTTCTTGTCCCATCTCTTTGCTTACATAGCAAATGACTCTGTTCATTAGAATTTCCATGCCAGATTGATTTTCATAGTCTGATTGCTTAACATCTTCCTCTCAGAGGACTCCTGAGGTTAATTCCTATCACCCTATTTTCAGCTCACTTTTTCAGCTCACTTTTTCAGCTCATTGTAGTCTGCTTCTCAACTTTTGTTCCTCATCCCATTTTTTTACTTGCTTTGACCCCATAGTCTCTAGCAAGGATTCCCAGAGAGTTCTCTTTGACCTCTCATTCGTTCTCAATCACATTTCATCTGAAGCCTGATGCAGGGCCTTTTCATCATATAGTCTAGGATCAATATTGCTTCTGTTTCTTGTGTCTTCTGTCTCCCTGTTATTTCTGTTCTAGCTTTTGCCACAGGTCTATTTTTAGGCATTCCTTGTCATCTGTTTCTTCCCCATTTCCCTCCTGCCCTGTTCTCTCAGATCACTGAAAATGGAAAGTTGTATATTAGAAAAAATGGGCCTCAGGGTGGTGAAGATAGAGGAAGTGGAAGACAGAGAAGAAAAGTTCAACAAGATGGACCGACACTGGATTCACTTGTTTGATTTCAGATGCCATCTGTGTATGTCCTAATCATGTTTACTGCACTGTTACCATTTACTAAGCAGTATCAGCTGAAACTCCTTTACTTCTGAAATTTGGAGGTACTTATAGGGTGAATCACTGATGAAGCTCAGGATTGGCAGAGCAGAGATTACAGCAGTTGTTGTTGCTTCAGGTGGGAGATATGTTCAGCAGCTTTTCTGTGAAAAAAAGGGAGGTGACTGCTGTGGTTCTTGCCAAAGACACTTTTTGTGTTCGTATACATATTGTAGATCCTGTGTTCTCTAGAAGGAACTGTTGCTATTATGCCTGGGGGATGGAGAGCTGACCAGCAAGGAGCATAGCTGTGAGAAATGGAACAGAAATGTTCATAGCTGCTGGGAACACACAGGAAGTACATGCAGGTTGTGACAGATGTTCAGTGAAAAATGAGTGACAGAGGCCTGAAAACTTACCCTTCTTTTGGGTTTTTACAGTGCAAATTCAGTACCAGTCAGAAGCTCATGGCTGCAGGCTAATCATTACTATGCCTGCATCTTTCTGGAATAGTGCTTCCATTGGCAACTGCTCCTTCTTCTCTTCCTTTGGGGTTGCTTCCTCTGCACCATTTCCTCTGCTCCTTTAAGTTTCAACTTACCACAACCTTTCCTTTGTCCTTGCAATCTGTAGACGTGCCAAATGGTTTGGGAAGAAGTCTAGGATGAAAAAAATAAGGGAAACAGTAGTGAAAGTATGATCTCCGAGTTTATGGTGCTGCTTGTCCATATGAAGGAGGGAATGCCTGTCACAAGAGCTTGGGAATCATCATAAAAGAAAATGCTACAGGGAGTAGTATTGTACCATGGTACCAGTGGATTAGATCAGGGCCAGCAGTGACAATATATTTTGTTCCATATATTAGTTTTGTTTCCCATACCAGAACTGTGGATGCTTCTAGAGTATCATGAAGAGAGGCTGTTTACCAGAGAGGTAAGACATAGCTTGCCATCCGGGAACTTTTTTCTCTCCAAGGTGCCTCTTACAGTGTTTTGTGGGCTGACACAAAAGAAATCTCATCTCACACAGGTGCTGGGAGTTTTTCTCACATTCACTCACTATTTATGAAGATGAAAAAATTCTGAGGAGCTATCAGGAATTTGGTTGATTGCTGGACACTGTAACCCTCAAAGGTTTCCCTCTAATCAACACAAATGTCACTACATAGCACAATATTGCCTGATCTCAAAGCAGGGATAAGAAGTGCCATTGCCCAATTTCATCTGCTTTCTTATGAGCTGAGTGGAAGTTTTAACTTGCTTCAAGCAAAGTTAAATTTTTGGGCAGTAGCTCTAATCACTAAAAACAGCTGTCCCATTCAGTCTGAGCATGATTTGCACAAGGAAACTGGGCGCCAAAGAATTACCTCTTTAAAATACATACCTTAAAACTCTGCCGGTGCTGAATATTGCCATCTGTGGAATTGAGATGTAATTTATATTTCCCTCAAGAAATTATAGTTTTAAATGCAAAAACTGTCTGAAGGGAGTTTCATTTTCCTCCTTCTTCTCCTTACGCCTTTCTACCTCCACAAACATTTGTCCTTTTCCAGACATCTCTATTCATGAGGCATGTATCCTTTTTTTGCCATTACACAGGGGGGACCTGGCTTGAATCATGACTTCTACCCCAAATATTCTTGAGTATTTTTGTTTGATACATTGCCAAATGTTAGAGAGCAACATGAAGAATTTTATTTTCCACTGCACAGGATAGAAAGATTCCAGTTTTCACTTCTCTTTGATAGTCTCCAGTAGTCTGTGCATGAGTGATCAAATAAGTAAATTGAAAGATTTTTTTCTTTGTAAAGCCTATAGGAGAAATTAATTTAGGCTCTATGAAGTTCTGACCTTTGCTCATTGCCACTGGTGTCCTCTGCATTCTGTGTACAATCTGCTTATAGTGTTGTATGTATCCATAGAATAGGAATGATCTTTTAAGATTTGCAACCTGTTTTTAAAAAGAAATCCTTTCATGGTTACCAGATTGCAAATTTTAATTAAATGGAGAGCAATAGTCTTTAAAGTTGAATCAAAGTGAGGAATTTACTACAAGGACAGTATTTATTTAATTATATTTAATTTGTTTTTCTGATTTAAGTAGGTTTTTTTCTGATTTAAACAATTTTTTTCATAAACTTCCAAGGCTGGTATGCTCGCTGGAGATTGAATTCTCCATTAACTCAGTCATTCTTGTGGCTAGAGGCTAGGATTGAGAGAAAAAGCAGAAAATGACAACGTTTTTAAGTACTTGGTGAAAACACCTAAAAAAGATGTTCTTAAATTCAGGATCATAAAAACAGAACTGTAAATGATGTCATGAAACCATGCATTAGGGGAGGAGAGCCCTTCCCTCAGTATTGCAAGGTTTTCAAGCTGATCAAAATCACAGTGGTAGACTAATGCAGAAACTGCTGGGAGTGGTCTCTCATACTTGCCCGGTTCTTGTATTCCTCCCTGGATGCTTAAAGTTAGCCAGTGCTGGAGACCATATGTTAGACTCAGGCTTTGAACAAATATGAAGTGGCTGTTTTTATATTCTTTTCTTCTGGACATTTCCTTTGTTGTATGGTCAATCATTTGGGTTACTTACAAAGCTGCCTTTGGCCTTTGAGTCTCTGAGTTCTGCAGTGATGACACGCACATCATCCCTAGTGAGGAGAGAAATTCTACCAACTGTCATGTTACTGTTTGGCTCTTTATACATAAGAGTTTGAATTTAGAAAGTGAAGAAGAGCTGAAGGCAGCTGAGTGTCAGAGAGTCCGTCAGCAAGAAATGACAGTGTGCAATGTGAGACAGATAAAAATGTAAATTAGTAATCCAAATATAAATGAGGGGGTTTGCCTCAGGAAATGTTCATGAAGGAGGTTGAGGACAGATGCCACAATTTAGGCAGCGTTTGCAAATATGGCAGCAGAAGATGGTAACCCACTATAGAATATCAGGCACAGGGTAGCAGTGATGATCAAGAGATATGAAAATGTGAAGAGTGAACAGCTTTAAGCAGAAATTTTTCCATGAACTGCAAAAGATGGAAAAGATGGAAGGATATATTTTGCAGTTTCTTTTGATGTCTCTTTTAAAAGACAGTTGATGTCTCATAAAATTGTGTTTTGTGACTGTAAAGAAACTTATGTAGGAGAGTTTTTTAAGAATAGATATAGAAATGATCCAAAAGGTTGTACAGTGAAGAAGTTAGCTTTATGGCTGGTAATGACAGAAATGAGCTTATAGGAAAGGTGATGATTCTTTTAAACTCCTGGACTCAGATGCGAATGTCTGACAACCTACAGGCTTCACTCCCTCCACTTTCAAGCTAGCAGAATTTGTCTAAGCTCCAGTCCTCTCTCAGTCATCCATCAGAGCAAACTTTGGCAGAGTCCAGTCCTGTGGTGTCCAACTAATGCTGTGGATCAGCCCTGGTGCAATATCATTTTGAAAGAGCCCTTGGATTTGAAGGATGGGAGGCACAAGCTAGAAGAGACGTGAGGCTGGGAGGATGCCTTAACTTTGTAATAGTACATTACACTCAAATTTAGGGGAGCCCTTCAGGAGATACCATATAACGAATTTCCTTCATGATCTCCCTTGCTGCTTTTTCTCTGATCAGGATGTCAGCTTCCCTATGAGATCACAGCACTGTCACCTACAGTAATAATTAGGCTCTTTCCTGCTTAAAATTACTTGCTTGTTCATTTATCTGCTTCTTTTCAGAGTTGGCCTGATTGTTTTTATTTGTTTTAAATTCCCATCTTTAAATGGGAATTAATGATTTTGGTTTCTATGATGCTCAGGTCATTCATTTAGGAAAATAATTTGTTCTCCTCCTTAGCTGACTTATTTTGTTAATATGAATAATTAATTTAGTCTTATAACCTACTATCTGGAGGATGCCATTAAACTGAAAGGTTATTCTCTTAGATAGTAATGATCTAATTGGCCTTTTAATGTTGCATTATAGATAGTGTAAGTGATTATTCCATCTGATTAGCAGAGCAGAGATCTGCTCTGTTACCACAGGGACCACTTTTATTTTTCCTAAGGGGTCACGGAGGGGCAAAACAGGCAGAACAAAGTGACAAGAAAAACTTAAAAGAAATGGATAACATGCAGATGGAACTCTCCTGCCTGAATTAAATTAATTTCTAAATAAGATTTTTTTTTGTACCCAGTGGCAATTAAACCCAGTGACTCAGTGCTTGCCTTGATGTTCAGTGGAGTATGGTAATTCAACTGTAACCCACTTGGATGGTAACAGCAAGAGAGGAGAGAACAAGATGGGAAAACACAGCAATATTTGGCTGCTATTGTTGTAAAAAGTCTATAAAGCAAGGAGTTGAGCTTCCTTTGGAACCAGAAATTAGAAGAGTTGCTGAAAAACTGATCAAACTATACCACATGTGAAAAGTAGAAGAAAAAGCTGAGCAGGAAAGTGATACAAAGAAGGAATGAAAAGACCCTATTTTTAAAGTTACTGTTCAGCTTATAAAACAAGACCCCACCACAGATTATGGCCTGTTCTTTGTTCTTGCTTTGTGTAATACCTAATATCAGCAGGCGTTTTACAGCTCAGTCAAGAGGAAAGAATCCCAGAATCACCTTATTTGATGGGATTACAGGCTGTGAGCAGTTTGAGTGCAGGTAGACTCCAATTCAACAAATTGGGAAAACACTTTATAAGAAGTTACATGGAAGTGGTAAGATAAAAAGGCTGTATTTTTAAGCTATATTGAACACATTTGATAGGAACAGCTTAAATACTTAAGAAGTCTGTGTCCTCTTTTTTCCTGAATTTCTCCTGTACACATTTCACATGATCCATTATGAAATAGTTGTATTATCATTACTGGGAACTCTAGGGAAGGTTTTGGACATATAAACTTAAAACCTGCCTTCTGGAGGTGCCTGGGGCTGTGAAACTCCAGTACGTGTATCACATCACAATAATGAAAGGTAGAGTAGTTCTATGGCTGTTTACAGAAGTCTGCGCTGAGAACTATTAATACACTTAGTTGAAATCTATTGTCATTCAAGCAAGTTTAAAATTGTTCAAGCTGGTGTTTCTCGATGAGAAAGATGTAGAATACACATCTTCACCACCTCTAAATGTGACTACAGGCTGGCTTTGTAACAACAAAGAGATATGGGAGCACATCCATTGATTTTACTAAGAGCTAAATCGTGCCTTGCAGCAAGGCTGCTGAACTTAGCCTGGGAGTGAAGAGGCACTAGCAAATGCCTTGCTTCTGGAAGAGGTGGAAAAACTGATCTGCAACCAGACAAAATCATAATTAAAATAGTAACAAGCTGAGTTGTGACTTTTGCAGACATTTTTAGAGAGACAAGATGTTAAGCTTTCTGTCACAGTGCTGTCAGTATGGAATGCAAATCAAAATTAAATGTCCTTATGGCAGGAGAGTGTGACCTGACAAACAGCTAGGCTGGAATTCAATTTTCAGTGAGGTATTGCCAAGGGAAAAAAAAAAATAAATGCTGTTTCAGGTAGGATTTCAGCCAGTATATTTAACTTAGCAGCCTCAAGGCTTACAAAAATAACCTTAGGCTGGTGAAAGATGGCCTAAAGGTTTGCTGATGAAGTTAGCCATAGTTGTGTAAAATGCAATATGACCTGCAAAGAAAACTTTTATCTGCCAAAGACATCAACTGGTGTAGCTTCCTCCAGATGCAAATTTTAAAGTGCAGTGAAAAGAAAATGGGCTTTGGTGAGCTGGCAGTCTGTGCTCCCAGCCAAGGAAGCCACCCATATCCTGGGCTGCATGGAAAGGAGCAAAGAGCAGCTCGTCAAGGGAGGTGATTCTGCCCCTCTACTCCATTTTTGTGAGAGCCTACTATTTTATTTATTTACTACTACTACTACTCTTTCGTTTCCTTCTTTGTCTTCTTATTATTACTATTCTTCTTATTCCTAGAATTAGTATGATTATTATTTCCTACTACGAGAATTTCTTCATTTTGTTCTTATTCTTCTTATTCTCCTTATTCTCCTTATTCTACTTCTTTATCTTCTTCTTCTTTTTTACTACTACTACTGTTTCTTTTTCTTCTTCATCGTCTTCTTCCAATTTTCATTCTTATATCTTATTCTTATTTACTACTACTATTTCTTCATCTTCTTCAGCTACTTCTTATTATTCCTATCCTTATTCTTTCTCATTTTGTTGGTTTTACGGATTTGGTTTTGGTTTTTTTTGCTGTGGGATTTTTTTTTTGCTACTACTATATCTTAAAGACAGCTTCCATTTGTTTTGGAAGAGTTGTGTGTGTCAGAGTTATGCAGTGTGCTGTGGGGTCCTGGGATCATTACCTCCTGTCTTTGCCCATTCCTCATACATAAAATCTCAAAGGACCCTTTCCAGATGAGAGGAAATGGCCTTAGATTCCGCCAGGAGAGGTTCCGATTAAACATCAGAAACAATTTTTCCCTGACCGAGTGGTCAGGCATTGGAAGAAGCTGCCCAGGGAGGTGGTGGAGTTCCTATCTCTGGAAGTGTTCAAGAATTGTCTGGATGGGGCACCGGGGACATGGTGTAGGGCTGATGCTGGTGGTGCCAGTGGGACTGGATGACTTTCAAGGTCACTTCCTACGTTGATGATTCTCTGTGATTCACCACTGAACCACCTGGCCCCAACTGTGCCCCATGGGTGCAGGTTTGGAGTTGGCCTCATGGGTAGTATTTGGTCTTGGGGAGACCCGCTTAGGGTGATCCAAAGCAGCCTGGGATTGCTCAGCCTGCAGGGACATGTCCAGGCAAAGGCAGCCCGTGGGGCTCCCTCAGGACACTGGGCAGGCTGCGTGCCAGCTGCCATCTGTGGGGCCCAGTCTGGCGTCAGCAGGGGCAGCAGAAGAGGCTGCGCAGCGCCTGCCTGAAGTGAGAGGGACATTTCTTGTGGGGAGCCAGCTGCTGGCTGCGGGCTGGGGCTCCCAGATGGGGAGCTGAAGGGCTGGGGCAGCTGCATGAGGGAGGAACTGTGTTCTCTGTCCCTGCCTCAGGCACCTGCTCCTCAAGGGCCGGAAAAGCCACATGTCCTCTGAGAGCCTGGGCTTCCACATGGAGAGGTGAGGCACAGAGCAGCCCTTGAGGGCATGGCTCAGATGCCCCGTGCTCAACCCAAGCCTCCTGAGGGACAGGCACTGGGAGTTCGTCTCCTGCAAAACCTCTCAGTCTTTGCTCTCTGCCTTCTTCTTCACACAGCTGGAGGATGCTCACTTCACCCCACTCGTCCTCGTCCCACAGCAGGGGCTTGACCCCTGTGCTGTGAACAGTTACGCTTCCCCAGTTGTCCTGCTTGAGCTCTTTGTCGCTGTCGTCTTCCAAGCCGACTGCACGGAGAGTTGGTTACCATTCCCTTTGGGCACCTCCTGGCCAATGGAGTCTTCCTCTTTGGAAAGCTCTTGGCCAATGGACTCTTCCCATTCCCACACTTCTTGGTGGCCATCTGGGCAAAGGAAATAAGCCCACTTTATACAGAACTATTATTGAATCAACCCAACCTGTACTCCTCCATTTAATATTTCATGTTTTTTCATTTATGATTCTCAGCTACTGAAGTGGAAAAATAGTTCTAACAAAGCCTTTCCGATCTGTTGCTCCTCTGTAGAGCAAAAACTTAAATAAGTGATAGTACTGTCACTTTATAATTACCCAAAACACAGCTAGGAGGCAACATCTCTAGTCACTCATGGAGTGAGTCAATGGCTGGCCTTAGCAAAAATCCCACAGCATCTAATCCTGGTGTTGTTGCCCTAGATTGAATGCCATGTCATTTCACAGCCTAGTTTGTCATGGCTATGAGGCATCATTGTCTGTTTGGAGCAGAAATTACAAGGTTTTATAATTTTAGTTTTTCTTTGCCTTACTGCAGCACCTAAAAGCACCATCCTGAGTAAGTATCTATTTTTCTTAGAGACTGGACAAATCATGAAGGAAAGGCAGTTTTTATTTAGAATTTGCAAGTCAGAAGTTTTTTACCCTGTGTCAGGTGAAATGCTCTTTCAAAAAGAACACAGAGTAAACAAGCTCTGTGAATTTTGTCTCACGTTTTGCATATAAAGCCAAAACTCAGCTTCACAGAACAGCTGTTCCCAAAGCTCTTTACAGAGCTTTACGGGAATGCATATTCCTGTAAAATCTACTGTAATTTTCACTCCACAAATACAAAACACCGGCCTCCATGACCACAGCATTTTGCAAGTAATTCAGCCACATAATTCAAAACCACATAAGTTTAAAAAATGAAAAAACCATAACCGAACTTTATTGATTTACCATTAAATTTTGTATCATTGAAGCATGTAAACACATCTTGAAAATACTAGTAGTAATATGCATGAAAATATTACTTCTATAATCCAGACTGTTTGATCTAGGGACTTATTCCACTCACAGTATGATCTGTTCGCTTAGGTGAACCTATAGCCCTCTCCACTGCTATATTCTCTATTCTGGTCCTGTAAGGCAGCTTTGGATTTGTTTGCCTAGGTGTAAAAGTAAAAATTGTCTAGTTTTAACATTCTTCAGTCTTATCTTCACCATTTAGCAGAAAAGCTCTATGAAAATGCTACATTTCTCAGTGAACTCAGAAAGAAAGACAGGTCAGTCATTCAGGGCAATGTTATGGTTGAAACTATTGCTGTAGAGCTAAGTAAATTGTTGGCAGCCCTTTTGCTTTCAATCATAACCCTTGTTTCTGTAGTATTTTTAGCTCATCTAATTTCTATATTTAGATGTGTTTATGAAAATGGAGATATAATGTGATAAACCTCGTAAACTCTACTGTCATCTGCCTGGTAAAAATAGGTCTCTAGGGAGTATCAAATCTGTTACTGACCTTCAGCCTAATTGCAGCTGTCAGGCTTCCAATCTACGGAAAGTGCTTGGAGCAAGATTTTAACTCTATTATATATTTTCCTTGTCTTTGCTGAATTTTGTCTTTTCTTGGAGCTCCCCAAAAAGCCTATGAAGAAAGGAAGTGGGAACTTGATGGCAATGGTAGCGGATGTCATGAAAGCCAATATTGATGAAGAAAACCAGACTCTTAAATCTATGGTGCTTAGGCTTTTTGAGCAAGCAAAGAACTTCAGTACTCTTAAGGAGGTACCTGAAGGCCAAACTATGCAGATTTGGGAAGTGAGCAGAGTGTGACCTGCTGGTTAGACTGGAAAATTTGTTCATCTACATCTCTCTACAGAGACTGGATAATCCCCTCCCACCTTTTCCTAGTTTTAAGGATCCCATGAAGCATTAGGACTAGTGACCTCCAAGTTTTAACTTGTGCAAGATGAAGAATGTCAGCAACACTTTCTGCACTCAGCCACCAGCTCTTCTTCAGTCTGTAGTACATCTGCAAAGACAGCTGGACACAGCTTAAGGTAATCCCTAGATCCCCAAGTAAATGAATCCAATGTATAATTACCATCATAGTCCATAATTACCAATTCACAGTCCATAATTACCAATTCACTTCTGCTTGGATGCAACCAGTAGATCTTGTATCTTTTTTTCCTGACACTGTTCTATGCTCAAAAACCTCTTCTATAGGTAAGTAATTTAGACCACTGTTTCATGTTCCAACTAAGGTTTTAAAACTTTCTTTGGTTTTCTGTAATTTTTAATTTTCAGTCAATTAATTTTTCACCACCTGCAAAGCTACTCTTGAACCCTTGAAAATGTTAAAACTAATGTTATTTCCCACCTTTTAAGAAAAATTCAAGTGCAGAAAACTCATTTAGACTATACTTTAGCTGACTGCTTCTCAACTGCCTCTAAACCAGCTACATGCAAAAAGATTGAAAAATAAAAATATTACTACGTCTAATTTTGTTCCCAGATCTTTCAAGTAAGAGCAAGGTTCATTTGAAGATGATTTACTAAAAATTATAAAGGATATTCTTCATGCTGTGCTGTCTACTTCTAACTGCTGCTTGCATTTTGCTTTTTCTTTTCCTGACTCCATAGTGGTATGGTGCCTCTACGAAATAGAAATTTGGTTTATTTGCTTCAGACTTTTACAGATCCCAGTGAATTCTTGACAAGCTAGGGAAATGTCAAGAATAAATTTGACCCATGAATGAAATTGTAATCTGATTACTCTGTTTTTTCCTGTTTTTAATTTTAGATGTATTTCAAAGTCTTTCACTGTACAAAAGATCCTGCACCTTATTTATACTGCAGTAAAAGTAAATTCAGTTAATGCACCAAGTTAGCAAAACTCTGTTTTATTTAGTTTGAAGTATGCAGCACTCCTCAGGCCCATAAAGATGTACACTGCAGTGGTCACAGAACAAGGTAACAATGGGAGACTCAGAGATGAAGAACCTAAGACTGTTTCCCCAGGCTGATCACACATCTGTCACAAACACAGCAGGATGGGAGGCAGCTGGATTTGAGGCTGCAGGAGGTCAGGGATGACTCTGTCCCAGGTGACAGAGGTGTGGAACACACTGCATGAATATTTAATGGGCACGGAAGAAGCAACAGGATGGAACTAGGAAAAGACGGTGCTCTGGCACGGCAGGAAGCTGTGTCTGGAAGAAGATTGGCTATATGGCTATGGCTCACATGGCTTTTTTCACTTAGCTCCAGTTGTTTTCAAGGATGAAGGATATAATTTCTCTGTGTCAGCTATGTCCTTTGATGAATATGTTGATGTTGGCTGTCTGGCACAGAGCAGCCCTGGTCTTTTCTCAAAGAAGCCATCCCTACAGCTCTCCCACTGCCAGCAACTCGTCACCTACACCCAATGCATAGGCAAAATCAAAGGAAGAAAATCATCAGGGCTTCAAAGCCCAGTGCCTGAATAGAATCATGAAATCATAAAATGGGTTGGGTAGAAAGGGATCTTAAAGATCATCCAGTTCCAAACCCTTGACCTGGGCAGGGACACCTTCCACTAGATCCAGTTATTCAGAGCCCCATCCAACCTGGCCTTGAGCACTGCCAGGGATGGAGCATCCGCAGCTCCTCTGGGCAACCTGTTCCAGTGCCTTACCACCCTCAGAGTGAAGAACTTTTTCCAATATCTAATCTAAACCTACTCTTTTTCAGTTTGAAGTCATTCCTCCTTGTCCTGTCACTACATGCTCTTGTACATAGACCCTCTTCATTTTCCTTGTAGGCTCCCTTTGGGTACTAAAAGGCTGCAACTAGATCACTCCTAAGTCTTCTCTTTCTTAGACTGAACATACCCAAGCTTCTCAACCTTTCCTTATAGGAGAGGTGCTCCATCCCTCTGACCATCTTGGTGGCCTGCTCTGGACTCACTCCAATAGGTTGATGTTCCTCCTGTTCCGGGGACTGAAGAGCTGGATACAGCACTCCAGGTGGGGTCTCAGGCTTTGTTGTGATAGCAGGTTCACAAAACCTGTTTTATGTTCTCCCTTTGTAGTAAAAACTCCAGTAAAAACTCAGTGTACCTGTTCCATTGCCCCAAGACAGAATTTGTTTGAGAGATAAAGAATGTCCATCAAACTATGGGTAATATCCTCAGGCTAGCTGTTAGCTAGAGAGGCTGCTTTTTGGCATTTTGTTGTTCAGGATCTGGTGGAAGAGAGCATGGGGAGAAGGGAAAGATCCGTCGTGGTGTATCAGGCTACTTTGCCAGAGTGTTTGGCCGAATATTTGGTTTAGAAACATTTACAATCTGTTTAGCTTTGGAAGGAAGGTGGAGGAAAAATGACCTTCTGAAGGTTTTGCCCTTGTAAATATTTTAAATTGCCCTTCAGAAAGCCTTTACTGAACATATACCAAGTGTCTAGCTGATATCAGCTACCCAATAGTACCCAGGAGAGATGGCAAGTACTTTACACCCTCTCAGCTCTTGTAGCAGTTTGAACACACTTATTCTTGCCATATATACCCTTCTCAAGTGTCTTTTTTGATGGGAAAAAGGTTGATGTCTTTGGTTCACCAATCTGAGCTGCTTTGCCAAGTGGTCTTCCTTTGGGGCCCAGTTGTGTACAAGAGAACGCTCAGTGGTTACTATCAGCAGTCCAGTCTCTTTGAAAGGATTCAGTATCTTTGAGTTTTGAACCTTCTTCTTTTTCCAATTTTTCTCCAATTTCAGTTCTGTATGAAGGGTTAAAATGCAGAATATTTCTAATATCTTTCATAGTTATTGCTGTCTGAGTGAGTTAACTGAGTATTCCAAATCAAGCTATAGTTATAAATGTGGCTAAATTCCAATTTTCTTCCTTTTAGACATTTTCTCCTTGATTACAGGTAGAAAGTAAATGCAGTTGATGCCTTTGCAGGTGGATTTAATTTGGGGAATTTTAAACTGACCCATCTGTTGTCTTCCATTTTACTGCTGTTACTGTTTGGTGCTCAGCAATCAATCAGCTGTCACCCAGAGACCTGCTCCAGTCTCTCTTTTTTCCTTAGAGCCATGCACAGCAACAATCCCTTCTCAGTGTCAAACCTGGGCAGCTTGAGAATTCATCTCAGCTATATTTATCCACAGATTAGCTAGGAGTAGTACCATTGTGCAGAAGGCAATTCATTGGATGTCCTTTTAATGATAGGGGAAATCAGGCATTAGAAGTGCTCATTTCTCTTCTGTGGATGACAAATGAGTTTCTAAAAGAGTCATCAGTTACAGGCTCAGCCCTCAATGCCTGAAGTTGGGTGAAATGAACCCACACTTGGGAATTTCTCTCTTCTCACCTTTGAGACAGTGAATCTAAAATGGCACAAGTTACAACAGCACAGCAGGTTGGGTAGCAGAATCTGAAGAGAGAAACAGTGAAGGCAGGATTGATGAAGAAGAGGGAGAATGGGGAAAAGAAATGAAAAGTCATAATGAGAACATGGAAGAAAAAGAAAAAATGGCAGTGAAAAGTGATTTTGTGTATATTTAGGAAAACAGAAAAGAGGGAAAAATTATGAGAACAGAATTGAATAGCTCATTTGTTCTAGAAACTTCTGAGGTGCAGTAATTACTTTCAAAATACACCTGGAGAAAAAAAAAATTAAAATTGTAGTGCCTTTAGCTTGAAGAGTGGCTGCTTTACAGGAACTCATTCTTTAATATAATTCAGCCTAATGAGACAGCACAAAATATAGCTTCAAGTAGAATTTGGTTTATTATTTCCCTAGTTATTGGCTAAGAAATTTGAATGTGGGGAAAGAATCACATTCATCACCATCCTTGTGGCTTGTATCACAAATTGCCAATTAAAGCGTGGCAGGGAAACAAAGCACATTTCTATGCTGTCCAAAGAATGTCCATTCTGCTTATGTTTGGTGACTCAAATTAAGCAACACAATTTATTCTTGTTGGTGGCACTGCATAGGATGCAAATCAACATGGAACTTGGCTTTTGCTGGTCTTCCACTTCTGTGACAGGCTATAGCAAGTGTGCCTATATCAAGCATGGCTTAAAAGCAGCTGGTTTGGTACAGCTTGGAGTTGTACCAGCATGAAGTTCTGCTCTGCCTGACCACAGGAGTATTTACTCATCTCATCTGGTGAGCTGAGCAGTCTGTGAGCTCTCTGCTGCTGTTACTGCACTGCTAGTGATGCTGCAAGTGAAAACTAACTCATGTGTGAGATCAAGTCACAGCAATGACAAGTCTCTGCTGACATCAGCTGAGAGCAAGGCAGGAAAAGGATCTATTTACGTGGGCAGTGGAGAAACAAATGCTGGTTTCACTTCAAAGCCTCCCTTGCAAAGTTCAGTAACACTATTGTTTCCAAAATGAAGTGTAATTTTTAACTAGCTAAAATCCAAATTCCCTAGTATAGTATCAGACCTCTCACACTTTTTCCTCCTGGATCTCCCTCAAAATTAGTTTACTAATAGTAGTACTATTTACTAGTACTAGTATTCCTGTACTAAATATGGGAAAGGAAGCACAGAAGGGCTATAACCAAGGCCACATGAGGAAGAGGAATACATAATTAAGTTCAGCTTTCCCCAAAGAGTGACATAAGTCCACATTCTTTTGGGGTTTGTTAGAAATGTGAAAGGCAGCATGAAGTTCCTCAAGAAGAATGCAAGTCAGAAAACATGATTTTTACCAAACTTTAACTAACTGGAATATCTTCATCTTGAACAGTATGAGTATGAAACCTAGTGTCTTGGATCACCAGACAGTTTTTCTGCATTAAAAAGAGTAGCCTGAGTTAAGAATCCTCTTATCTGGACATAATTTTCCCTTTATAGTGAGAAGCCACTTTTCCTTTTCATTTTTTATGGAAAACCACTCTTTTAGTTTAAAAGAGTTTAAAAGAGACAATAGATGTTTAACTAGGATTGTCCCATGCTTTCCACACAGCTGGTAGGACCCATTTCCCACAGGTCAAAGGCTATCCCCTGTTCCAGGGGAACTTTCTGTTCATTAGTGGCATATCTTAATTTTCCAGAGCTCCCCTCTTCTCAAGATCTCTTGATAAGACCTATATAGGCAGGGGAAGTAGTAGATAAGGTATTTGTAATCCTTCTTTTCTCTCAGCACTATCCCATTTCCTGAGTAGTCAGATTACAGATTGCAACATTAACACTGAAAATTTAAAAGTCTTTTTTTTGTATATACCAGAAGACACACAGGTTGAAAACTGTCAGGTTCAGCCTCAGTTTACAACAGATATACTCACACCTCTCTCCCACAGCAAAAAAATTTTCTTCCACCAAATGCCTGCAGAAGAGATCAGCAAAATGGGATCTGTACCTGTCAGTTCTTTCATTTTACCCAGACTTAAGTGACAACAAAACCTGACAAATATTCTGCATGGTAATGTATCTGTACTGCTAGTCCTCAAAAGCTGAATTTTGGATTTTAGTCCACCACCTTAAGGGTCAGAATCCTGTACCTGCTCCGTTCACAGGTAAGACTGCATGTTCTAATTTCTAATCAAGTCTCCTCCTCATAAAAAACTGTATCTAGATACCTCATTATCCAGAGACAGATGAGCCCCACAGCTGAAGAGGCAGAAGAGGATTGCTTATACCCTTGAGTTTGTGAAATAAATTATGTTCAGTAAAATGATTTCTCATCCATCTGTTGCAGAGAGCAGTACAGGGCAGCAGGAATTGGTTTAAAATTGTGCTCTCGTGCTCAAACCATTCTGTTTGCTGGAGTGCTGCTGTTATTCTTGCAGAAGAGAAAGGGACAGGGGAGTCTTGCTTCTCAGAAAGAGTGTGGTTGGGGTAGTTAATAATCCCTTTATGATATAGAATATTACAAGTTATTTTAGATCAGCAGCTGAGAACAAAGGTAAGGCTGACTAAGCTGAAGAGCATTCAAAGAATGTGTGTGTGCTCTGTTCCTAATGTTTCTGAATTTGCACTGTGAAAGAGTGATTTGCTCAATAGGTTTGTCAGGGAAGCTGCCAGGTGTTGTCTTTTTCCTTGTTTTTCAGAGCCAACCTCATAAATTTTAGACCTTGGCACTGTAAAATCTGGTTGGGTAAATCAGCATGGTTTTTTCTCATTTAAGCCATTATACATTCGGGTGGGCTGCTTTTCTGAACTGATTTTACTGGTTCATGCCATGAAAACAGAAATACTTGAGACTGGCATCTGTGTGGCAGTGACCTCATTAGGTTTGCTGCAGATCAATGCTGGGGCAAGGAACAGCAGAACAGCCTCACCAAGACTTGTGAATAGGATTGTCTGTGCACTCATCATCTGGTAATTCCAAGTTCTTGTCCAGAAAATCAGATGACTTGTGATCTGCTGGCACTGAGGCTGTTTCAATCTTCAGTGCTTTGTAATTTGCAGGCTCTAAGAACAATGTGAAAGGAGGAAATCCTTTGCTGCATTCAGACTTAAGTAAATGTAGCTGACAAAGGGACTCCCCAGAGGTCAGTTACTGCTTCCCAATTCTAGTCCTGATCCTGTTATTGTCTCTTCTCTTTTTTAAGCTCATAGAGAAGGACACATTCGTAAACTGAGTGCACATTTCTACCTTCCAGCTTTCTGAAGGAATAGCTTGATCTCTACATCTTACTATGGCAGGAGCTTGCATTTTGAAAAGCCTTTTTTGAGTACCCGAAGTCTTGCTTAATATGTCCAAGAGAGGCAGATTGTGGAAAGCAGACTTTGAGAGAAAGGTCAAGAAGAAAATTATTTTGGTCTAAACCTAATTGAAGTAAAAAATGTCTTGCATTTCCAAACTAGGGAAGAGAAACCTATCAACAACCAGCCACCAAAGGAATTTCCCAAATATTTTTTGAGTGCACTGCCTGTGTATCCATATTACACAGCTCATCTGCCAGAAGTGAAAGTGATTTTCTAGTGTTATTAACAACTTAGCAGGAAATTGAGGAACTCAGTGTCAGGTTAAGCCCTGAAGAACTATCATATCTCTTCAAAGAAGAAGAAAAAACCTTAGTGATTTCATCAATATTCTGGCTACTTCAAGGATTTAGTTCTAGTGAACTTTTTGATTAATTTACCATGTAATACACACTCTTCCTATTTACTAGTTACACCCAGTCAGTTGTTTTTCTAGAATGTTTTTTAGACTAGAACATTTATGATGGTAGCAGCTCCTGTTTCTTGAGTTATCCTCAGGGAATTTAGATGCCAGTGTAATGAGAAGGAACAGCACACTATTGTTCATTGGCAGATATTTCATGTCTTTGATGGAGAAACTTCTGAAAGCACATAACCATTTCATGTTTTATTCCAGCTTCAGTAGGAAACCAAGGAAAAAGTAGTTATGAATAGATGTAAAGTTAGAGATTGGCAGGTAAAAAAAAAGAGCCTCTAGGAACCCAGTGGAAAGTTTGGACCATTTATAAGATTGTCAAGGCAGGTGCATGTCTGTATGTATGTGAGGAATTGAACAGAAGAGTTTTGCAGAGGTTTGGCAGTCAGGATTGGTTTTTGTATGATGGCAGCAGGGTTAGGAGATATATTTGCTCAGCATTTGGGTCGTGGTAGCTTCTTATGACTATGGGGCATTGTGGACTATGCTGTAATGGGTTGGTGTTCCAGCTGGAAACAGTTATGAATATGAAGTGTGTTACGACATTCCTTTGAGTCCAAAGACGGGCTAGGCTATTGAGTTAAATGTGAGGGCATTAATAAAAGGCTGTTATGCAGAATAGCCCAGAAAAACATTTTTTGAGGCATGACAATTTCCATCATATCAGTTTAAGGAAACCACAACCCAGACCTTTTCACAAATGTAGACCTAGACATCATAGTCTGAGGAAAAAGTTGTCACACCTCTGCAGACAGCTTCATGGAGGCACATTCCAGCTCATGCCTCAGGGCCCTAAGTCTGAAGCAAAGAAGAACATCTGAATAGAGTCTGTGGTTGAAGATTGGGGTTTTTTTGCAAATATCTATCAAGTCTGTTACTTTCTGTAACTGTCTATCTCCCTTAAAACACTTTTTCAAATGATGAGAAAAGGAGAGACCTTAGCACTGGTTACTTAATACAATCCTAAATTCAGTTTTTTTTCTTGTGTAATTAATCTTTGGCAGCACTTCTTGGAAGTGGGCACTGGAGTAGCTGTGCAACATATGCAAGTTATTTTAATTTAATTTCCAATTTTTTGTCATGTGCATTCATGTTTGGTGATGTTAATTATAAGTTAGTATTCACTTCCTCTGATGACAGGGAAGAAGTTGAACCACTTTAAATTAGCACAACCTCTCAGAGTTCAGTGATGCTACCGCTGAATTTTAGCACTGTCCTCTCCAATGTTAATCAATGCAATCTCATTTAATCCAGGCCCCTATTAGAACTGATGCTATCCTGTAATGCATAATCTTTCTGTGCTGTTTGTAAAATAAGATTTCTACGGCACTTTCTTCAGAACAAACTGAAGAAGCTTAATCCTTTGCAGGGAAAATGGAAATAGAGGAGGAAGTTGGGGCAGCAGCAGTTTTTGATTTTTTGGGGGTTTGTTTGGGGAGTTTTGTTTGTTTGTTTGTTTTTTGAGGTTTTTTAGGCTTTTTTTTTTCTTTTACTTTTTTCCCGCTGAGAACAGCTTTGTTTTTTTTTATTTTGAAAGTAAATGGAAGGATTCCATCCTGTTGAGAATGCATTAATTATTTTTCTCCATAAAATATTCCTTCCAGAACAAAGCTGTTATTTTTTTAGGATGACATACAGTGTGTATCAAATATTCCATGTAATGCCCATCTGCTCTGGAATCAGTGCTTTGTTCTTTACTACATTCAGCTAAAATCTAATACTCACTTACAGATACGGCCTTGCTAGCTTTGTGGGTTGTGTAGTAGTTTCTATACACAAACATGAGCATAGTTTATTTATGGACAGTGGCTGATTTCTAAGTCAGTATGTTATCAGTGCTGGGGATTTAATGTGTTTTGCAGGTGAAGGATGTTATTAACCAGGTGTACAGTGTAAGGTGTTTTTCACCAGCTCAAAGGCTGGGACATACTGATACCCAGGCGTTTGGAAGATAGATTACTTGTCAGTAGAATTGCCTTGTTAAGGTTTAGGGCTTGACATTCCTCAATGATCTCAGGCCTAGGGGGAGGCTAACAAAGCTTGGGGAGAAGGATGTACCACTGATAGTGGACACAAAGATTGCAGAACTTATGGGCCACAAGGACATTTGGCAGAACACCCGAGATAAGGAAGAAACTATTAAAGCCAACTCAGCACCTGTGCTGGAATCAGCTCCAGCTGGGTAAAGGCCGGGGGAGATTGCAACCACTGCCTCATGGACCTCCAACTCAAGAAACCCACCAACCCAAGAGAAACACTGAACATGTGGCTTCATTAGCATTAGAAGAGAGGGAATAATTTAACCAATAGAACATAGAATACCAGTTATTAAGAGAACTATGTAACTTGTAGCCAAAGAACATTAATGCCTTTGTTTCCTAAAATATAAAAGCAGTGAAAAGTTGTGATAGTCATGTTGCTGGCTTTGTGAATTTGGCACCCAGAACACATTTCTGTGCAGAGCTGTAAATAAATCAAATACCTTGACTCTGTATGGGGATTGGCCTCTTGCACACTAGGCGAAAGAACTTGTTTTGGGACAACAATACTTGGGATATTCTGAATTTTTTTTTTCTATGGATTATATAGCCTACTTAGGGTCATGAAAACTGCTCATGTCATTTTTCAGTGTATGCTACTAGAGCAATGGCTACAGTTTCTGATCTGTAGCCTCTGGAGGCTTCTGGGCAGCTTCTAAATTGTGACTATTACTCTTTTAAATTGTGGGCCCATCCACACTGAATTTGAGACCTTTTTCTGAGACAATATAGCCCATTTAGAGTCCATCATGGTGTACGTATCATTTATGTTTCTTTTAAAATTATTTTGTTTTACCGAGAGGCCACCAGCCTCTCAGTATCAGTATTATGAGTTTCTGCGGTCATTTTCACTATCCTGGATATTTTTGTCTCAGTACTAGAAGATCCTATCTCACTATTTACTCTAGGACTGCTTAATCTGCTGATCATCACAGATCAAAGCATCGGTGCCATTGACAACCTCTTTCATTTTTAGAATTGATCATATATTTCTGTCCTGGCCTAAAAATTATGATTGTCATTTTGTGGACTCCTAATCTAGCAATCTAAACCCCAAATCTAAATTCTTAATCAACTTCACTTAATTCCATAAAAACAGAGTCAAGGCATTATAAACCATACTAACAAAACCATCTTTGGTCATAGCACTCAAGTTATTTCTGATCTAAAGCTGCATTCCATAAAGGATTTTGCTTTACTTCAAACATTGCCCTTGTGTCTACTGAACTGATTCTTTACTATAATTTCCACCAGCTTGCCTAATGTGGAAGTCAGATTCCTGATTGGACTGGTTTTCCAGATCACACAGCAAGCTTTTTTGTAAGGTGGGTGTCCATCTATGAACGGCTTTTTCCCTTTTAATTAATTGAAGTTGTTCATGGTTAAAAAACTGTGATTAATCTTATCCACACATCAATTTTTTTTTGTCTACAATTGAGCAGTGTACAGGAAAAAAACAGCTCATCAGGCTAATAAGCATTGGAGGAGAAACTTAAAATTATAATATATTCTGATTTAGTTTTGTGGTTTTGTCTTATTTCCCCTTGGAATAAATCAGAAATTTATGCAGCCACTTTTGTCCAGATGCTGCCCTTTGTTATTAATTTTTTTTTGCAATCTGTTTTTCATTATTTTTGCAGAAATAACATGTTATTGTCATCTCTCTATTTAGGAATCCTTCTCTAAGAAATCTTTGATGCATTTTTCTCTTTCCCTGCCTTCTTATTGATCCTTCAGTTCTTCCCTGTTTTATTGGATCATGTTTTTTGTATCTGTACTCCCAAAGATGAAAAAATGCAGGTAATGTCTGAGAATGTAAGTACCCTCTTTGATATCTTCTCCGCTTTGGTTTGTTTAGACCAAGAAAGAGCTTGAAAATGAATATATTTGAGAGTCACTAACAGTGTCTAAGACTCAAATCTTCCTTTTAAAATGGACCCAAACCAAGAATTTGTTCTTTGTTCAAGCAAAGGTGATTTTTCATTGGGCCAAAATACAGCAGCAATTTAAATCTAATACAGATACGAGGAAGTTAGAGTAGAGATTTTCATGTTTAGGGTTTGTACCTACATGTTCAAAGCAAGGTGCCGTGTGTTGCTGTGCACTCCCAGGTGGCTGGCACTGCTTTCTTCCCAGGTTCCTTTACACCTGAGGGAGGAAGCTTTTCCATGCTGCATCCCAGCCATGGAAGTGAAAATGCTCAGCTGGGCGTGTTGAGTGGGGCAGGGCACCGGCTAAAGGTGCTACCGGCATCAGCTGGGTTGAGGGTACATCCAGCTCTACCCTCAGATACACTCTGTTCAAAGCTGGAGGCTGGACTCTGCTCTCCCTCATGCCAATGGGAACTGGCAGAGTGCTCACTGGAGCCAGTGCAGCTCTGGGGCATCTGTAGGAGAGCCAGGCCCTGAGAAAGCATGAGCTGTACACAGCAGCTGCCAAGGAGAGCAAATCCTCTCCAGTCTGCTTCAGTCCAACAACAGCAAATTTAATAAGCAGAAAAAAATCTGTATGAAATGTTGTTGGGAAAAATAACTGTTACTGCAAAGCCTGAAGTTTTCTACATTACTTTAAAAACAGCATTCACAGCTGTAAAACCCAATTTTTCCCTATGCATTAGTGCTATTTTATGCATGTAGCAATACACCTTTCATGACAGCAGTTCTTCTATTTTATGCAATAAACTGTCCTCCTAATGTGATGCAATCAGAACCGATTGCTTTTCCATGGGTTACAATCAATATTTGCAAGTCAGTACCATTAATTCATTCCTCCCACAAATGGTAATGGGGAAGCAGATGATAAAACACACCAGAGAATCCTTTCTCAAGAGAAGACAAAGCTTTGTGAAAACCTGAGCATTTTCTTCCGGTCTGAGGTGAATGATAATCTTGAGGTGAAAACAGGCTGCGGGCTGGGACCCTTTAGCCTTTAGATACTACGTTCCCAGTGAATTGGTACATTTCAAGTAACATCCTGCTTCTATAAGCCAAGACATGATAAACTATTTAAAACAGGCCAGAACCCTTGAAAATCATGTTTCACTTGTGAAAACATACAGCCTTGTTTTCAAACTTTGGGAAAAACCCCAGGAACTGAGGAATCTGCTGAGCTGTTTCCCAGAAATATCGTTCAAAGACTAATGCACACAGGAAATCACTAATTGCTGGACAGCCTTTTGCCAGAAGCACCAAAAAGCTTCTAGAACCCTAAGAATGCCTACAATCTCGCTACTGTGCTCCAGTGAGTTTCCCCTTGAGCCTCTCCTGCACCCCTGCCAGTGCATTCATGCACAGAAAATTGCCCACATTGAAAAAGCTCTTTCCTGATATTTATGTTCTTGGGAAACAACTTGAAGTGTACTAATGAGAAGGCCTTACAAACACTGATTATTAATAGTGTCTTCAAAGAAAAATGGAAGTATGTGATACAGCTCCTGATAGATATGACAGATACCATTGTGCATTGTTTGAGAGACAGAAACCTTCTTCAGTGTGAGCAAGCACATTATGCTCTGTACCTTCTGCCTCACAGAGAAGGAGACCTTATTGTGTAGCAGCTAGGACAGACTGTTCTCTGGGCTCAGGGAATAGATGCTGTTGTCACCTAATACCCTAAGCTCTGTTGCCAGTGAAAAACTAAACATAATCAAAAAAGGGTCCTTAGTTCTTTCTGATGTCATAAAGAGCTATAGCAAGTTTATGAGGCATTACTACATGCAGCAACATTTATTCTGAGATACATCATCTCTTCATTTCCCTTTCAAAAAAGAAGAAGCCTTTCTATAAAACCTTTCAGTTCAATCATTAAATTGTTTCAAATGGCATACCTTAATCCTGCAGTAGATATAGTCGATCAGAAAGTATGGAGAAAGCAAAGCTGTGCCAGCCTGTTAAAAGAAAAGTGCCAGTCACAATATTGAAAAAGGTATTAAATTGAATCCCGAACTTCCCGTATCAATAGGGCAGCCACAATGCAGTACCATTGATCAACTGTAATCCAGAACGAGGATTAAATTTACAACATGGCCTTCTCTTCCCGGCCCATTAATTCCACAATCATCAACTGTTTATGGCAGCCTAATGTCAACACACATCTTGTGCAAGACAGCAAAGCAAATGGTCGAATGTCAATGAAGATTAGGGTAAGGACATGCACTGCTTGGTGTTTACAAACATCTCATCAAGACATCTTTAAAAAAACAAAGCCAAACCCCACATTTTCAAATAACACACCAATGCAGATGTACATAGAATTATGACTCTTGATGTCAGTGATCCATTCACAAGATAAAAATTCAGCTTTAAACTCCTCTTCAAAACAAACAGTGTCATTCAGGGTTGCTGAAGGGAGTTGATCCAAACTGCCCAAAGCCATTAAGAAGTAAATGCTGGCATATATTGTCTCTCCTTTTCAGATGCTAAGATCTACAAATTAAATTAATTTATTTTGGCATTAGACTTCAGAGTTCATATCTTCAAGTCCACCTGTGTAGAGCAAGACTGAATTTTCTACGGATTTTCTAGTCTTCTATTTGGCCTGAGTATCCTAGATAAATCATTTAGAGATAAACCAGAAAAAAACCCAACAAACTTTTCTTCAGAACAGGTTGTCATGCAAATTGTCATACGGACAGAGGCTGACTATAAATCCAGGCACTGACTATGCTGGAGTCTGTCTGTCTGTGTGTTGGTGTGCAAGTGTGCACAAGATGGCATTGTTACACAGAACTTACTGCTAAACTGAGGCCAAAAGGTCCAAGTTCTCCTGTCTGGTATGTCATACCTTTGTACTCAATTAATGAGCATAAGTAGCAGTACATAAGGATAGAAGTTAGGCTGGTATTGTTATCATTAATATCAACAATGTTAAAAAGGGGGAGAGTAGTTCTTTCAGAAAAGTACTAGAAATCTAAAGTACACAGTACACAGGAGCAAGCTATCCTCAAAATCGTTAGCCATTCTTTTTAATATCGGTATCTTGTGGTCCTCTAAACACTTCATAGAAGTGGTGTGTTTTTTTTATATTTTCCATGTGTAACTTACCTTAGAAAATGTATTTTCTAAAAAAACCTGAGTTTTCTTTTCTTTGTGACTTATCTTTCACCATCCTTGTTTGCTATACCAGTAATTATTTTTCTACTGAATGTTTTAGGGAAACGGGGTAATCAAGACTAGATAATGTATTAAAATATGGGGAAACATATTTACGCTGTGGTATGTAACACTGTTTTCTTCTTGCTGCCTTTCTAACAGGTCTTCATACTCTGCTTGGTTTTTGAACACCACTGAGAGTTTTTAAGATTAGTGTTTTCTACCATTTCTTTGAAAGAGCTAATGCTAGTACAGAAGAATTATAAAAGCAGCAAATTTAAAACAACTCAGAGGAATAAGTTTAAGCTAGGAGAATTTATACCTCTTTGATTGGGTCATTATTCAGAGTGAAAAAGGAGAGAAAAATATTCCAGGATAAGAAATACTTTTAATGAAAAAAAAAACCAACGGGAAAAAAAAAAAAGAATGGAATGACAAGCACAAATGTTACAATAAAATTTTTCCCAAAAGAGAAATTTCCCCAGAGCAACAGCTCCCTATAACTTCTTTTGTTCTATTGAATAAGATCCCTTCTATTCCTGCCATCCATGTTTCCTGGAATTAAGGGTTATCTTTGTGTCAGCAGGGATGTCACTGGAAGAGAAGTGATGTAGAAGAACAAAGTGTGAATGCTGATAAGCATTTTCCATTTCATTTCCTTTAGAAGGAAAACACCCATGAAATTTGGAGGTCAAGTACAAAATAGCAAGAATTTTCTGAACAGAACACCAGGGGATGGTTGCAGCAAACCATTCCAATCTGTGCTATAATCTAATTTATCATTGACAAGTAGTGTAGATAATAAAGAGGTAAAATACAGTACAGATAGTACAATACAGAGATTTAGTACAGCAACTCCACAGTCATTATGTAGTGCTTTTTTTTTAATGTCTGTGTAATGTACAAAAAGATCCTTCTCAAGGCCAAGACTTTCTGTGTTCTGGAGGCTTATTTTGTGTGGAATGTGTGAATTACAATCTGCACCCATAAGGAAGTTGCATTTTCTCCCACAAAGAGTCTTTGTACAGTTCTCATCACAGTCAGTGAGAGGTTTTTGGTGGTCTTGATCACATCCTACAGTGACCATCTTGCTCTCTGCCCAGGGAGTGCCGACCAAGTTACTCCCCTGTTGTCTCAGGTGCCTCAGTCACGTGCTGCTCTGTAGATGAGATTAATGTAGCTATACACAGCTGTGCTTTCAGGAAACTTGCAGATAAGAATGAACAATCAAAACCAGTTGCAAATAAATGGATTGTAGTAGAAATACATAGGTCTTGCAAAAATCTCATTGCAGTTTGTTCAGAAATTGCTTCAATTTCAAAGCATGGTCCCAACCCATTCATTTTTATTATATTTTCCTGCTTGGTTTGTTCAGCTTAAAATAAAATTAAAAATATAAGAAAAAAATAATGTTAGCAATGCTGTAGATCTTTCTGCTAGGTAAGTCTAATAAGAATCATATTTGCAGTTTTCCCCAAAGCCAAAGCAATCTGTTTGACAGCGGTATTATCAGCAGTTAGGGAGAGTGGTACCTCTGTCAAATGCTTGTGGTTTTTGAAATATTTAAACAGACTGTGGATTCCAAAAGAATGAAAATTGACTGCATCTGCACTCAGGGTGCATTGACAGGTACTGGGACTGGCACTCCACCTGCATGGAGTGTCTGCACTTTCAGAAGGATTTATACTTGGCCATGAATGTTTCTTGCCAGGCACACAAGTATAAATGAAAAAGAAAGGAGTTCTTTCTCTGCAGTGCCAACACAGGATTTGCCACCTGAAAGCATTTTTCTTTCTCAAGCTGATTGTTTTGGTGGAGGTTTGGAAACCTGCAGCGTTTCAGCAGTGTTGCTTCCTCTCAAGAGGCTGCTAACAAATGACCCAAAGCAGAAACTATTAGAATTCCTGAATCGTTTTTGCTTTCCTGGACAGATACTGAAGTGGGTCTAATCCCATGTGCGTTGTTGGTACAAGCAATGCCATTGATGCAAACAGAATATGTGCAAGAGCAGAGGTGAGCAGAAATCCAGAAGAACGTGTCTATCTTGCCAGATCACAGGCTAGTGGTTGAGGCTCTGGAGTTAACTGGGGTTGTAGCCTCTTTCCTTCCCAACTTTTTTTCTTTATTCAGTTTGTTTGACAGAAGAATAAACACAAGGACTGTTTCTGACAACAGTCCAAAAACATCAGACAGGATGCACAGGGAGTTTTTGTTCTTTCAAAATGTCTGTTGAATGTATAGGCAATTCCTCAGGAAGATGATTTAATCATGAGTTGATTGCAGTTATTAATCTCCATTAAGGTAATAGTTTCCAAAGGGATCAATTGGTGATAAATCTCCATTGACTTCACAGACAGCAGAGTGTTTGTTCTCTTGAAAATCTTGACTAAACTAGGAGATTAAAAATGGTCAAATTAGCAATCTAATGCTGTCTTTTCTCAAAAACTAATTTCAGTAAGATTAAGCTCTTTCTCCAGAAAAGACCTCTGTTATGACAGGACATACATTCACATACAGCTACACAGGTGTAGGCTCTACACTCCGAAGCTGCAGTAGCCTATAAAACAGGAATGGCTCCAGTGAGACAATGAGGTCCAAGCAGTAGACCTAGGAAGGAAAATGTCCTCACATGGAGAAGGCCATGTGAGATGCAGGATAAGAAAAGCTATGGGAGGAGAAACATGGAAAATAGATGCGGTAGAAAAGCATCTTGGAGAGAATGCAAAGGCAGTAAGGAACAGGTGGTTAATATGAGGTTTCAAGGCTGCAAGCCAAGACAGAAATTGCCCTGCATTCTCCTGTTGTTTTTTTCTTTGTTGTTGTGATTTTTTTGTTAGTTTGTTGGTTTGTTTGTTGGGAGGTTTTTGAGGAAAACATCTTGTAAGTTTTTTATTGAAGAATGTCCCAAAGCTCAGCCTGTAGGTTCTCGAGTGTACCCTAGAGAAGAAGGTTTCCTTCACTGTGTAATCACAGCTGGTGGGTGGCCTGCTGTACTGTCTGGTCATGGAGGCACCACAAGCCCTGCCTACTGCTGAGCTCTTATCAGGATCTCCTGTGCACTGTGGTGTGTACATGTGTGGGGGCAGGAGGAAAAGGGCCTTCTCCTCGTGGTGCCAAGCATGAGCTAGAAACTGTTCACAGACTCACAGCATGTTTGAGATGGCAGAGACCTCTGGAAATCACCTAGTGCAACACACCTGCTCAGAACAGGGTCAGCTAGAGCAGGTTGCTCAGAGTCACAGCCAAGCAGGTTTTGAATATCTCCAAGAATGGGGACTCTACAGCTTCTGTGGGTAACCTGTGACAGGGTTTGATGACTCACAGTCAAAATGTGGTGGGTTTTTTTATGTTTAAGCTTATTTTCCTGTCCATTTCAATGAGATGAGGGTCCCACTGGACTGATTTGTTGCTAAACAGGTCCCTGGCCTGTGTAAAAGGCCAAGGTAATAATACCTGCCTATCAAATGACAAATTCTGTCTGAGATGGTGTAGCAGAGGGAAAAGCAATTTTTCCTCAAGGGTGCATGCTCTCATGACAGGCTTGACAAATACAAATATTTTATAATAAATGAGCTGTCCATACCCATTCAGCTGAACACTATGTGGCACTTACTAATTGAATCATTTTCGCACAGTATTTAATGATTTTCACCTTGTGGAAGATCTAATTTTGCTGTGCTGTTCCTGAAATCATGGTGTAAACAAAGCAAATACGTCACTGTGCAATAACTGTTCTGCTCCAAGATGGACATGGATCCCTACATGGCATATGGATTGAAAGATTTACAGCCATGCTCATTTTCAGTGATTTGTACTAAGACAGGACTAAGTCAGCTCTCTGAGCTGATGAATGCAATTTTTTGCGAATTACTTATTGCATCCTTTTTACAAA
This sequence comes from Corvus kubaryi, assembly GCF_017639235.1. Lineage (NCBI taxonomy): Eukaryota > Metazoa > Chordata > Aves > Passeriformes > Corvidae > Corvus > Corvus kubaryi. Next base: position 14,452,674 of record NW_024581137.1, read on the forward strand.
TGTATCAACATTTGATTCCTCAGTGATCAGTTTCACTGGACATCTTCCAAAGTAATACTGCTTTACACAGAAAGAGATGAAAGTCATTTCTGGAAGCAGATGTAAAGAAAGATTTAAAATATCATTAAGAACTGTTTTTTTTCCCCAATCCTTACTCATCATTTCTCTTTTAAGCTTCCAGCTTTACTGCTTATGATTTGGGCTTGAGGACTTTTTCCATTTTCTTCTCTGCCTTGGTAAATCTAACAGCTTAAATTACAGTTCTGTGTTTTCTGTGGTCTGGAGCCGAGTTGATGCAAATGCGGTATTTTGACATTTTCTGATTTTATTTCTTTTCATGTTGGATAGAAAAAACACTAGCTTAAGATGACCCAGCTGGTCAAATATGTTTGTTGAACCACTGAGACTGGATTAACTGCGTCTGAGCAGCTACCTTCTCTTAACAGGTGGCAAATGTCACAGTTTCTATCAGAGAAAAGAGCATGTATGATTTTCCATGGAGTAGTACATCTGGGTATCTCCACAGAAAAGAAGTTGATATAAATCTTGTCCAAAGTTCCCAGAGTCTTCGAACTGGGACCTGAAATGTGACTGGGGATCAGGTCCAGTGCTGCCACTCTTGACACCTTAGCACAAGCCTCACATGAGTCCACAAGAGGTCTGTTGCACATTATTTTAATGACTGCATCGTCAATAGCACTGTTTATTGCAATGTTTCTAGCATTTGTCCATATCACAGTGGTCCAGCTTTAGGGCTGCATCCCGTTCCCTTCTTAGACTTCCTGTGGACCTCAGTGGGCATTAAATCAAATCCTTTCCATCAAAATCCAGAAAGGGGGTGAGGATAACGGTCTGAGCCTGTTAGGCATTTAATAGCTACTCCCCAATTAATGTCAATTGGATCTGGATGCAGACATACCACAATTTGTAACAATAGACACATCATTGAAGGAAGAAGAGTATCTCTGTCTCAGTCTCATTTTCTCAGGGTGCACATTTAATTTACTCAGACTATTTCTCTAGTTCTTACAGTTCAGAGTTTAGAATTGGCCTTGCCATGAAAAGATGATGGGGTTCCACTGCCAAATGGAAAAAGGAGCAGCTGTGCTACCTCTGATCTCCTGAGTACACAGAGAAGGCAAACAGCGTTTCTTTATTGTCCTGGGCTATGGCTGCAATACAGCAAAGACAAAACTCTTATTTCTTAAGATTTTCTTAAGGTATGCTTAAGAATGTCTTTTTTAAAGTCTCATCAGAAGTGGTGCACATTGCTTAAAGGAAGACTGCACGTGCTAGCCTAATGTGTACACATAAGACCTTACTGCAATCTTTAATCCCTAATATCTTTGAACAACTCAGCTGCCTCAAGTAAAATATGCTAATTACATTTTACATATCTACCTCAAGGACTTTTGCTGGGTAATTAAGCTAAATAACCCTGAGCTAAAATAAAATCTACTCAGTTCACTTTGGTAGTAGTAACCAGGGATTTGTGTCCAATTAAAAGATCAGCAACTCTAGCTAGAAAGAGATCTTGGGAATGGTCTGGCCCTTTTCTTCATGCAGCCTTTGCTTCTATGCTTGAAGTGATTCCAGATCACTCCTGGAAAAGCTCTTAGCCTCAAATGTTCCCTTTTGATTGTGGTTGATTCAGGTCAGGGATAAGTCTGTTCAAGTGGTGAGAAACACATAAAGATGCTTACATATTTCCAGCAAGATAAGGGGTGTAATAAACAGCAGCATGCCAGAGAGAAAAAGGGTGATAATGTGAGTGATGATGAGGGCAGGCAGGCTGAGTGCTGTCTGAAAGCTTATGTGCAGAACTGTACTGTGTTAAACCTGCATAAATTTGGAACACATGCTGTTGTAAACCTGAATAGATACATGGAGCTGAAAGATCTTGTTGGTTATCCTTCACTCTTCAGGGAGAAGAGATGATTCTGCCACTTGTGCACATGGTCTAAGCAGTACCAATTTCACTTCCATGAGTCTTGTTAAGAGCTATAGGCCCACTGTTTCTATGGTAACACTGCAAATGTTTTACCTGGCCCAGGGCTTGGTGGCCCTGGGGTTTGATGGTGAAGGAGAGCAACTTCAGGTTGTCTGGACAGGGCTCTACCTCTTCCCTTTCTTACGGGCAATCACAGTATGTACTGCTTTGTCTGTGTCCTACACCAGTGGGAATGGATGTAAACATTGAAATAAATGAAGAACTCCCATTGTGGCAGAAAGGAGCCAGAATGCCCACAAAATCTATAGATGCACACATTTATAGCAGCCAGGTAACCTAGAGGAAGCTGATATGCTGCAAAGCAGATACATCAAATTATCTCAGGAATAGTATAGCTAAAGGCAAGGGTCAGTTCTTCTGTGAGCTGAGATGGCTTATTTTATGTCTAGTGAAATCAAGAACACCAGCAGAGATGGCATGGACAGACAAGTCCAAAAGTTGCTGAAGGTCTTAGGGCAGAAGAAAGAGATGAAGCACAAGTTATGTACGTTTCCTGGGAGAGAATGCCAAACAATTGTGTCTTTTTCACCTGGAAAAACCTTTTGAATGAATGTTTTAAAAGTCCCCTTGAAACTCAGCTGAATATTTCAGCAAGTGAGGTGATTCTCTTTTAAATTTTCCTGGTAAATATTTTATTTTGCTCACATGGATTCATCAAGTGAGAAAGGTTCTTATAATTTTTGCACCTGTCTTAGTGCTTGTATAAGCTGTCCCTGCTTTAAAGTTTTGTCAACACTGTGAAGGGGTGAATTCTCCTGGGCTTCTCCTCACCTCACCATTGAAGAGCTGGGAAACTCCACCAGACTGCTAAGTCTTGTTCCTCCAAATATCAGATTTAGAAACATCTCTGTTCATGGGACTTCAGCCACTGCCCATGGAATATTGCCCCCGACATGGCCTACTCCTTTATCCTCACACATTAAAAGGAAGGAAACTCCTCCTGAAAAAATTCCACCATGTCTTTTCAGGTGAAATCCAATTTTTTTCTCCCAGGAAGTTTCAATTAACATCTATAGATTCTACTTAATCTAAGATAGTTAAACAGGATCTCCAGTGAGCAGGTCCAGACACTGAAGAGATTAATAATGCTGGTGAGGTATTCTCCTATGCCTGCCTGTCACTTCCCACTTTGGGAGAGCTTTGATGCAGTTCCTAGTTGCCACGTGCAGGTTGCTCTGATCTTGACCATGCACATCTATAGAGAACTCTGTTTTTGCATCCCTCCTTTCTTTATGTTGGTTTTTCTTCCCCAGTAACAGCTAGCCCTGTGAAAAGGTGGAAGGTTTGCCATGCTTATTCTCATTCATATTGGGTGACCACTGCTTACAGGAATCCACAGATGCAAATCAGTCCCTTGAGTGCTTTTATTTAACAAAGCAAAGACTAGGTACAAAAAAAGATAGTCTGCCTGAGCTGCTAGAGGTGCCATGTGATCTTAGCACGGGTGAGAGGAGCATGGCTTAAAGATTATCTTTTTCAGCAAAATAGTTACTAATTTGAGCAAAGTTCCAGGGACATGGCAGAATTAAGAAACAAGAGAGAGGTGCCTAAGGACTTCTGGCAGGATTAAACTTCAGAATGGGATCCTAAACAGGCAGCTGATGAGCAAATGAGGAGCAAAACCAAGCATAAACATTCTGTTCCTCTCCTCTAAACGTGTTCTGCTTCTACCTGCACATAGTACATTCTCCGAAGGCCTCTGCCCCTTCTGCCTCATCAGGATGTTTAGGCAGGGAAATATCCAGTTTCTTTCCCTGAGTGACCTGTGTTTGGAAATGCTCAGGGACTGAGGGATGTCCACACCTGGGCAGGAAGAGATCACACTGCCGTCCATGATAGGAAATCCCAGTGGAGCTCCTGCAAGGAGGTGGGAAAGGGCACCTCAGTTACACAGTAGAAACAAAGTTAAGTGTCCAGGCAGGATTTGGGGCTGTATTTTACAAGTGGCAGGACAGCAGACAGCTTAAAAATTTTACTTACCTGTATGTTTTGCACATGTGTAAATGTTCAGTTGAAGAAAAAAAGGGAAAATGGGTTAATATTTTAGCACATTCCTCTGCCTAATACTCCCTCAGCATCATCAGACACAGAGTGCTGTTAATAAAGCATTTAGCTGCAATAATATATTAGTTTGTCCAAGTGTGATGTCCAATTTTCTTTTAATGATGTGAACTAAGTTTCTCTCTCAGGCTGAGAAAACTCAAAAGAAGAATAAAAATTGATTTAGAATTTATGGATTGTTAAAAAAAAATCGAAATGAATAATAAACACCACTTAGGACAATTTTTAATAGCTTTATAAAGTCAGAACTACAGAAAAAAGTTAAATCCTATTGTTAAGTTTTTTCCCCCCAGGTCCCTGGAGAAAAATAATTTTATGTAAAAAACGTCAAGTTTATTGTGTTGATTATGTTAGATTGTAGTGCTAAACGTCATCTAGTGGAAATGTAAGAAAAATACTTCTGCTATTTGTTACTTATCTCTGTGAAAAGTTTCACTCCATTCATTTATTATTTAGCTTGAATTTATGCAGAAAATTCAAATATAATTAAATAAAATTTCTTAATAATTATGTACAGAACATATGAAAAATGAGCCCAACTGTACTGTAAAAGAAAGACTTTTTTTACAGCAGGATCAATCAATAGGAATTATTCCAATTTCTGCTTGACTGGCTGAGCTCTGCACAATACATGCTGCCATGCAAAGAGACAGCTAGTTCCTCCAAGTTCTGATAGGAATAATGGTAGCGGCTTTCTTTCTTCTTTCTATTTTTTAAAGAGGGATTATAGCAAACAATTCATGTGTCATCTTAGACTCCTATGCATTTTCTCATTCACTTTCCTTACCACACACCTTCTGACAGTCTCTGATTGATAAATGTGCAGTGCTTCAGATATGTTTTTTTTACCAGCTTTCCTATCAGTGTGTTTCAAATCTCCCCTTGTTTTCAGAAACCATATGCCATATGCCATGTAATGTCATAAATGGAGCTTGTGAGAAAGAAACCATCTAATCCAGCAACATGTATTTTTTTATGGTGGTGTTTGGCTAAGGGATCATTTTAATGCCACTGTAAAGGTTCCTTCCTCCACATTTCCACCTTCAAATATCCTGCTTGTAAATTTATGGTGCCAGTGGAGGTTTAGTAATAACGGTTCAGAAGCAGGGTATGGCAAGAAATAGCTTAGCAACATTTATATCCTTCCTTTAGGATATAAAACTGTTGCAATCATTAAGTAAAAAACGAAAGCTTTAGTGTAAAAACATGTCAAAACCCAGCAAAGATAAATGTTCTGTGTTTCTGAAGCTAATATGAAGTGTTGCATTATTCCATGCCCTTGACATCTCAGGTCTGTTGCCCAAAACAATAATACAAAAGAGAGCTAATGGAGCCAGAGCATTACATACAGACTTATTATTTTAAAAATTGCTTTTAAAATGTGAATGAACGCAAGTCCCTTTATCTATATGAAAATAGATGGAAATATATTCAGTGCTTTTATGGCGTATGAAAGGTTGTATTTAATGTTATCTGGTCTTGACCTTTAGACTGAAATTTGCATTTGATTTTCGATGCCTCTGAGAACATTTTACTTCCTGCACTAATTCCCTTTCTAAACTGTGAGGACTACGGACTCTGTTGCAGTATTGATCATTTTACACTGCTGCTGGTAACTTGTCAGGGCTTTATAAAGTTAACCATTGTTTTTAATTGAAATTATGAATTTTGGATCCAATGGGCTGGTACAGGCAATAGACTTGTTCAAAATGAACACATTCCTTGTGCTCTTAATTATCTGTGAGACTGTCACTGCTCATTGAGAAGGTTCATCATTATGTCATGGCTGTGCTTGGGTTCACACCAAGACATAGCCTAAAAAATAGTTTTACAAGAAGACATAGCCTTAGACTGTGATAAGGTGCTTGACGTGTCATTTCATAATCCCTTTAAAAAAATCAGTCACTCAGACATAGTAGTGTTATACATTTTATGTCACACTGCATTTCCTGTGTGTCTGTGCACAGTTTCATGTTTCATAAGTATTCATTCATTCATTCATGCATGCATGCATGCATTCATTCTTTTTTTATACTTTATGTCTCAGTCCTGTCTCTTTTTCTTCCGTAGAGTATAGTGAATGTATTGCCACCTTCATCTTAACACTACCAGCTCATTCAGCTGGTCTGACATACTCAAATTCAGAACAATCATTCTCCACTCTTATTTAGCATTAAATCCAATAAACTCCACTTCAGATCTGAAGAAAGCTTTTACTCCCTAAAGCTTGTCTGCTCCCCTCCCCGCCCCCCCAGTCATATCAGTACCAATATCTTTTGACAGAAGGTATCATCTCCATTATTAATCCTTGTCATTATTAATTCTTGGCATTAAAAAGTGACACTTGAAGATGAGGACCTCAGAATGAGACAAGGCAGTGCATTTGTTCATACACATAATTAATGTGCTGTATAACTTGATATATCTACATCTCATGATCCTCTGCTCACTTTAGAGTTAGCAAATGGATGGCTGGTTTCATTAGCACAATGAGGTCAGGGGGCTGCTGCATTAGACAATAGACTGCATCACCCATGCTACACTTGGGTTCACTTGCAGCTCACGAAAGGAAAAGGGATGCTCTCAGAGGCTTGTGCGGAGGTGTTACTTCAGATCAGCTCTCAGTTCAGAATGCATCAGAAATTTAAAGGATTGTTATATGATAATACTTAAAATGAGATATTGTACTGATAAGCTCAACAGAGTAGTATCCAGACAATTGCATTATGACTAATGCAGGTCAAGCAACAAGGGGAAATGACCTGCATTTAATAAATCTAATTTGTGATTACACAATACTGATAGCCCTAACTGAGTAATTTATTCAATACATATTCCTAGTACTCACCAGATGTATTCTCTCAGGAACACTAGCAGTATAGAGCTTATATAATAAATCCAGAGAAGCTATTTACAATATGTATTACTGGTCAGGGCAGTCACATCTGCTGAGCAGTATAACTATAATACAACACAATAATATAACTAGTCCAAGCAGGAAAAAGCAATCTGGCTGAAAAAATTACACCCCTTTATTTAGAGGCACAGTAACAAGCAGACTTGTCATTAATGTCATCAACAGGAACTTGGCTGAGAAGTCAGATTTAAATCACAATGTTTAAGGCTCCCTCCTTGGCACTGTGCAATTCCAAGACTGCTCCACAGAAGCATGATGCAATTCAGTGCTAGCTACAAAACAAGACCTAGGATTTTTTTCTTACTTTGGAAATTTTTTCCTTCCCTGTCTTTTACTTAAAATAACTATATGGGACCTACCATAAAATAACTACATGAGAGATGTTACAGTGATCAGCATGGCAGTAGCCAGTAGTTTGTGTTAGGGTGTAGGATTTACAAAGCTGAGCTAGAAATTCTCTGCCTGTGGAGGATGCTGGTGTTGGGACATTTTTTATGTGGATATAGTGCATAAATATGGCCACACAAACAAATCAGAAAATGAGGAGAAGGTGTGTCATATGGTGGGACAGCTGCTTTTTACACTACCCCCACCCAAGGTTAGAGCACTTTCCCAGGGAGTGAAGGAAGGTGGGTTTCCATCCTGCTTTGGCCACAGAGGTTTTGGCTACACAGACTGCTACCCAAAGAAATGCTCAACCTACCTGGCTATAGGTACTGAGCTGGAACTGGGCAAACAGGGCCAAAATGGAAGGGGTGGCAGTGTCAGGCTGCAGATGAGAGGAGATCTGGGGAGTCTCCTTTCTGTAGACTGTCAATCTTACAGTAAGTGAAGCCATAACGAACTCCCTAAAAATCTTATGCATTACACCAGTCTGAAAGGAACTTGTACCTTCTCCATCTCAAGTTTTTGATTTTCTTCTGGAAACGACCCACAACCCAATAGAACCACAACCCCCTGCCAAATCCCCAAACAGTGCTCTTTTCCTCGGAGCCCTTCAGCACCCCACTTCACTTTAAATTGTTTCAGTGCAGCATCTTTCTGCTCCCAGATGATGGATCATCAGGCACTATCTTCCCTCCTCCCTAGCATTTTGCATCCCTTCTCCTGGCTAGCAGTGATATATTCTTGGCCTCACATTCTCTGGCAATTGACCTGTGAGTTCCTCCTTTTCTGTTATGAATCGTCTCATGTCTGTTCCGCCTTCTGCTCTCTATCACAAATGCTGCCTTCTGTTCTCAGTCACAGTTGGGCTTTTTGTTTAGTTTTGCTGAGGTTTTTTGTTTGTTTTTCTTTTCTTTTTTTTTTTAATTTTTAGTTCCTTATCCCTGTTTCTGCTTAGCATTGTTTCTGTGTTGCTTTTGTGCTACAGATAAATAAAACCAAAAAAACTAAAAAAATCCCCCCCAAACCAATCAGAAATACCCAAGCAACCTCCCATGAAAATTCCTATTTGCACTGCCTTCCTTTCCTTGAGCTTCAATATATAGACACCACTGATGTGACTTTTTTATTGCAACTGACTGCACACTCGCCTGACTCCACACATCTTGTCTGACATGCGCCTCCTTGCCTACAGATCCTACAAGCTCTGCAACATCAAACATAAATTATCAGGGAGAAAGTGTTATTGTTTCAATATGTACTGTTCTCTTTTCTACTGTGCAGTGTACAGCAAAAAAAACCACCTCCCAAAGCAGAGCATCCTGCTGGTGTTGGTTACCAGCCTGGAAAAGTACTCATTTTATCTATCTTCTGCTGTTTGAAAAGCAGCAATGTCACTGTTGGGTGAGACTATTCTATGGTTTGTGGAGATCTGACTGCATTAGAACCAGCCCTGCTTGTAGCTCAGAGCTGTGGGGCAAAAATTTCTTGATATGAGTGAAAAAAACCAAACAATCCCCTCTCCCCAATCTGGCAAATTTTTCCTGTCGAAGCTCAGAAGAGCTCTGCTAGTCATGGCAGTACCTCACAAAATAAGGTGGCATTCCTAATGAATAACCTGACTGCTTAACTGGGATAAATAGATGTTTGCAACCCAGTATGAATGTTTTAAATTCCCTGCTGGTGAGTTGACCCTGGCTGGACACCAGGTCACCAAGTTGCTCTATCACTCCCCTTCTCAGCTAGACAAGGGAATGAAAATACAATGAAAGGTAAACCAGACATGACTTGGGGAAATAGGTTTTATTTATTACCAATCAAATCAGAGTAGGATACTGAGAAAGAAACCCAAACATTAAAAACACCTTCACTCTCCTCCTCCTCTCTTCTTTCCAGATTCAACTTCATTCCCAATTTTCTTTCCTTCCCCCCCTACCAAGGGGCAGCAGGATGGGAACTGGGGGCTACCATCAGTTCCTCACACACTGTCTCTGCCACTCCCTCCTTGCACTCTTCCTCTGCTCCAGAGTGGGGCTCTCCCATGGGAGATAGTCCCCCACAAACTTCTCCAGGATGGGTCCCCCAGGGGTCACAAGTCCTGCCAGCAAACCTCCCCCAGTGCAGGCTTCCCACAGGACATCCCCCTGCTCCATCGTGGGTCTCTCCATGAGCTGCAGGCGGATCTCTGCCCCACTGTGGACTTCCACAGGCTGCAGGGGACAGCCTGCCTTACTATAGTCTGTACCATAGTCTGCAGGGGAACCTCTGCTCCTTCCCCTCCTTCACTGGCCTTGGTGTCTGCAGAGTTGTTCTCTCACACATTCTCACTCTGCTCTTCTCTGGCTACAGTTGTTGTTGTGCTGTTTTTTTCCCTTTCATAAATATCACAGAATCACAGAATATTCTGAGTTGGAAGGGACCCACAAGGATCATCGAATCCAACTCTTGAGTGAATGATCCATATAGGGATCAAGCACACAAAAAATATGTTCTCCCAGAGGCACTGCTACCATCCCTGATGGTTTCAGCCTTAGCCAGCAGTGGGTCTGTCTTGGAGCTGGCTGGCATTGGCTCTGTCAGATGTAGGGGAATCTTCCAGCAGCTTCCTACAGAAGCCACCCCTGTAGCCCCTCACATCACTACCAAAACCTTGCCATGCAAACTCCAAAGGGGATGGACTTGCATCTTTCCAAAAACCTGTGAATTGTGATACCCATCTCTGACAACGGGAAATATTTTCCCAGGCTGGAAGTTCTTGTAAGAAAAAGAGCTAAAGAATTTCAGTATGTGTTACAATAAGAGAGGATACTACTAAACAGCTGTACCTCATTCACTCTGCATTCAGTTTTCCCTCTCGTAGAGTCACTGCAGAAGAGACAACAGGATAGTGACTCATTTCCAGGGGAAAATGTGGTTAGTTTATCTGACATTATATTCAGAAAAAAGATGAGTGAATCAATCAAATAAATTATTTTCACTTGCTCCTTTGATCTCTTCCCAATCTTCCTCTCTCTCAGGACACTGATGGCTACAACTACTTAAAATCATATGGCTGTTTTTCTAATGCCAGCACAGTATGGGCTTTGCCATTGCTGATCCATGGATTATAGAAGAACATCACTTGCAGAGAGGAAAACAACAGCAGTAATAAAAGGCCAGTTTAACTGTTTTCACTCTTGACTGTTAGGGTTTTTTTCTCTTCCTCTGTTTCATTCCTTCTTAATTTATTTTCATGTCGATATCGTGTGTTGATAAAGAAGTCCTTCACAGCCAAAATGAATCCAAAGATGAATGGATCTTCATCACCAAGGATGGGCTTTTCTACAGTCTCTCAGTTTTTCACCTTAAAGAGGTTAGGACTGCTTGGCTCTTTGTCCCTATTATACCTCCAAAAGCACACAACATCTTGAAACTAATTTTTTTACTTTTCCTTTGTGCTACTTCTTTCTCCCTCTATCACACTTCAGGTATCTTTTTCACTCCCTACACTCTTGGTAGGCTTTTTTTCCTGAAAGCACATTCTGCACCCTTTATTAGACTGAAAGTTTGTGAGATGGATGTGACTGCATACCATGAAAAGCAGAGTAAGGTTCTGGGCCTGTATTCAGTATCTCAGATGGACCAAGAGGTGACCAAGTAAGAAGGAAATGGTCATTATCTGTCACACCAACCCTTAAAGAAAACGAAGGAAACATATTTTCTGTATCCTGAAGTTTATTGTCTGAGATAAGAAAGAGGAGAACTATCCAGGGTGGTATGTGCAGCAGAATGGTGAATGTCCTTCAGGAGATCTGGGCATTCCATAATAACCTCATACTGTGGAGAGAGTGGGCTCTGCCTGTACTTGTTTTGCCAAACAGGATGGCTGTTAATCAACAAACCCATCCTCCCTTAACTGGCAATAACATTGAGATAAATTCCTGCTTTCTCACAGGCTCTGGTATTTTCACAATTTTGGAAGAAATATGTAGTAAAAGTGCATTCACCAGTGTACAGGAAAATTCACATGAAAAAGACACTTCTGCATTGCTGGGATATAGAAACAGTTTCAGTGATCTCTGCTTCAGGTTTTTACCTTGCATTGGAGTCTGAATGCTGCCATCGCACTTTTGAGTATCTGCATTAATCAGGACTATAAAACCTAAAAAAAATTATGAGTCTCTATGAGAAAATTCATTTCTGCTGCAACTTGTTAGCAGCTGTGTGACAGCAGTGTTGCTGCATTGTCAAGGGGTGGATTTACACAGCACTCTGCTGTGTACTGGTGGGCTTGTTTGCTAAGCTCTGTAAAGTAAAGCAAGTGCTGCCTATGAACAAGTTCACCTTCCTTCACCTCACTACCGCTCTAAACTCTAATCCCCGCTTTTGGGGAAAGCACTGGAGAGCCTCCCTCTTTCCAACCATAGCAAAGCTGGTGGCAATATGTGGGTCTTGCTCAGAGGCAGATGACAGCGAATGCCTGGCTGAAGGGGACAAGGGAGTGGAGGGTGCTGGTGGCATGACCAGAAACATGTTCGTGCTGGCAGCAGTCATGGTGTCATTTGCTAGTGCCTAGAGCTCCTGGCTGATTCCCAACACAAATTTGGCAGCACTTGCACCCCCTCTGTGAGCTGAGCTGGTTTGAATGGGGCTTCCCTGCTCTCAGCTACCTTCTTCACCTGCTGTAGATTTGCTTTGAAGAACTCATGTAATTGCTGTGATCAACACAGTACATTTCGAAAGGCTTCCTTGAAAGCATGTGGCCTGTTAGAGCCATAGTTATTGCCCCGCAGATGTATTAGAAATGGATTTATATATCAAGGGACAATTGTTTAGGTCAGTTGAAGTAGGCACAGCCATTCCCTTCTTTCTTTAACCCGTCTCTGGCTGGGCTGTCTGGTTCTGCCCCAAAATGTTGCTAATGTCTCTCTGTGCCACATAGACTTATAAATTCTCCTTTCATTGTGGCTTGTAAACATACAGAAATAGAGGGGAATTCTGACCATGTACTTTGAATTTTGCATCTTGTATTACCGTGATTTCACCAGTTGGCTCATACAGCTGAAATGGCTGGAGGCTGCACCTGAATGTCTGAGTGTCCCAGTGCTGGTGTATTTCTGCTTCTTGTTGCAAGATTGGGAAGACTTGCATCTTTCTGGTCCTGGTGGAGACTGAGACCCCACATACAGTACTTGGAGTATGGTGCTAAGAGTTTCCTCTTATTAACCAGACCACAAACCATCTGTCAGGCCTTTTCAGTCGCTAATTTAAAGGACAGATGGATCACCATGAAAATAGTTCCAGCTAATTTAACTTGTCAAATACAACTGTCTAAACCCTATCAGACCTTGCTGGAAAATATGCTCTAAACAATTCCAGAAAAAATAGTCTTTAGAATAGCTAACATGTTTAAAAACAAATTAAAGCTATCCCATGTGAAACTGCAGAATGCGAGATTGCTCCTTAAATTCTCAAGTAGAACTATTTTTTTGGTCTTGGAGCCTTAAAAAACTGTTAAAAAGGATCATTTTGGAATCTTAGTTGATGATGCCTTGCTGACGTCCTGGCATCCAGGAAGGAATGGTTCTCTTATATCCAGATGAGATATTTCCTGCAGTTCAAGCATGCCGTGAAGGAAATGGCAATTAGGTATTGAATCCCACAGCAGCAATAGCTGTGTGTAAAAGTCAGTCATGCTGTTGCTGTGAAAATTGTTTACTTATTAATTTTTAAAATATGACCCTAGCATTACTCTTTCCACAATCTTGTAAATATTTAGCAAGACTTCACTTCCTGTAAATTGCTTGATGTAGGACAACAGTGATTTATACATGTGTAAGTATGCATATATCATTATCTGTGTGTGATACTACTTCATGGCTACTGAATCAAAAGTGTTGTGGGAATCAGTTACTCATGAGAGTACCTGTACTTCAAACGCTGCACTCTTAAATAGATCACTTGCTACTTTCTCATCTTTGACCACTAATTGCAGAGGGCAGCTCTGAGTTAAATAACCTGCAGGGCAAGAATTATTTATAACAGATTACACACATAGGACTTTGATACATTTTTTAATGCTGTGGACGAGAACATTAAACCCTAGAGGAGATGGTTGCATCTGTAATCACAGCTTGAAATGCACTTGCTGTAACAGGTGACACCACGTATCACAAATATCAAATACTTAAATTCTTTTTGTACTTGGCTGAGGGTAATGAAATCTTTCAAAGTGCTGTGAGGCACATCCATGCAGAAGTATGTTTTCCCTGGAACTGCACGTCTGGAGAGCTTTCCTGCACACGTCTCGGGTGAGGTCCTTCTGTTATGAAAAGCGAGTCAGTGTCTGTGAGTAAGCGCAAGCGTGTGTCTGTGTGCGTGTGCTGGAGGAAAACGTCAGCTCAGACTTTTTCTTACTTTTTGCATTGACTGAGATAAACCCCTGTGATCTCCTGCCGTTTCTTCTTAGTAGACTGTCAGAAGAAAGATACTTATTCAATATATAATTTCATTTTATAATCTTAAGAATGCATTTGTTGTTAAATTTAAGGAGGAGTTTTATCATCTACCAGAGCTAGAATTTCACCCAGTGTAAATTAGCTTAGAGCTTCTGAGTTCTGTGAAGATGCTGTGCAATAGATTCTCATCTCTTTTGTGTGTGGATGCAATAAGGGAAAACATACATTACACTGCATAAAAAGAGAAAGGGCAAGAGAGGGGAAGAGAGAAGTGAGAAAGAGGAAGTTTTTTCCTAAGAGGCAAAAATTAATTTCTCCAGTGTTCAAGGTTTTGGGGAATAAGGAAATATTTGCACAATACTGACTACCTGATTGAAAAAAATATAGTCGAGGGACCCCATCCTCATTAAGTAACTGGCTGAGAAAAGCAGAGGCACAGCATTTGGAGCTGATAACTGAGAGGGCCATTCTGGGAAGTTTCCCTTCAGATTAGTCAGAGCGGAAACAAAGCTCATTCTCCAGACATGCCATCAGTTGTGAAGCTTGTTAGGATGCTTCTCAATACTGAATAACCTGTCACTCAGAAACCAGAAACAGTCAAGTTTTGTTACAGGGTGCTGCAGTAGGCACCACCTGTCTCCTTCTCTGGAGTTCAGTATTCCCATCACTTACCTGAAATCCAATTTTCAGGTGGATCTGAACAAATGTAGGTGTTTTAGAAGAGTTATAAAAAACTCAGTTTATTGTTGCTTCCTCCTAAAACTAGGCACTTGTGATGGATTCTGTTTTGAAATTGTATGTGGACATGAGAAAGGTTTTTGTGATATTTTATTTGCAAGAGCCAATCTGTAGTAACCAAAACCTACTATAAGGAGGCATCAACTGAAATAAATTTCATATTAAAGTTTGAAAAACTAATGAGATTCAACATCCTTGTATGTTTCACTATATCATCGCTAAAATGTAAAAACTGCTGTTTTCCAAAGGAAAAAGTTTTCATCTTGAAAAGTAGGGTACTTCAAAAAGTGTCTAGAACTCAAAATTTGCAAAATTGAAATTTTTATCTGTTTCTGTCTACTGTAATTTTCTTGGGGTTTTAAGTTCATTTGAAACTTTTAAGAGTTTGTTTCACCTGATTTTTGTCAAGAACACTTTTGTTCACCTAGAAGCTTGTGTGGAATGGGCTTACTTCTTCCCCAGTTGCTGTAATGATTACAGACAATGAGCTCACCTGTTCAAGTGAAGCTCAGGATTTGCTTCATCAATTGGAAATTTATGACTTGAGGAAGCTCTCTAATACTTTTTATGCATCTATCTTCCCTTCCAGTGGATTAGAGAAAAGTGAAAGGGCTCCATTATAACTACAACCAACGTGTATTCTAAACATTACGAAAAGCAGAAAAAATTAGAGTTGTTGGGCTGGTTTCACTCTTAGCTTGCCCCTTTATCTCTGTCAGTTGTCAGGTCCTCTGAGTAGCTGGTGGCACTGGGTAATATGTGTTCTCCATATGCTTTCCTGCAAACTGGACCCAGCAGAGCAATAGCTACATTTCTGAGCATTTAGCCTTGATCTGTCCCACGTCTGTTCCCAGTTAATTTTGTAAGCAATTACAAGTAGATGGTATTTAGCCTTCAGTTCATTTTAGAAGAAGCAGTCTCTGTGTTTCTGTGATGATGTTCCCTTATTTATGTGGCCAGTATTTGTACCCTTGGTTCGAAGCAATTGTATTGTTACCATGCCCTGATGAGCCTTTCCTGTTGCCACTGCAGCCTTGAAAGCTGGAGATTGCAAGTGCTGCAGGTGGTGAGCAGCAGGATTTGATTAATCCAGATTCCATTTTCTCATAGTTGAAAAAGGATGGGGGAAAAGTGATGCTCTGCAGCTGAGTGTCAAACCTAGTCAGAAATACTGCAGCTATGGGGGTGATGATATGGGTCACAGAGCAATTTTTTTGAGCCAGGAATATATAGTGAGACCATACCAGAAAATTGTCAGGGAGCATTGCTTTCACTTGTGGTTATGTAAGAGCTCAGTGAGAAGGTCAGACTGCAAGGCAAGTGCTGCTTTGTCCACTGTTACATTAAAAATGTGATTTTCACCAGAGCTACAGGCTGAGCTACAGGCTGATAACATGAGACATAGGAATGGCATGAATTTGGTGCTCAGGCCTGTATCAGAGGATCATGCAGTCTTCACGCAACCAGGAAAACCCTCAACTGCTGCCCATGAAGTACAGCCTTTTCGTGAAAATATAATAACATAAGAATAATACCCAGAAATGAAGATGATTTTCATAAATAACAGTGGCAACTTCATCCACTTCATCCTGATTCCCTTTTGCTACAGATTCACTGGTGTTTGGGTTTTTTGTTTCTGGGTTTTTTTGCTTTTCTTGTGTTTTAATTTAATCATGTTCTAGATCCTTCTCTGTTGCCAGTACTGTAGCATCACACTTCTTTCCCATGCTCATGAAAAGTGAGGAGGCTTTTTGATGCCATGTGGCATCATGCTGAGCACATAAAGTGGGGGGAGAAGAAGGAAAGGGTCTTCCCAAGTAACCCTTACCTGAGATGGAGCCCTGCCTTCTTGGAGATGGCTGAACACCTGCCTGACATGGGAAGTGGTGAATGAGTTTCTTGTTTTACTTTGCTTGTGTGTGCAGCTATTGCTTTACCTGTTCAACTATCTTTGTTTCAACCCACAAGTTTTCCCACTTTTACTCTTCCAATTCCCTGCCCCACCCTAGCAGGGGTGTGGTATTTAGCTGCCAGCTGGGGTTTAACCACAACAGCTCTTCATGGTTGTGTGGGGCTCAAAGGGTTCAAGATAATGACAGATTGGATTGGCATGTGCTAGATTGAATGTATAGCTGTTCTTACTGTGTAGCTATTATTCTGCAGGCTCTGTGCTTGCCATGGCACTTGCTTGCCTTACTGCTACCATCTGCATTGGCTGGGGCATGGAATGGCATTGGCTGAGTGCAGTTATTTCCTGTAGGGATTGTGTTCAGTTGCAGCTGCCCATCAGCTAAGTCAGGCATCATCTTGTGCTCTTGTGTGTAATCACAGCACAGAGCTGCACCCAGCTTGTGTCTCTTTAACAGCAGGATGTTTAAGCAGCTTACTTTCATGCTGTTGGTAGCTCCTTCTACCACTAATTGGTTTTATAGGCACACACCTTACTTGGATCTGTACCGCAAGAAGGGGAACGAAGAAGCTTTAATAGGCACTGCTTATTATGTAGTGTATTTTATGGACTTGCAATTCCTTGCTCTTATTCTTTAGCTTGGGTTCAGTATTAAAGCAGCTACTTATGTAGGACAGTAATCCTGCAGAGAGATCACTGGCGAACAGAACATTCAAGCTCACATTGCTGTGCGTGTGCTCAGGAGAATCCAGTCACCCTTCTGCAGAGTAACATAATGTCAGCGTTTCTAGATGTTCACATGTACCTCTCAGCAACCCTATTGTTCCTCTAACAGGATTCACTTGCTGCCTTTTTTTTTCTCAGATGTGGAACTTCCTCAAGTCCTTAAAATCAAAACCAATGTCAGCTCTGTCAGGACAACTAGCACACACCTGCATCTGTGGGTGTTCTCAACTTCCCTGTGGCTGGACCAGTAGGTCATGGTGCCTATCCATGCCAGCTGATAGCTGCTCTGCATCTCCATCACTGCCACAGTGCATCCCTTCTTTGGGGACTTGCTAAGTCTGAGCTGCTGCCTTTCCAGCCAAACAGTTCATTTTTATCTGTCAGTGTTTGGTGGCTTACAGTGACTCCTGGGAGTTAGGGAAGATCGTATGAATTGTTACTGGCAGGAAGGACGAGATAAGTAGGCTAAGGAGAGGAGGGAGTAATCTCTCTGAGATGTAACTGAGAGAGAAAGATAAATCAGACCTTGGACACTCAGTGTCAGGGAGCAAACCAGGGCTCTTAATTCATACTCATGGGCATGCATCAAATAGGAGTCCTGCCCATCTTCACATGTGGCTTTCCCACAGAGTATGGAAGAAGGGAAGGAATCAGGGAATGATGAATGCATTTGGCAAACTGCTGTATTAAAAGTGAATACCTCCACTCCCCTGTCCTACAGAAACTGGTATAAGACTGGAAGAGTACTATGAAAGCTCCCATTCAGGGGAATTTTCCACTTGGTTAATATACATATGCATGCTGTGTGCTGCTGGGATGCTGGCAGAGAGGATGCAGGGACTACAGAATGAGTGGCTTCTTTGGTGCTTTAAGTACAAGAAAAATAGACATGGATAATGATAAGAAATGGCTTATAAAAGCTAGCTCTTGAAAGTGCTGTAAAATAGCAGTTATTCAGGAGCTGAATGGCAGCGTTTCACAAAAGACTACTTATCAGAGACCCCACACATCAAGCTGAAATGGTGATTTTTGTATTTCTATTTATTTCAAATTTTGCATTCATTAGGATTGATATAAGGTTAATAAAAATCCCCAACATTTCTGACAGTGCCAGCAGAGTGCCACTTGCACCTTTCATTTTTCTCTGCGCTGAATCTCTGCAGATCTGTAACCTAGGGGAAGAGAAGACACCTGTAGCTATCTGAATATACTGGAACACAATGTGCATTGTGGAAGGAGATGATCCCAGGTTCCCCACTAACCTAGCTGAATTGTGTCACTTGAAATGCTGAGCTCCTAGAGGAAAAAAAAAAACAAAACAGGCCAGTGCAACTTCTCTTGCTGTTTTGGTTGTGTTTTATGAATCAGAACTGGCTGTGGGTTCCTGCCACCATGGAGGTATTAAAAGATGTGAAACCCCGGTAGTCAAGCATCTCCTTGATGCAGATGCACACCAGATGGGGTAAGACAGTACAACCCCTGTCCTTGATTTTTGCCTGAATAAAATTGCTTCCTGATTAAATGCTGGCTCTGATAATCACCATTTACACTTTTTCTTAAGCATTGTATGGCAAATCTGGAACATAAATTTCAGTCAGAAAATAGGCATATCTTGGAATACTGCAAAAGCTACATTGTTTCTCCAGGCTCAGGACTTTCAGAATAAGAAGGTAAATTGGAATGAATGAAGAAACTATTTTAATGAACTTACGATGCATGTATCTCTTTGTACTTTTTTCCTAGGTCCATGCAAGGTTCTCCACACATTTGTTGTGTCATTTAGGGTCCCACATACAGACCCTAACTGTTATAAAATTCATACTTTTGAAATGATGCATCTGCTTGCTTGAATCTAAAATTTGGCACAGGAAGGCAATTTAAAATTTGAGTTTCTTAAGAGGAGCCTCTAAAGCTACCTTGCACACAGGAAAGAAAGACGACAAAAGGGAGCTCAATCCTCCTATCCCCTACTGATGTCAACTTTGTCTCTGAAGAAAGTTTCACCTTCCTCCCAAAGGTCAGATTACCCAGGAAAAGTGAAATTTTAGTTTCTTAAAGGAGGTTTCCTAGCAGGGCACTTCAAAGAGTGTATTTTTCTGTTCTAGTCTGTGTCTCTGAGCCCCAGCACCCCTTCCATTTTGCTCTAGATAAAAAAGCATGTTATGCTTCTTCCTGTTACACTTATCAGCATTACAATGCTTACTTTGAGTTTGTTCCTTGCTAAAAGCTGAGGAGATGACACATTGTAAACAACATCTCTGCTGCCAAGGCCAGTTTTGCATACTGAATTTTGTATTTACAAAGACTTGGAAAAAAGTGAGATCAATTTACAGATTATGAAATATGAAAAGGAAAAGAAATTTTATTCTTTTATTTGTATTCTATTTTCCCATTTTTATTTTTTTGTGGGAAAAATAGAAAAGGGAAAATAAAAATGGAAGAGGAAGAGTGTGTTCTTTCCCTCATCTCAGGGGCCATGAATATTTTTAATATGAAAACTGAGATGTTCATACAAATCTCAGATGTCAAAGAAGGGCTTTAGGTAATATGTGTAACTACTGTCTACGCATATTTTTGTGAAATTTCTATGCAACCTACATAGAAATCTCATAAAAATATAGATATAAATTTTGTTATGCAGCTATCTATTTATCAATCTGTCTCATATCTGTCTCAAGACAGACTGAAAATGTTATTAATTGGCAATGTTTGTTATTTATGCAGTGCTTACAAATGTTAAAAAAACCAAACCCAAAACTCCACAGATATTGTTCTGGTCTACCAGAATCATTCTAATGCTACCAGCATCAGTTGCAAATGCAGGACTCCCTACATTCAATTACTTTGAAGAGGCTCTTACACCATTTCTTTTAGAAGTTCTTTAATTAATTTCTTCATATAATGAATGACAAGAGAACCTTCATCCCCCCACGAAGGGTGTGTAATTCTAATGCCACTTTCAAGGTGTATAGCTTGCATAGATAATACGTGTTAGACAGTTAAAATACATAATAGTACAGAAATACATGTAATACTGCAGGTATTTTAGGAGCACAGGTGAACCAAAGGAAGATTAATGGGATCTGACGACATGACAAAAATGCCACTGCACAAGGACATCCATCTCTAGAGTCTTAGTTCTATATTACTGTGAGGAGAACAATCAGTGAAGTAAAATATGCCTTTGATGAGTGTAATTTGGCAACAATTTGCAAACATGATAATGTGCCTTGTTAATTCAAAGGCATTTGACATGGCTATCTTGGCATTTTCATTACACGAGCTGTCAAGAATAATCTGGAAGAGTGAAAGAGTCTTATTGGAAAATGCCTACTTATCTTCAGTAATCTAATAATCTATAATGGTTAGGTCAAGTAATTTTTAATGATACAGCCCTTAATCCTCTATCAATTACTACTTTTTATTACAGCTGAGCTGCTGAAATGTATAGAGATCTTCCTGGAGTTAAAACGAACAGCTACAGCTCTACTCTGAATAGTGCACTATTGCCAAAGAGACAGCAGTTCCCTTTCTCCACCACCACCTCCCTAGAATTCTACTGGCTGCAAAAAAAAAAGGTGCTGAGCCCTTTACACCCCATGCCAAAGATCTGGTTGTGTCATAACACATATCCATGACAAACTGAACAAAGATTTCTGCAGAAGTTTTTTGTGGCTTTTTCTAATCTACACCTACCCGACTTTGTCTTTCCACGTTTCTAACTAGCTAGCTACTGTAACAGCTGTGGATACATTTTCTAGATAATTGCGAACATCTCTATGGGCCACAACTTTTTAAAATACCAATCAGTCTGACACTAAGTCCCTTCCCCAGGGAGAAGGGAACCCCTTGCTTGGGAGCCATGAAGGCCTTCTCAGAGCAGGGAGATCTCAGTACTGAGCAGCACAGTCCAGATTGTCACATGCATATTGATCCCTTGAACTGTTTTGGGTAGATCAATAAAAGTAAACAACATTAATAAAGCTAAAGTATAAATTTCATAGCCCACCAGCCATGCTGAAAAGTTGCAGTTCTCCCTTGATTTCATATAACAAATTTTGCTGAGTTACCTGAAGGCCTCACTGCTCCTCAGTGACTCCACTTTCCCATGGATGGAGTGGCTTCAGAGGTGTTGTTTGGTAATGGCACAGTGATAGCTTTACTGATTCTGCAGGCTAGTACTGCAAGAGTCCAGCTGTTTATAAAAACGCGAGTAAATCAAAACTCAGTGTACTTCACATCAGATGAAGACTGTATTTCAGTCCTTTCTCTATGTGTAGGACTCTCCAGAAGTCTAAAACAAAGATGCATATAATGACCCTGCAAATAAGATCACTGTAATTCAGAGAATGAAATTAATTCGTCAAGCCCTGGCTTTGTTTGTCACTTACCATCACTGTAGTTTCTCTTCATCCCTAATTTTTGCTCCTCTCCAGAATTTCCTCTAAAGAGTTTTATTTAGAGGAAGAAATAAAAAAAGGGTTTTATGCATCCATTATTTAATGATGGACTTCTATCCTGGGGGAAAATAGGCAAGAAGGATTCTGATGGCAGAGTGAAGTGAATTAAAGATCAAAAAATTTCCTAAATTTGGCAGAGAGTTTATGACTTAATTTGCATAACTCTGGTTTTAATGTCAGTGACCTCTTTCCTGATTCATTGTTGGGATTTTTTTGTTTTCAAATTTAATTGCTTGTGTATTAATTTTCACAATTCTGGAGCCAGCATCCCTGTGAGATCTAATTTAAGGACTGTATTTCCTCTTTGGAAAATAAGAGACAATTTCATGAAGAGAAGGAAAATCAAGAACAATGCAATTTTTTATATAACATACTTTTAGTTCTTTTCAGAACAGCATTTCTTTCCTAGGGCTTCTTAGGAGGGGTTATTGTCTTTACATACTTGCCTTCATGCAGTTTTTGGACTCTCACCATCACAAAATGCCATAAGAGGCACCACAGATGGCTCAAACTTGCCTACGTGGACCTGATGCACAAGGGGTACCACAGTGACTGGGCTGGGTAGAGGGAATTCTAGCCTGCTCCACCTCCTCGCTGACTGATGTCTCCTGGAAAGAGCAAAGTAGCCTACATGTCACTCTGTTGTAGGAGCAACTAGATTATACCTCATCACAGGTGTCTTCACATAGTGTGTATACAAGGTATGTGCAGAGTTTATTTTTCAAACAGAACTCATTTCAGGATAAGAATCTGGTGCCAAAAGTTCTCTAACCTGCTCTCTGTGGTTTACTTTGTTTCAGTGCTGGTAGTGTGGCCCCACAAAAGCTGCATGGTCAGCAAAGCTGCTGAGCACCACACGAAAGCGAGCCTGGGGGGACACAGCATCATGTCCCACAGGAGGGAGCTGCTTGAATTTCCCTCTGAAGCAACATGGGCATCGCAACTGGTGAGCAGCAGGCAAACCACAACACCAGGGTACTTGTTGCCAAGCCTTTGCCTCCTCACTGTGGGACAGTGAGAGGGATAAACAAGCTACAGGGCTCAGCTGAAGGATAAACATCCTCTTGCTTTCACCAAGGGACAAGACAACAGTTTTTACATCACAGTTAACTGCACATCCAAGATGTCTCAACAATGCCTCTTCCCTTTCTTCTTCCTTATTTCTCACCATTTTTACTAATAAGGTTACGCCAAGCATCCCTGCTAAATGAGTCCTGTGTATCTCTGCCTTTATTTTCTTGCCTTCCTTCGCTATTCTGCAAGAAAAAAAAAAGGCAACAAAAAGCTTCCAAAAGAGAGTATTTAAAAAGCCTTATTACTATAAAATGAAGCACAGAGTAGGACAGAGACTTGTAGAAAATGCACATTGATCAGTAAGATGTAATTAATGTTTAATGAAATCATGAGAAGATTATGGATGCTCTAGTGATGGTGCCTTTTGACTGCCTAGGACATCCTAGAAAACACACAAAGGTGTCTGAAAAGGCAGTAGGAGTTTTGTGTGATGAAGAGCCTCCCTAAGGAGTTGCAAAGATTGTGTAGATCTGATACAGAATACAGAGTCTTCTGGTTTCCAATTAAGCTGGTAAGAGCAGAGTGCCCCCACATAAACAGAGCTCTAAACCTGACTGTATTACTGGCAAAACAGGAGTGATTACCTTCCACATCTCTTTTCCTAGGGCTGCTTTGTCCTTGGTTCCTAATTTCTTGTGTAAAACAGCCTGGCTGCATCATAGGTAACAAAGTGAGGCCCATTTTTACTGCAGGAGGAAATTTCTTTTGGCCCAAAACCAGGGGGGTTTTTTTGAGGGCACACTTGTCTCCTTCCACGGCACTGGTGGGTAGCCATGAAGTGCTGCCCACCCTAAGCACACGGTGTTCACACCATGGGAAAGCCTGCAAGTACAGAAAGAGCAGTACAGGCCATAGGAGCTGAAGGCCTAAATATGTTGTACCTGAGTCAGAGGAGCAAAAAAAAATTATGATTTACAGTCCTAACCTTGACAAGTGATGCCTCTTCTGCTCTGCAGAGAAGAAGCCTCAAACAAATCGCTTCTGCACTGTTTGAAATTAAATTAAAGAACTGATGTCTGCTTCTGACAAGCAAAAACACTACATCTCTGGAAAGAGAATGAAAGCAAATAACCTTTCAGTCATGGCCTCTCTCAGACTTACAGGAGCTCCTGTTCTACCCTGTAAAACACATTTGTGTGATTCTGGATTAAGGCTCCTCCTTAATCAAGACAGGAAACCATTCCGTCAAAATACTCGAGAAACTCACTGCAGAGTCATATTCTTACAAGGTCCTTTCTGGCAAGCAAGAAAGCCACTAACAAAGGCTTTTCTGACCTTCATGGGGACATTAGACTTTGGATGCTGCTGCTTCCATTTCTACCTCTATCTGTCCTGCTGACTGGACCAAAAGCCCCGAGGGTTTTGGCTCTGCTCTGTCACAGCTCTCCTTGGAGTATCGTAAACCCCAGCAAGATGTAGGAGACTGCAGACCATATGTGTGCGTGGGGATAGGTTGAGAGATGATTTATTTTAAGGCCAATGCATTATTTTCTGACAGTAACTAACAGGAGAGTTACACTCAAAAGATATTCTGGAAAGGCTGACTTTTGCAGAGTCGGGAACACTGACTCACTCCTGCCATCCTCTTAATTTCCAGTGCATGATGCAGAGGTGGAGGAGAAGGATGGGAGTGATGTCTTCCTTTTGCTGTGATAGAAATGAGGGCAGGTTTCTGACTTGGCTCCCTTCCTGCAAATTGTCAGCATGAGATGGGAGACTGCAAATAGCAACTCTCAGATAGGTGGCTTCTGGTGCATGGAACAGATAAGCAAATATTTCATTTGTCTTACTTTCAGACAATTGCCTAAAATACACCAAGACCATACATTCCCCAAGGAAGAGAAAGAAAGACAAGATGAACTGACTTTCATATGGTCTTCTCTTACTAAATCTAGAATAGGTAGAGTTACAAATGTCACCAGAGATAAGTTTAGTTAAGACATATACATATATACACACATACAAAGATACACCTTCTCCAAAGAAGAGGTCTATTTAAATTTCCTGTAAATGCCACATTTCAGCTCTGCTGCTAAATGAGTGCATTTGCTGATGGAAATGTTCTCATTTTTTCCTCATTTCTCACAGTGCAAGTGCTGTCCTGTCATTGGGTTGCACCACATCAGAGTAATGCAGCTGAAATGAATGCAGTAACATTGGAATGCAACTGTGTTTACAGCAATGAAAATGTGAGGAATTGCATTATTTAGGCAACAGAAGAAGGGAAATTGATTTAAAAGAGCTATTTGGAATGGCTGGTGCTTTAGTCTTGCTTAGATAAATTACTATTTTTGTATCTGCATACCAAAAGGCAATTTTACTCTCTCTATGAGGAAGACAATTTGATAGCAATATTTGGAAATACTTTAGGTAATGTTGAATGCAGAGAAAGCATTCTAACACAAATTAACAAGGTGCCAGATCTGTAATGGTAATGATTTCTTCACAAATACCTTCACTGATGCCTTACAAATGAAAACCAGTCTCCTGGAAAAATTTCATTGAAAAAGTTCAGTTTAAAGTACAATCCAATTATTCACAAATTTATTATGTAGTGCAAAGTTTTCATAAGGTGTATTCTGTAAAAAATTATGATTTCCTCATTGAAAAACAAAATCTAGCTGGGAAATGGGTTTGTGTATTTTTCTGAAAACTAAGATATTGCATTTGGAAACATCATCCCTGGTAGCTGTACATTTAAGAGTGCGAATTCCAATTTGGCGTTCTGAGCTGGGTCACATCACCACACTAATTCTTAAATTTAGATTCCCCCAAGACGTAAGCTGGGAATGCAGGGAAGCTTAACAAACCTGCCCCAGAAAAGAAGCATGTCCATTTTGTCAGGATGTTTTGCTTTTCCTTAGAAATTAAATGAGTCATAAGCATGCAAACAGTTAAGCAAATGAAGAATAAGAGCAACACAAGAAATGATACACAAAGACAAGTGATGGTATCTTCCAATACTTCACATTGTAAACTCAAAAAAAGGCAACCTCAACCTTTATTACAAAGTCACCAGCCTAGGTAGGCTTCTTCTAAGTTTAAAAAGGCAAACTTCAAAGAGAATTTGGATACATCTCCAGATGGGAACCTCAGCAGAAACAAGTACTTAATTCTCTGGTGCTTGGAGCAAAGGCAACACGAAGGGGTGCTGTTACATCTAGGTACTAAAATATTGCTTAGTGTAGAAAAATAGATGTTAATAAATTTCCGGGGGGAAAATGTCAGCTATATCCCAGTGGAAGGGAAAAACACTAACAGCAAGTGGTATTGGAAATAAATCAGGTGTAAACTGTGTGGCTGCACACTTTAGGAGAAGAAAATAATACACATTATGAGTTTAGTTTTTCTGCTGCTGCAAGGCTCTAGTAAGACAACCCCTAGGGTTCTAGGACATTTTATTAGTTTCAGCTGTTAAACCCAAGGTCGGAGTGGCTGACAGATTTCAAAGGACTGATGATGATGATGAGTAAAAAGCCAGAAGAAATGAAGGTTGACTTCTTATCTAAGAAATTGTAAAAAGCTAACAAAAAAGAGCCTCCAGAATTAGTGGCAGACCTATGCAGAAAATGATTATATTCTCAGGAATTTCCCTTCACCAGCAAATGCCTGCAAAAAGGCAAATGTCTCCATATTCTTCACAGTGTTAGTAAATCATCTCAGCCCTACAGCTGCAGGTGTCCTGGGTGCAAGGTCACTCTGGCTTTAGCAGCCAGGCTGTCTCACTAGGCTGTGGAACAGACCTTTGTTGCCTGTGTTGCCTCCTAAAAAAATACTTTTTAAAATGGTAATACAACACCTTTGCCTTCACATCATACTTCGTCAGCTCAGCTCAACCATGCTCTATGTCCCATTTGTCTTTAAAGAGAGGTTTCAAAATGCAAGCAGAATCGAATGAAATCTAATAACCACTTTTCAGTGGTGTGACCCAAAAATGTTGAATGAGAGAGAGACCCCCATGGTCAGTGGAGAAATACTGTGAAAAATACAATCTGCGTTACGCATTTAATATTAGATGTTGATAATGTACTGTATGACACTGTCCTAAGGTGGGAAAATAAATAAAAGCCTTCACTCCCACAGTGCCAAGCTGCCTACTTACAAAAATAAGAAACTATGCAAAAAAAAAGTGGAGAAAAAACCCATCCAGTCTGTTTTTGTGTTGACAATACACAGAGCTCCCAAAAAGTCTGAAGAAGTGGCCTGAATGAAATTAATAATCACTTTCAATCAGAGGACCTTGCTGTATTATCTACTTATTTATTTATGTATCTGTGCACACCCACAGCCAGCAATTAGGTAATAGTCAATGTCTTTATTCCTAACGTGGCGTATTTTTTCCAGGTCATGAAATGCAGGTTAATATTTGATCTTCTATCAGTAAATCTCCCTATACTAACCAGAAAGGTTATTCTGGAAAACACATCCTGGCACAGCCATAAACCTGCTGCGATAGTTTGTAGGAGGAAAAGCTCACTGGTTGTCTGGAGAATTTGACTGCAATCATGTGAATGTACTGATGCCAATCCCTGTTACAGTTATTGTCACAGGTGAAGGTACAGATCAGTATTTGAAATATTTGACTTAGGAATTTGATATGATCTCCTATGGACTCTGTTTCACCATCATAGTAGTTGGATGGCATTGATTTCTTCTGTCTCCCCCTGCTTATCTCAAGCTATTTCATTTTGCTTGTCTTATTGATTTTCATGTTCACTTCATACATTATCTTACTGGAAGCTGGTAATGAATCAATGTGGCCACCTAAATCCATGTTCTGTTGTAACCCCTGGGAAAGAGCCACTTACAACTATCTATATCAAAATGCACCGAGTAGTTACTGTGCTCATCCAAACAAGGGAAGACATATATGTCTCAATACAACTCACAGAGGGAAGGCCTCTGTAGTCTTTCCGTTCTCTGCATGAATTTTAAATGCCTGCCATGATAATATGGACTTAAAAAGAAAACACTGGAGCAAGCCAGAGACCTCAGTGTGAGCCCTTCATCCCAAGTAGTTCCATTATTAGTGGCTCATTTCACAACCTTCTGCCTGCCTGTAAGTTGTGTGTGCCTTTCTCTGAACCCTACCTTCCTGTCTTTTCCTACCTTCAGACCAGGAGCTAGCTCTTATTCTCTGCTTACATTGCCCCTAATGTGCAGTTGTTATCAGAAGGCTACCATTAGCACGAAAGGGACACCCAAAGTGTAGATAAAAGTAATACTAATTGTGCAAAACAATGCCAGGACAGTTGTATAACAAATTGTCATTATTTTTGCTTCCTGCTGCTCTTATATCTTTTAGTAACATTAAAATTTAATGGCTACTTCATTCCCATAGCTGCACTCGTTTATCCCAGCTGGCCTGCTGCAGTACATAAGGATATTGGTGCAGCTTTCTACTGTACAGGACAGGTCTGGATGAGAAAGGAAGATTTGTAGTTAAAACTGCTGCTTGAAACTATTAACACAGAAAACTAATTTCTACTTAAAGATGCATTAAATGGATACTTGAAGGAAAAAATATAGCATCACAAACACCTTAAATTGACCTTCACCTGAATGATAGAAAACATTATGCTAAATTTAAGGATTTCTCCCAAGAGTTTTTATGTGAGCTAAAAGTTTGCTTGGCTGAATAAAATTAGAAGACACATATGTTCATTTTAGAGCTCTCCAACATGAGAGCAAACACTTTATATCTGTATATATAATGTTGAGTGATTACCGACAACGATTGCATGCCTCATTAATATGTAGACTCACACAAACCTCATCATGACCCTCACTGAAATAGGGTTCAAGCAGACAATTTTCACAGAGGCTTCCACAGCCCCACAGCATAGGGCAATGGAGTCTGCAGGTCCCTGTTTTATGTCAACCACCTGTGTTTCCCATGGGACATTGCCCTGTGTCACATCTGGTTCACATCTGGTTGTTCTGGCTACCCACTACAGGACTCCTCAGATAGAATAAAAGTGAGTTTCCATGACTGCATTGTCTGAGCAGCCTCCTGTGAAAAGCCAGGCTCAGAGCATTTGGAAAGACTTCAAGGTTTGATTTGCAGAGATTGAGCATTCTCTCATTTCCATGTAATTCACTATGGGGCAGAGCGCTAAAGGCTTTTCTCAGCCCTGAGCAGCTCATGAACGCACTGGTAACAAACTGCCAGGGCTTACTTTGCTAGAAAACATCAGCACCTCAGTGTTCCACTGCCTCTTCTGCTTGTGCTGTTTACCAGGAAATGCTCTCCTAAACATGGACAGACAGGTTGAAACTCATGCTGAAGAATTACAGAAAGCAAACTGCCAGAAATGAACGAATGCACAAAACCAGTATGCAACCCCTTTGTACGCAAAGAGTAGTGTAACCCATCTGCCGGGGATGCTTGTGAGAGTGAAAAGGGTTCAGTCATATGAGGTGCCTCTAAATGATGTTGTTGCCATCCCCAACAACAATCCTTAAATTAGCCTGCCCTGAGACATTCATCAGGATATGGGAGAGTAGATTACATTGGCTGGGCTGAGCAAAGCCTTGTCCAAGTCTACCTTTCAAATGCACTCTGTCAGGTTCTTGGGCAAGGAATTTACATTCATTCAAGAATTCATTCATTCAAGCAGAAGGAGTAAACCACTTATTTAAAAGCAAAACCAGGTAAATAAAAGAATCAAAAGTTCCTATACTTGTTTACCTTTACAAGCTGTTTTGGCTTTCAGATAGACCAAACAAACCAAACCCTAAGAGCTACCATGAAGCTTACTAGCATTGCAATTAAACTGTGAGTTGACAACATTTGATTTTGTTAGCTCTGGCATGGCTAAGTGAAGAAATGGCTTATATGATATTAAAAGATTTGTTTTATCTGCTCAGAAGCCCTTCCACATTTACAAGGCAAAACATGCAGTGCATATACCCTCCTCTTGGTTGACTTTCTTTTTCTAAAGTCTCAGTTAAGCTTCAGTAAGTGGGCCCCACAGTAATGTCTCTGGACCAGTTACCATCATGATTTACAACTGTGAGAGCAATTCAATAAGCATCTCTTTTATTCAGTGCCACAGGGACATTTCAAAACCCCTACAGTTCCAGAGGCCTGCAGGAGGAGCCCTGCCATGTAAAGTCTGAAGATATTTACAAGCTGCGCCTTGTATCTGCAGCAATTTATCACCAGTGGGCAGTGACCACTTGAAAATACACTCACAGTTCTTCCAGATAGTTTTATACCAGCGGCCTAAGGAAAATGAACTTATTAGAGCAAATAGTCTGTGAATGTTTCTTAGGTAATTGTTTTTTAGGCTGTGCTTATAATTTCCAGTTGTACAGTGTGCTTCCTGGTGACCTTCAAGCAGTGGCAGTTCTTAATCCTATTTCTGCTTGAACAAGCCCCTGAAAAGTGCAGGTTTTAGTGCCATCTAATGTTTGCCCAGACTGCATAACCTCCTGCTGGTACAGTGTATTAGACTAATTCCATTAGAGCATGAACCTGCTGGCCCACAGCCAGAGTCCTGGTTCATTACCAGTTACCTGCCCCATTGCAGGAACTTCCCGGCTCAGCTCATCTCAGCATCACCCTGCAGCCTGAGGGTCCCACAAGTGCCAGTGTCTCTTGTGACTGCTGGCCAGTGCTTCAGGGGAAAAAGGGCAAAAGTACCAACTGCATTTGCTCAGACACTGGGGTCTGGCAGTCAGTTCTAGTACTTTCTGGATCCAGTAGCTGACACTTGCCATGGCACCTAGGAGCATCCAGGAGAGGGGCTGGGAGAGGCTCAGCTCTAGGCTGAGTGCGTGTCCAGCTGGTAGTAGCAAACTAACTCTACTGCACAGTACCAGCCCCTGGGGGAGGTCTCATACCCAAAGGTCCTGTAGGAGAAGGTTGAGGAGTATTGCCATGGTTGTGTGGTACCCATTCCTTGATGGCTTGTGGGTTACGCAATCCATGGGGCAACATTAAGGAGTGACCCTGGCCTCCTCTCACCAGCCAGATTTGGAGTGACAGGAGAAAAGTCCATCTCATACAGCCATCAAAGAGAGTGGACCACAAATCCCTGGTCTTTGGCAAAAGGGAGAAATGGACTCAGGTACCGCCAATCCTGGCAAATGGCAGGGAAGGCTTATGTCTATATCTCACATATGCTGAATTCAAACTGCCTGGAGGGGACTGCACATGCACAGCAGTGTCCTTTAACTTTAGACTCCCAAGTTCTTATTTCAGCATTGCTTTCTACCATAACAGGTAGAAAGCACAGCACTTAACTGCATTCTAATTGACCAGAACTGATAATTGTGTTATAACTAAATTGCAGGCTAATTTTACTTAGCTATAACTGATAGAACACAAAGCTACAGAAATTAAACCAAATCAAAAGGAAACAGCACTAAACACCGGCATGAACATTAGACTGAAGAAACGTGGCAACACACCACCACCAGAGCCAACACTATTAACAGAAATTAATATTTAGGGCCCAAGCAAATCTAAAATAGTTTTTTAATGTGTGTTTTTGCCACATCCATCACCCTAAAATAGAATTTGGATTTCAGTTAAATGGACAATAGCTGAGGTTGTTGGATGACACTCACTGCAGGATTACCCTTTTCAGGTATGTCGACTGGATATTTACTGTTGGGTTTACTGGTGGAGCTGAAGCCCATACTTCTAATGGCCATTTTTCTACCATCATATTTCTTCCCTCTTGCCAGACCAACTATTTTATTTAGTGTGTTGTAGAAAAGTCCACTTATTGTGCAGATAAAAAACCAAGGGTGTTCATTGTGAAGGCCTAGAACTAGGTCATTCAATTCCCCTTCCAGATTTAATTTTCTCTCTCTTTTGTATTAACAAACCTACTTTTTACATTTTTTGGGCATTGAAATGAAAGCTGCCAGCACTTCAGCCCATGCGAAACTATGAGAAAAAGCTCTGTTTAATGCTGGAGAAAAAACACCTGGAGGTCCCTGTTGTAATGCCAGGTTCTTTGTAGAGATTTTGCTTTTCTAAAGCAATTGTTCACTCACATTTTTCCAAGAGCTGCATTTCAGGAGGGGAGCTGAAAATTATATCAACATCTCTCTCTACATAACAGGGACCACATACTGCACCAGCAGCACTAATATCAGGGAATACTCCCTTTGTGTCCATCTCTTGTGCCATCTCCCCCATTAGCCATTAAATCAAACACTGTCTGGGGGTGTAAACTTTCATACTCACCAATGCCTGATATTATTCTCCTTGTGGCACTGCAGTGGTGACAAGACACTATGGCTTTTACCTGGAAATAACCCCATAATGGTAACTTCATCAGCTTCAGCCACTGCTGAGTTTATCCTGTGATAAAATGCCTCTGGTCTCCTTCAGGATATTGCTTTTAAGGGCAGGGTAACTTTACAAGCACTTGTTTTCCCTGTGATTAAACATATCATTTTGAACAAGTGAAGCTAAAATCCCAAGTATGCAGTCACTTCCATGGCTAGGCCTTCTCAGGAGAACTAAAAAGTAGAGTAATGCTTTAATGCTGAGACAGAGAAACCGCTGAGAAGAAACCGGGTTTGGTCATTAGCCTGACAGACCCAGGCAATATTTCTCTGAAAGCCTGGTTTGGCTGTGGTAGGAGTGACTTCAGCCCAGGAGCTGAAGACTGAAAGCTGCAGGCCCATGCCATAACATATTTTCTCACTAACCAGCACACAAGGTTAATATGCAGAGAGCTACTACTCCTCCTACAAGCAGATAATTTCTCAGTTCATTAAACATTATTGCTAAACTACCAGTAGCTCTTCAGTTACCTCTGAGAAAAGTGGCTCACAACTAAGTAAGAGCAGAAATAGACATTAAATAGTTTATTCCAATGAATTTTCATGCTCTGCAAGATGATTTCAGTTGTTTGGTTTCTTTGGTGGGGGTGGACAGAGAGATTGGGCTTGTCTAGAATGAAGTATTTTGTTAATGCTGAAGAGAGGTGCATTTATTGATTCAGCAAGCATTCATTTTGTTTCCACAATTTGTATGATGGACAGAGCTGACCAGCCCCTTCCCTCTCACCCCTTCCATCACCTTGCTTGATGCTCTCCCTCCAGCAATATGAAAAAGTCAGCCCTGTGCCTTCTCTCCTAACTCCATGGTTCCTTAGGAGAGGTCTCCTGTAGACATGTGGGGCCATCCCTTTGCCCAAACCCATAAGTCTGAATTTCAAATCATGGCACAGCACCATGGAACTATTGGAAAGTCACTTTTGCACTCTGCCTTTCCTGCTGAAAAGGGGCTGGAGGGAAAAGATCAAGGTTTGAAGAAGACAGTAAGGAGTCAGAGAAGCTGAAAAAGGTGACCAGATGAACACTGTATTTCAGCAGGAAAAATCTCCAACAAAACTACTGTTTTTTGGTAAGAAGAGAGAACATTAGGGACATGCTGGGGAGGGATACTTGCTACTGGTAAAGAAAGGAGAGAAATCTTGGAAATTTGATAAAATGCAAAGGTGCCTTTAAAATCGCTCTGGGCTCTGCCTATCTGGATTAAATGTATCCAGTTTTACTTGTAAAAGGTATTTGCTCAAAAATAGGAACAATTTATTACTTTCAGATCTAACCTCCAGCAGAACTCCATTCCATGACTCCAGAATAGTTACCAGTCCCATGAAACCTCAATTTTTCATCCAAACAACAGCCAGACCTAATTTATTTTCTTACAAAAGAGCTGATCAAAGAATCAATTTCCAGCTGAGTCTCAGTCATCAACATTTAATCAAAAGCAGAGCCACAAGCCCTCAGAACAACCCTTCTATTATGCAATACAAATCAGTCCAGGTCTTCATTTGGGAGCGAACTGCTTTAGTGCTACCTTTTCCCCAGTTGTCAAAATTGTTGTATGACTGCCAGTTTGGGGACAGAAATAACATTGATTTAGATCTGCGTTCCCAGCTGTGGATCCAAATCTGAAACTTTTACTCTCTATTTTACATTTAAAAGAAATGACTGTAAAATGACTTATAGATGGTGTCTTTCAGAATTCAATGAATAGACTCCAAAAGACCAATTGAGCCTGGTATCTATGGTTTTCAACCTTATAGCTTCTCCCAAAGGCAGACTTCTTTTCAGGATACCTGATCACCAGGTCTGTTGGTTTCAAGTCAGCCATGGACTGGGCTCCACCATGCAGCAGCTCCTGACCTCAGGAGAGCAGCAGAGCCCAGGTTACAGCTGGTCTCCTTGGTGGGAATCTCTGTTAATAAAGTTGAAACCAGCCAGATCTTACCCAGCAGGTGAGATCCACACTTTCAATGCATGACCAAGCTCACCTCTTATAGGAACCATTAAAGTATCTTTCTGGCTTTAGCAATGAGAGAGGAAGCTTACACGAAATGTTTGTATTGATAAAGTAACCTACACAGAGCCCCACAACATTTAAAAAGGCAGTACTTCAATTAAACCGACCCAAGACAATCTGTATAAATGTAATTCCAAATGGTGTTCTGATATCCAGACTGATGGGCTTGGTCTCTAAGTTTTATGAGGAGTTGTTGCTTGCAGCAGTTGCAATACTGAAGTTATATTTGCAGTTTTAATCTAGACCAGGAATGAAATTGTTAAGGATTATAGTCTAATCTATCTGACCTGCAAACTATCAGGCTTGGGATTCTTGTAATGAATATGTTCCAGAATTGAATAACACATCTATGTGTCCTTTCTTCCTAGGGAACCTCTCTGCTTCCCAAACAAACAAGTTGGTTCCACTCATTCAATTTCCTGTAAGGGAAGGCAGTGAGAGGATTAGGGAAGTTTTGGGTTGAATAGAGAAATAAATTTAGGTGCCTACAGTCCCACAGGAATCAATAGGCACTCAGGCACCTAAGAGACTCACTGGAGCATGTTCTTAAGTAATATCGGTAGTTTCCAAAGGTGGTGCTGCAGCAGCAGCTGGCTGGCCATGTGGGCTGCATCCATGCCTGGGTGTGCATAGCCACCAGTGAAGTCAGTGGGAGGGGACTGACTCCTGAATCAGGATTTTGTCTGTGCTTACTTTTTCACCTCCCAGTTCACATTTGGAGGCAGCTGGGAATCATGTAAGGCCTATACCATCAAACCTGGTGGTTCTGAAATTCTGTTTCTACACCCACAAACAATGCTGACTGTTCAAGTCATTTGGAGAGGAACAGGCACTATCTTGTAATGTTGTACAGTGTCTACTACCATGGGCTCCTGGTCTGAGGGGTGTCTCCTAGTATTGTAACTAGCGTGTTTATCCTTAGTAGAAGCAACTCATAGTAATTTCAGTGGCATGAAATTAGTAGATCTTCCTCTGTCACAAAATCATAGCCTGTTTCCTGGCATTATTCATAGACTACCTTTTTTGTCTCTGAAGTAGCTCAGCCAGACTCTTCCTTACATGTACATCTTTGTGGGGAACAGCTAAACCTAAAGCTTTCTATTCACATGTTTTCTTAGTTTCTTAGGGAAATTAGAAAACCCCTTTATGCTTCTGAGCTCTGCACAAGTGTGAGCAGCCTCAGCTGCAGATGGCTTTGTAGCACTTGGGTATATTTACATGCCTGAGTTAGCCTACTGTGCCTATACAGTAAGGTATGTGGACTGGACCACCATGGATCACATAAGACCATCTGACTCTTAAATCTCTATCACACATGACATACTTCAATTAATGTGTATGAAGGTTAAATACTACTATGAAGCCACTCACCTGAAATGACCACTGTTTCTCAAGACCAGGCTGAATGCAGCTGGGACCAGTGTCTGATTCACTGGTGTGAGCTCAGTGCCAGTTTTCTGCTGTTGGCTGCTCTTCTCTCCTTTTTCCTCTTTTTAAGTTATGATTTTTAGCACTTTGTGCTAGAGAGGTCACTGCTCCTGCCCCAGGAACAATGAGGTGCTGCCTGCTGGCTGTGATGAGGCACCTGTCATTATTCCACAGAACTAAGTGTCCATGGGATCACAGCATGCAGTAGGCTACAGTTGCCAGATCTGAGAGTGACATAATGCAGAATGACCTGAACCACTCTACAAGACCCAAAAGGAAGGAGCAGTAAGGCATCTCAACAAGTCCTCCTTCTTCAGGGCTAATATTTCCATCAGCAGCTGGGACTTTCCACATAGCTATTCTTAACAGAACCAGTATACCACAATGCCAGGAAAAAAATAAAATCATTCAGTACCTTCTTATGTTGCAAGAAATGCTATGTATGTATATTTATTTATTTATATGGAAGATTCCCCACAGTGTATCAGCAAGTCCCTCCACATGTAAGTTGAAGATGTTAGGCTACATTTTAGATTAGAGCTTGTTCTGTAATACAGCTGCAAGGATGGCAGCAGGGAGGCTGCTGGACCCAAGCTATTTATGTGTACTACTTGTGGTTTGAGGTCTTACGAATGATGAGATCAGGCAGGGCCTTGGGCAGGAATGTCCTACCTTACAGCTGCACGGTAGGACATTACTCTCATGGAGTGTATCCTCAGTTCTGTGGGGATGGAACCAACCGAGTTACTCCAGCAGGTGCTGGTGAAAGGCCAATTTGTTTTCTTCCATCACTGAGCCTGGCTTACACTCCTGTATGCCTCTGCAAAGACAGGGAACACATCCCTCCTTTAACCAGAAAGACATACATTATTTTCGGCAAGCAGGCTTCAATTACCAACACATTTCTCTGCAGCTGTATCTTGGCACTGACTGCAATCACATGCCCATGAACCAGGTTCTCACTTGATGCAAGTCAATTCCATCATATATAACTGGCTCCAGAGTTTCAGAAACTCTGGTCTCATGGGCACAGCATACTTTCTAATCACATAATCTTGTAAGTCATTGTACTGTAGCTGATTCTTCACTCCTAATAATGATAAGAATAATAAAAAAGGTTAAAGTACAAAAGGAAGGTTCAGTTTTACAAAGCTCCCTTTATCTACCTGAATCCTGCTAAGGTCAAGAGAAAGTCTGCTTCTGACTCATAACAACATTTGAATCAAGTGCTGAATATACTTCACACTTTGTACAATTACAGCTCAGGAAGGAATTGACAATTGTGACAACTTTTATCCTTTCTTAGCAAAAGTCCTAGGAGTATTCACCAAATCAGAGCATTTTTCTCTTCTGCAAGAGTGTTAATAAAAGTCAGTTATAGTTTTGGTTCTATAGATGTTAAGAACTGGTTTCAGCCTCCTTTCAAGAAAAAATTTCCACTGAAATTCAAATGGCTGAGAGCATTTGAGGAGACCATCTCTAATGGGCTGCTTCAAATTCTTACTGCTGTGGGAAGAGAACAGGTCCCTGGACACTGTCCATACACAGATCCACTCAAACACCCTTATGGGACCAGCCAGCCTGGAGTGGCACTGGAGAGGACCATCATGTACAAACTTCTGATTCCTAAAGGTTCTTCCTTTGAATTCTGCCATGTTTTTGAGTGGCTTTGAATGGCTGGATCCTCACAACCCTTTTCTGTAGACAGCCAGGTCTGGCATGCAGTCACTCTCGTTGCCTCCATGCACACAGACACTGAGCTCTTCTCCACTTCATTCCACCAGACCCAGGATCATCCCTTCTCGCAGGCTGCAAAGAACTAAGTGGAGACAGAGTGACTGTTTAAGCCCCTAAAACAAATAATTTACTGATGATTCACCCCCAGCACTGGCTTGCTGTCTGAGGAGGGGCAGCACTGGTTGGTGGAAACTGTGGAGATGCACTAAGGCAGGTCTGCCTCTTTCTGGGGCACTTTGCCATGAACTGTCTTTCGCCTGTTATGAAGCCATAGCTGTAATTTCCTGCCTCTCCCAGTAGATTTCTTTCTTGTCTCTGAAGTGGAGCACTGGGACTCTTCCTCACACCTCTTGCACAGGGCTCTGTGGTGCTCCTGCACTGAGCTAGGAGTCACCAATGATGTGCAGCTGCCATACGGAAGGGATAGATCTAGGAACAGAGTTTCAGATCCTCTACCTCTCAGGCAGAGGAAATTTGGGGAACAGTTGCGCATGGGCCATGCCTGCAACCACCTGGGAATTTTACCAAATCTTGACTTCCACGTTCCTCTATCCAAGCTCTACAGTCATTTCTCCTGGCTTAAGTGTCACTATTTTCAGCATACGCTGTCTTCCAGTGACATCTAGGGATAGAGACTGGAAATCACAAGCTGGACACTTAGGCATTGTTTAAAACGTATTTCAAACTGATAAAACTTGCATCTTTGATGAGCCAAAGGCTTAAGGAACAATTGTAATTAAGATCAGGTGAAAAGAATCTTGCATGTTTTGCAGGATTGAATTGATGCCCCAAGGCCCATTCCTTGACTCGCGTGCATTAGCATTCATTTCCTCAAGTGCTCACAGAGATATGGGCACTGATGGACATAACATTTTGCTCTGGTAAAAAGAATACAAGCAAGATAAAGGTACATCAGTACTAACAAAAAACCACATGAAACGGAAAATGTCATCAGGAGGACAAAAACACTTTGAGGTCAAAAGAGCAAACAAGATGTTTTAGTGACTGGATCCATTATTTACTCATTGCTACCACTACTAAATTACTCATTATATTTATATAACAGTCCTCTGGTCACAGGGCGTCACCATGCTTAGTGCTTCACCTACACAGGGCAAAGATATGGGCCTGGAACTGGAGACCTTAACTGCAGGACAAGGCAGAACCAACGGATGGAGGCAGTAGAGCAGAGGGAACAGTGGCTCAGTCGGTGCTGCTTTGCAGCCTGGCTTCATGACAGACTTTGGTTCACAGTGTTCAACAGCTTATCCCTGCAGGATCAAAGCAGAAATGGCAGCAAGTCTTCCCACTGTGCCTTCATTTCTTTATGCAGCACAGGCAGGCTTCCTCCAGAGCACAACCAGGGACAGCCAAGCAGGATTAGACAGAAACCCACTATGTGCCTGTGTAATACATCACATCAAAGATGCAGAAATGTATAAACTGACTCTTTCAAAACAGACTTTGTGTGACTACAATCTACATCTGCTCTGGATTTTTCCCTGTAAATCTAGACTTCCTAAGTATTCACAGCCCAACAACAAAAAGAATTCTGTGCTAATTCATGCCTGGACCTTTGCAGAACCTAAAAAAATACATTTCTTTGATGGCAGAAGGAAATGTGGAACATATTTTCAGAAGAAGACATCAAGAGAAGTGTTCATACTTGTATCAGAGGCCCACATGTCCAAACCCAAAGTATTTAAATCTGCTCACATGGACAAAAATGTGTGGAGAGAATGGGGACAGAGACAAGCTGCTGGTTTTCCAAGAACTTTTGGTCCAAGCAGTTGAAGCTGTGCCACCTATGGCCCAAATTCAGTGAACAGAAAAAATTCTGTTCTAAAGTAGAGGTCAAGTAAAATTTTGAAAAAGAAAAGTTAGTGGATGCTTTGCCAGTATCAGCACTACAAGACACAATCCTAAGAAAATGGTCTATCCAATGCTATTAAAACCAGGGCAAGTTCTCTTGGTAAGTGGAAAAGTAACTGGAAAAAATTCCATCCCTTTGCTTCCAGCAGCCACTTTGTCAGGTCACTAAACCACTAGAGAAAGAACCAAACCTTTTGTTTCTGGTTTTGCCACTGCTGTTGTTTCTATCCGACAGCAGTGCTGCTCAGCGGCCAGAGCTGGCAGCCTGTCCTGGTGCAATCACAGGCAACTTGCATTTTCCTGGTGCCCATCAGAGTACCACCAGTTGCAGCAGGCTCTCCAAAAGCTTCCACAGAGGGACTTGGGAGGAAGCACTGCTTCAGGCCTGCATTAGGGAACTGAAATAAAGGCAGCAGGAACTCTTCTGGGCAGGAAATGCCTCGTAGGGGAATATAAGACAGACATCAATTTTAAAAGCCTCGTTGCAGAAATATAACAACTAACTCATGCACTTGGAAGATTCTTATGTTGTCTATTTATATTCAGTTGTTTCAGCTAAGCTTTCCTTTAAAGCATTCCTAAGGCCTTCCTCCTGAAAACATACCACAACATGAGTATTAGTAGCCTGAAATCAAATTGAGACAGCTAAGAAGATACCAGAAACTAATAGGAGACTAAAAATCACCTGGTATGATTTAGGTGAACGTTGGCCTTGATGATTTGTGTTATCCCTGTAAATCTCCACAGTGAACAATTTTCCCTCTTCACAGGGTACTGCCTTTTGGGGTCCCTCCCCCTGCCATGGAGCTCTGGGAGAGGGGCCCCGGGGGGGAGACACGGGGTTTCCCTGCCCCTGCTCAGCTTCATTCCCCATTGGTTGGTTTGGGTTCCCTGATAATGCCAAGGTCCCTCGGGTCCCGTGACTGCAGGGTTTCTGAGCTGAGCCCCGGCCATGCGGCTGGAGACATAAACATCTCTGAAACATCTGCCACGAATCTGTCCATATATACTTCGTTTCTACGAGACTTCTGGTTTGAAATATACTTGTTGCAGTAATCCCCGCTGCGACAACTGCCCTGAAGTTAGAATGTTACTTTTATCAGACAGACAAAAAGTAATTAAATGACTGGAGGGATACAGTACCATCCATTCCTGTGTGGCCAGGTCACGTCCCATGACCAGAGTGCTTTGGTACTTTGAATTTACCAACAGAGACCCAGCTGTGTATTAGTTTGAAGCACTAGGAGAAGCAGCCAAGACCTGGAAATCACACAGGTGCTTCTGCACAGCGTAAACATAAGGCAGCAGATGCTGCCATATTCAGGCTGGCTTCAGGTGGTAGCAGCCTGAAGGGCTCTACCTTGCTCTACCTGGAAGCAGGGTGCAGACACCTCCTTCCCTCAACCTCTCCAGAACTGATTTTTATCTTCCATAGAGTTACCAAAGGGTGGTCTAGTTTCAGGGTGATTTAAATCAGTACTTGAACTGACTTCTACTGCCAGGACAAATGAAACAATTTGATGACCCCAAGAGATGTCCCTCCCCTCAGTGTCCTTTAAAACAGCTTAGCACAAATGGCAGCAAAGGGTGAAGACTCCAGGTACAGCTACTTTCAAAGAGAACAAAGTTCACAATATTTTTAATGAAGTAGGACCACTACTGGACAATCAGAAAGTTTCCTCATGTCACTGCAACAATCTTACTGAAAGGAAAAGCATGTAAGCACAGAAAATACTCTTTGCTCAATATTGCATGTAAGGAATTCATACTGAATTCTCACTCACATAATTTATTTTAAATGATGTGTGGATTTATTCATGGGTTACTATTCACTAAAGGAACCTAGACAGTGCTTTTGTTCTGTAAGTTGAAATTCTAATGCAGATATGCACTCTGAGTGCAGGTGTAGGTTACAGACACAGGTATCAGTTTGCAGGGCCATCTTGCCCCACTGCTACCAGTACAGGTGTGCTCACACCAATGTCTGCTCAGTCTGTTTACTGGGGAGTAGCCCATCACTCACCAGGAAGCATCCCATCACAGAACTTTCTCTGGCAGAGAGTAGCTAAAGGCTGCTTCCTCTACAACAGGGCTGCCCTTCAACAGATCTTTCCAGCAGGATCCTTGGGAATACACCATTTTAACCCTTCTTAGCTCAGATTTATTGTTCAATGCATTTATGTAATTTGCTGTGTCTATCTAAAATAGCAACCTTCTATTTGTGGGAGAACCATTTAAACAGCCCCAGCATCACCCCTTCCCTGGGGTCAGCTGTCCTGTGACAGCCAAGGCTTGTTTGAGTGTACTGTAGGAACAGAGCTGTACCCCTGTCTGATGGTGAGAGGGACTGCAAACACCACTGACAGCTAAATCCTCTCACTGAGGAGCATGACCATTCCACGTGGAACCACATCTGCTGAATTCAGCTGCTCATAACTCAGAGAGCTGAGCCTGGATCATGTGTTGTGTGGGGCTTCTGATTTGGGGGGAGGTTGATTTTTTTTTTTTTTTTTTTTTTGCATAATCACAGCAAAGATGGCCTGTAAATACAAATAAAAAGAATAATAAAAATAGCCGCATTTATTGTATACACAAGTACTTTTAATCAGACCCCAAATTCATTTCAGAAATGTGCTGCCATATTTCACAGATGCAATATATTCTAAAAGAGCTGAAACCAAACTTGAGCACATTTCTGGCTTTATCCTAAAACACTGTGCATTTTGCTTATTCATGAAATTAGATGATCCTCTTCTACTCAAAGTTTTAGACCTCAAGCCAATACAAGCCAATCACCCTGTTTTGGAGCTAAGATATTCCAGGACAAGTCACAGTATTTTTAAGTTGGTTAATACAGATTACATTAGAAAGGGAGGAAATATAACATTTCTGTATGAAATAAAAGCTTACTTTACAAGATGATCACACACATCTCTATTAAATTATGTTACTTTTATCTTCCACCAAAAAAAATATAATCCTCCTTAACAACAGCATAAAGTTCCATTTGTTTTAGAAAAGCATACATCAAATAATACTGGCACACTTCATTTCAAAAGACTTTGTTGTCTCAGCTCTGTAGCAACACTGCAATACAGGTTAAGACTTGTTCATTAAGAGATCAATGACAAGCACGTAGCAAACTTTAAAAGGCAAGCCAAGTACAAATCCTCTTTTGAGATTATTTTTGTATTTTTAATCTAAATGGGAAACAGTAGGCATGAAACATGTATACAGCAAACATAAAACAACTATGCCATTTTTCCCTTAATGATCTCAAGAGCTTTTGATCTGGCAACTGGAAAACCACCTACACGTTGCCATGCATAGGGGACTGATTCCTGACTGAGTATGGACGTAGAAAGTCATACTACTTAAAAGACACATGACCGTCTAAGCCCACTTCCCTCTCCCCAGTGGCAGCAGCACATTAGTTAGAGGAATGCTCAGTGACACCAATCAACACGGAACAGATACAAGGCACAGTAACCCCTACTGTGGCCCAGAGCGCCCTATAAAAAAATGCCTCCCCCACTTTAACTGGCTAAATATCAATCTTGCCTACAT
Source organism: Corvus kubaryi (assembly GCF_017639235.1). Taxonomy (NCBI): domain Eukaryota; kingdom Metazoa; phylum Chordata; class Aves; order Passeriformes; family Corvidae; genus Corvus; species Corvus kubaryi. The sequence goes on from NW_024581137.1 coordinate 14,495,312, forward strand.
TTTAACACAGTGTGAGGAAGTACTGAGCCACTCACAGGTGTAACACATGGATCCTGTACACTAGAGCCTTGCAGAAGGATTAAGGAAAAGATAATTGCTGACTGAAACTCAAGGTACACCTGTCCTATACTGCAAAATTAGAGTAGTCCAGCCTGTAAGAGTGCAACTAATCAGATAAAATTTAAAAAAAACTACAGACAAGGTATGGCATTACAGCAGGGGTATCTGATTACTGCCTGGCTGTAAATAACACATGCATCTTCAGGGTAACTACAGACCAACTATAAGCAGGATGGCAGTATAGGAAAAAATAAGGAGTTCTGCCTAATTGTTATTATTTCAAATATTTGAAACTTAAGCGTCAATGACTCTTCACATTTAAAGTTTAAATGGCTTTAGATGTATTTAGAGCCTTAAATGTCAAAGTCTCAGGGTCTTTTAACTAGGATTTTTAAAGATACAGAGAGAGAGAGAAACAATGTTACAGAGGTCTTGCAGTCCAGGAATCTAAGTTAATGAACAGAGACTTCAGATATAAACATATTTCCTATGACAGTTTTTTTTACTAGCTCCCTCCTCCCCTGCCAAAGAAACTCTCCAAAACATTTTTAATTTAGGCTGTGCAAAAATGCAGTTCAGGAATCAAGGTTTAAGCAACATCACTGAAACAATTAATAGTATGCACACACAGCCCAGGCATTCCTCTTTTCAAAGGTTATTCCACTTGAGAAAATTATCTGCCCATAGTTGTGCTCCTCATGCTCATCTCTGAGACAGTCAGATGTAGCAGACCATACGTGACAGTCAAGGGCCTGACAGCTCACACAGTAAGAGGAAGTAGGCAGCTTACAGACTTAAATTACTAAATCTCATATTCTACAAACAAGAACTGCTACCAGCAGCAAAGGGTTCAGCGAGGGTGTCATTGCTTGTAGCTTCATTAAGTAGACGTAGACTCAGAATAGACAATTTAATGAATTTATTTATGCAGTGTATCAGCTCAGAGTTAGCTAGAACAGCCTAATAAAGCTATGCAGACAGCTGTGAATTTGAAACATATTTCTACATCCAGTAACACCTTGAGATTAAGTGTTAAATGTCACTGAGAAGGCAATCTTGATTTACAGGTCTGAAGGACACAGACTTCACAACTTTCCAACAAAAAGAAACCATTGCTCTTTGCAGTCTTGAGCTTGGCCAGCCTCAAGTCCTACTAGTGGATTTCAAGAGTTTTCTACTATAAGCTCATTTTTACTGCCTTGACAATTATGGGCCACATCCTTTAACATTTTTAACCTATTTTGGAATAGATAAAGAGATTGAAACCTGCCTTTATTCTGAAAACAGATTTTTGTGGTGGCACTTTAAACAGTTGTTTATTTTCAGCATTTTTAAAACATGGATATGTACTCCAAATAAGTTTAGCTTTGACAAAGAAGTTCCAGAGTAAGATGACAAAACACAATATTGTTGAAGCCTTTCATCTAGAATATACAAAGATATTTGGGCTTGTAACAAGGCTAATTAAAATCTTAGAAATACTGTTTTAGTGTAAAACACTCAAGGAAAAAAAATTCTGCTTTCCTTCTAGAAAGATTAAATGGTTTGCTGCCACAACAAATCTCACCTCTTTAAAACTTCAAATGTGTTACATCTTATTCCACCTCCTTATAATTTTGCCCTTCAAAGGTCAAAACACAAGCATCTCCACCCAAGCCACCTATCAACTGCAAGGTTCCTCCTATTAGAAAGGATTTTTAAATGAGGCAGAAGAAACCCAAAGATTTTTCTTATTTATTCTAAGCAGAATGACTATGGAGAAATGACTCAAGCTTAGGTAGTAAAAGTTAATGGAATGCCATCTGAAATGAAGACTGACTCAGTAACACAAGACCTGCTAGTCATTTGTTAATATTCAATTCAAAGCCCACCAGAATTACTTGTATAATATCAGCAAAATAGAAGATACTGCTTGTTTTTCCTGTTGGGCAGGAGTACAAGCTTTAAATGAGAACATCAGTTTTTCTGGCATGTGATAAAATGAAAATCACTAATTGCTATGTACCCCCAAAACACTGATTACTTTAGCATTTAAGAACCAGGACTAGTAAACTTGCAGTAGAATGATTTTATTCTGCTCATCTGCAATACTTGCGTAAGATTTATTCTTGGATTTCCATTTGGTATGTGGGTATTTTGCATTTGGCATTCCCTCCTCCTGAAAGTATTGCACCTTAATAATATACAGTCTTCAGGAACATCCTTTCTCTGGAATAGTTAAGATCTGTAACATCAGGCAGAATTTGTGGAGATTGAGAGACTGGATTTTTACAAGTAGAATTGTCTAGACCAGACGGAGACAGAAATCGTCATATAACGCTCCCCTAATAGTTGCTAGTGCCTTAAGGGTTCATTTCTGAACTCAAAAATCTAAAAAAAGAAAAAAAAAACAGGTCAAATGAATTTAAATTAAACATTTCTGTATAGAAAGGTAAATACGAATAGGAAATAAAGTACAGGTACATGTGATATTAAATAATACCGTTTTGCCTATTCTTGATGTTTACTTAGGTAATAAACAATTATTTTATCAATTTCATCAATTTTTTTTTCTGGCTAAGTTATTATTAAGTCTTAGCAGCAAAGAAACATCTTTTTCTTTCTTTCCAGAGAACACACGATATCACATGAAGTTTTTTAAACATTTCCCACTATTGTTATGGTTTTGCAGCTCAGCATGTTTTGAATTGTTTCAGAAAAAAATTTCCATGTCTACCTCAAAAGGAAGACAATGTCTGCTTGTTTCACCAAATGAACTGATTTCATTCTTCATGAGACATATCCTACAAGCAGCTGTAGGCATTTGGTATTCTAACGAAACCTAACTTAAAAGCATGGTGGAACAAATGTTTTGTAACTTCCAGTAATGCTGTGAATGAATTGCCTTCTAGAAAAGCAAACCAAATGAGCTTTTTGTAGTAACACCCAAACATGACTACAAAACCCTCCATGTCAACCATTAATCCCAGGAAAACTTTTCATAACAAGGAAAAGGTTAGTGTAGAGCCTGTTCCCTTCCCTACTCCTGCAGCTAACACTACCAGCTCATTCAAGCACTCTGCTCACCAACTTTAAATGCACAGTCATGGCAGAAGCCAAAGCAATGTCTTTTCCCCTCACTCAGTGACAGAGGAGATACAATATCTCCTATCCACTTCCTTTAAATGTTTTGGGGCTTTTGCCCAAATGTTTTGTCTTGAGAAGCTCAGCTTGCTTTAGTCCAACTTTGCTTCATACTAATACCTCACAGTCACTGCAATAAATTTTAGAGAAGATCCAGTTACTTACACAGCAAACAACTGATGTCTTATTATACTGCTACTAAGACACACCTGCACTACAGGCTTTAAAGCTCTAGTCTTACAGCTACAGGGTAAGATCACATCAAGCTAATCTACTGATTAATCGGCTAGTACTTAATCATGTAGATTTTCCAATTTCTTCAATCAGCAGTGAGCTACACTTGCCACAAAGCAGTTCAGCCACTCTTCAGCAACGCTGCAGTGCTAGTTTAAAACTTAGGCTAAAGCATTTCAAATATCCCAGAAATTATATGAATAAACTTTTATTTTTAAGCAACAACACACGCTATTTGAATAAAACTCACATTTAACTCAGGTGGAGAATACTAAACTGAACAATCTTCACTAATACATTTCCATTGGAAATGTGTTAAAGTTCACAAGTGTCTTCATTACCATCTTACTGAAGTTTTCTTATGTGTTTCTAGTCTACACACCACCTGTTTCATGCAGTCATGCAAATCTGAATCAAATTGTAAATGTTCAGGTAAGAGGGAAGTCCATTCACTGCAAAGATTCATTTTCACAGAAGAGCCAGGATAGGTAAGACCAATACTGCAGGGTTCTTCATAAGAGTACAGATATGTTAGAAACCATGAACTTTCAGTTGTTCTTCCTTGACAATGCCAATCTAAAGGAGAAAAACAATGTATTTTAGTAAAGCTTACATACTTAGGCTATTAGAGCAATATCAAGTTACCACAATCTTACACTTCGATTAAACAAACTGCAGTACAGTGTATATACTCAATGGAACATTTTTCTAGTTTACAGAATGTTTCTGGGCCAAGCAGCAGAACTGACTAAACAAAAAGAAAATCTTATCAGACTTCTGATTTGTTCTGTAGTCCTAGGACTTATTCTTTGATGGTGTAACAACTCTGCATCATCATTTGCATCAGAGTAAGCCTCTTTCCTCTACTGTGCTTTCAGTCTCACGATTATGGTTTGCATAGAACACTTGATTTTACAAGCACAGAGCTCAAGTTGCACTGCCAGAGAACAAGTGGTGTGCTGTAACAGCGCAAAGGCATTCTACAGTGCTCTGATTTTTACCAGAGGCTTACTCTCATTCTGTAAGTGTCATTTTACTTTCCTGCTGAAAATACAAAGGAACTACAGTGGCCATCTTTAGCTGGATAATTAGCATCAGTACCACCTGGCACCCTACTGCTTCCAGAGAGGTTTTGATATTTATCTGCAGTCCCTCACCTCCAAAAGGAATTGGCAAATGTTCTTCCTCTGGTCACCTTGCAGCTGGATAACTTCACCGTATTCAGGATGCTCAATCACAGTGCCATTACAAGCAAATTTCTAAGAGAGAAACAAACATTCATATTATATGACATATGATGTACATCATGATTTTGCTTAGTCAGTCTTTTCAGAAGAACTTTGTCTCAGAGGCTGCTTACTATTTTGATGCCAAGTCAGGCAAAGGTTAAATCTATTTTACTGGCTCTGAGAGCAAATTGAACATATCTGCTGATACATACATACACAAACTAAACTCCTGATGGTAAATTCAGGCAAGGACAGGATTAGCTACTGTGCAGAAGGAAATGGTCAACAGTCATTGCAAGAATGAAAAACAAAGTCATAAAATACAGCCCTTTCAACTCCACACTGTTTTAAAATAAGTATTTTTATCCTGGCAAAACTAAAAGCCTCTATTTTGAGCAACAACCCAGCTGTAACAGAGGCAGGAATAAAACCAATCTGTACTTTAAACTGATTTTTTCTTCACACCAACAAAACCATGTATCTGTGAAATTTTAAAGAAACATTCAGACCATATTTTGTTTACTTCTTTGTAAGATAGAAACGTTTAACTTTTTAGCAAAAATCAGTGTTACTAGACACTGATAGGTGTTTTGAGAAAGGGAAAGGACTCAAATATGAAAGTGATGTGCACTAGAAAGAATCAAGTGAAATAAACATTTTGTTACTTAGTATTAAAAGCCATCTTATTCCTTTATATATAATTATTATCAAATCAAATCAGCAACTTTACCTTTTTGAAAGCTTTCACAAGTTTCTTCTTGTCATAATCATCTGCAATGCCCTGAACAGTTGTTAGTGTCTTTCTTCCGTTTCGTTGCTGGATCCTTATATGAATATAATCCTCAGTCCCCGCCGGGAGTAAGTCGTCGCCCTTTGTTGCATCAGCAAAGGGGTCTGCAGGAGGAAAAAGATTCATGTATTTCCCACAAAGGAAAACACCCAAGTTCAAAACTAAGATGGAAGATTCTCACTTCACAAAAATTTATCATTATATTCAGGGTATAATCTTGGTGTTTAATCCCTGTTTAAAAACACATTGTTAAAACCAAAATGCTTTTTTCTACAGCTGTATTAAGTCTCATTACACTACATACTCAGGACAGGCCTCTCAACTACCAGGCACCCAGTTTCTTCCATGCCTTCCCAGGTATGAACAGTTTTCTGCTACAGTATCAGTTTACTTCATTGTTTCTTGCAAACTGTAAATCCTGAACCTGAAAACATGGTTCTGAGAGAACATCAAATGCACATAAGGTTTAGACAGCTGCATACATTTAAAGTGAAATAAAGCAACTGTATCTCTTATCAGATCAACTGATAAGAACAGAGAAATAGAAAAGTCCTAGAACACACACTCCCTTACAGGTCAAGAACAGAAGTCTTATACTGTAGTAACTACCACACTACCAGCATGTTAAGGCATGGATGTAACTCTTGGCTACTAACAGAAATAAAAGAGAGATACACTCCAGCAGATGTCAGAGGCTGCCCGTAAACCAGAACTCCTCCAGTCAGCAGCTTTAGTCAAGAAATGTAACAAAATTAATTTAGGCTTAGATTAAAGAAAGGTCAGTTCTCAAATTCTTCCAAGCTTAGCATCTATTTAGGACAGATAAAATAGAAAGGCATTTAGAAAGAAGGGGGGTTCTGGATTAACACTTCTTATTCTCTGTACTCCACAAAAACATATTTAACATTCAATCAAGAAATTTTACAGTTCTACAAGTCTCCTAATCAGTAGCTCCAAATAAACCTTGAAGCATAAAGTACTTTACTACTTTTTAAGAATAATCAAAAATAATTTTTCTGTACTAATCAGAACAATATTTAAGAGCCCATGTAGGTTCAATAGCCATGCAAGCTACAATTTCCCAAACTTCCATTCAAAACTCAGCTCTAAAAACGCTGACCAAGTTTTGCCATCCACTAGAAAGAAAGGTGCCAAATGAGTAGAACTTCAGCGGAAACACAAAAAAGTAGTTCAGCTCCAGACTGACAGATCCTTGTAGAAACAAGAATGACACGAGCATTAAAGGAACTGAAAGCATAACGAGGATTCAAGCACAACAGGAAAGAAGTACAGCACTGGAAATCTTGACTAGCTCAGTTTCTACTACGAAATTTGTTAAATCGTGCTGAATTTTACTATCTCCCACAACTTGTTGCACAAAGACTAATAGCAAATTTTAGTCAAAGAAAAAGTGAAAGAAAAAGAGGACTTGGGCATGAGGATCACTTGGCAGAGTTTAGGACTCCAGGTTGGAAATAAGCCAAGATAACTTGGCAGAGTTTAGGGCTCTAAACTGGAGATAAGCCAGCACTGTAGGTGTCAACATTGGACCCCTTCAAACGAATCCTCTGGGCAGCACTTTCCTTAAGCACAGGGTGAGCTCCCCAGTCATGACTGAACGTAACCTTCTCACATGGCTTATACGTGCAGAAGATTACAGTCAAAACTGCGACCAAAAGCCTGAATTACTGTATAAAGTGCTAACTTGCCCACTTCTGCTGCTTATAGATAAGGGAGCAGGAGAACGCTGGCCCGGCACGGTTAAACTTCCCTGCTGATAGGAGAGAAATGATCTGCCATCTGCGTAGCTACTTTATAGAAACAATAACCTTTGCAGGGCTTGTATAGCGTTTTGAGACATTGCCGAGGATAAGATAAGGCAGCAAACCAACTGTAACTGATGAAATTATTTCCTTAGGAAAGGATATACGGGGTGTCAGAGCTGAGAACATGGCAGCACCTCCTACGGGAGCAGCGAGGGGCTGAGTCTCCCGCCCGAGGTCTCTCCGCCGCACACACCGAGCACGTCCCGAGGCCGGCGGCGCGGTAGGACAAGGACGAGCCGCCGGCGCTGCCTCACGGAGCACCGCGGCGACGGCGACACCCGCTCAATGTCACCGCGGGGGCGGCGGGCCCCGCGGCCCTCGGCAACGCGGAGGCAGGACGGCGGGGCCGGGGGCACGGCGAGGGGGCCGCGGGAGATGGGTGGGTTTGCCGAGGGGATGGCTGCGGGGGTGGCGGCGCGCCGGCGGCTCTTACCGAAGGATTGGAGGTTCTGGATCGAGGACATGCGACTCTGCGGCGAGAGGCTGGAGCTGCGGGGAAGCGAGTCCGCTCGGGTCACGTCTCCGGCTCCGCAGTGCCACGCGGGGGCGGGGAGCGGGAGGGAGCGAGGGGAGGCGTAACAAAAGCAGAGGGACGCGGGGAGCGAACCCGAGAGGGAGTGCGAGAGCGAGAGGAAGGAGTAAAAGGAGGAGGAAGCGCAAAGGGAAATAAAACGTGGAGGGAGGGAAGGACCCCCCGCCCCTCGCCCGCACCGCCCCACGGCCCCGCCAACGGGCACCGCCCGCCGCACAAAATGGCGTCTCGCACGTGACAGCCCCTCAGGAGCCCGGTGCACAGAGTGGCGGAATCGGATAGTTTGGAAAAAACCTCTGAGGTCATCGAGTCCAACTCATGACTGAACGTGAACAGGTCAACCAGACCATGTCACTGAGTGCCACGTCCAGACGCTGACTCCACCACCTCTCTGGGCAGCCCATTCCAATGTGTAATCACCCTTTCTACGAAGAAACTCCTGATGTTCAGCCTAAACCTCCCCTGGTGCAGGCTGAGGCTGCATCCTCTTGTGCTGTTGCTGGTTGCCTGGGAGAAGAGACTGACCCCCACCTGGGTACACTTCTTTCAGACAGTTATAGAGAGTGATAAGGTAACCCTGAGCCTCCTCTTTCCAGGCTAAACACCCCAGCTCCCTCAGCTGCTCCTCACAGGACTTGTGCTCAAGACCCTTCACCACCTTCATTGCCCTTCTCTGGACCCGCTCCAGCACATCAATGTCCTTTCTCACAACAATGTTCCCCTCAGTGGATCCCCGACAGCAGTGCTGGTGTGTTCCTGGAGCCCCTCGTTTTCCAAGCTTCTGGCCCTCAGGGACCCCTATGCCCCAGCAAGGGTGACCCCCATGGAGGCCCTTCCATACTCACATCCCTTTGGCTTGGGTGCTTTTCAAGCTGATCTGAAATTGGGAGAGCACTTCCCCCTTCCCCACTAAAATATGTTGGAAAACCCCCTCCCTCAGGCCCCCCTCACTGGACAAAATGCTGCGTTAAATGCTGAGTGTGGTGAAGGAGGCAGTCAGCACCCCACAAACTGCCTGTGCCTCCACTTCGGGCATGGCTTGGAGACATAAGAAGTTCCACCTGTGAAAAACGAGGTTCACTCTCCTGTGAGAATTTAAAGGGTTTAATATAAAGACAATAAGAGACACACAAAATAAAGCAAAGAGGTAACGGCCGGGTGCCTTGGTGCTCTGCCAAGAGCACACCTGATGCTCGAGGTGAGTCCTTTTTATACCATTTTTACTGTCTGTTCTCAATTAATACTCAAACTTTTCCCGGAGCTGTTCTGCATGGCCACTCCTTGGTTCCACCTATTTAGAACATGCGTATTCTTCTGCCTTGCGGTTTTATTTCTTTTGATTCTTGGGGTTGGGCTCGCTAGGTAAGAGTCGATGGTAGGGTGGATCTCTTAATTCTCCACAGTCAGGGCTGATTGCAGCTTTGGGCCTCTTCGTCTCTCCGGGCAGAACGGTGATAACGGCTCTCGGACTCTCCTGGCCACCAGTTCTCCGGGCGGAGTAGCCTTTGGGCCCTTTTGTTCCCTGGACAAAGTGTTGATCAGCAGCTTCTCGGGCCTCATCTTCTGTTCACTTGGAGGTTATCTTGCTTGCTCACACTTGCTAATATTCTTGCTAAAAGAGAGAAAACTACATCCACACAGCAAAAAGCATTTCTAACATCATATAATATCTACCTTTATACTTTGCGAGAAGCCAATATTATAATATATGTTTACAACACACCTCAGCATGAGGAAGAACTTGTTTACACTGAGGGAGGCAGAGCACTGAACAGGCTGCCCAGGGCGGTCATGGAGTCTCCATCTCTGGAGACATTCCAAACCCACCTGGACATGTTCCTATGTCACCTGGTTGAGGTGACCCTGCTTTGGCAGGAGGGTTGGACCAGATGATCTTGGGAGTCCAGTCCAACCCTAACTATCCTGTGATTCTGTGAACTTTGCACCCTCTCAGGTGGGTGCAGCTGCTGTTCCCCATTCCCTAGGGTCCACCACGGATGGCTGGCATGTGGCCTCATGGGACTCCTGTGTGACAGCCGCTCACTGACCATCCGTATTTTGGGAGGATATCAGCAGTGTAGGGGCTGCAATGAGAAAAGTTTGCCTTTAAAAAGGTGTGCAGGTGTTACAAAGCTTGCCAGTCCTCATGAGGTGAATAATGGCTGTGCAGTTGTACAATAAGCTAATTCCACTGGCAGAACTGGCAGAACCTGTATTTCTCTTATTTTTTTCTCTTTTTGGCTTTTATGCTAAACTTCCATCCTCTTATATCAAAGGGATATTTCTTTTCTGAGATCCAAGGTCTGGATCAGCAGTGCAGAAGTTTTATGAATGCCAGTGTTCAATGGTCTAAGAAAGTTTCTAGTCCTGGCACTTTGCAAGGAAGCTTTTCTTTTTTCCATGGAGAAAGCAAGGCCATTTACCATGGTACAACACCTCTGCTTAACTTTTGCTACCATCATTGATTAAACCTTTCACTGCACTATGGATGGTAGATGAGGGTTGTTTAACTCATTCCCAAGCAGCTGCAAAAGGCGCTGTTGGCGTGGTAATGGGAGGACGGGGCAAGAGCTTGAGGCCACAATTTGGATAATGCCTGTGGATTAAGGATGCAGAGCTAAACACTGAGAAACCCTCTGGGAAGGTTGAGAGAGCTCAGGACACCCATCGTCAGGGACATGACCGCAGGACATCAATAACACCTCTCTCAGAAAACTTGTATTACTACTAATGTGAAGAAGTTCTGGCTCTGATATATTTTTCCTAATCCTATGTCTCTGCAAGATTTTGTTTTGTCTTTTGTTCTCCCATCATCATCCCACAAAACTTTTTCCCGGTGGCAAAGCAGGTCCCTCACTCTTTTTCTCCCAGCCACTGTTTTTTGTTACTTTGGCTGCACCAGTACTGCTGTCAGTGGGGCACTGGGATGAGCCAGATTAGCAAAGTGATTTGAGTTAAAAAATAAACTCAAAGGTTGAAGACTAAGGTCCACTCCACTTGCATAATTCTGCAACAGTTGTGCTGATACAGCCAAGGAGGACAAGGCTGATGACAGGCCTGGCCATGGATGAAAGGAACAGTGGATCTTCAGACACAAACCCCAAGTCTGAGTCTGCAGGTTTAGCTGAGTATTCTGGTTGTTACATCAGTTCTTGTGCTTACTCTGAATCTTCATGCATTTAAAATAGTTTTACACATCTAATTCTTACTGCAGGGTTAATCCAGTCCTATGAGCTCATTGGACATCTGTGGAATTCATCCTACAGTTTACAGACAAATGAGATTGGGTGTCTGGGAAGCAACAAAGCTCCTTTATAAGCCAAGAAGATGTGACTTTGTTATCCTTAAAATGAAACAACAATGAATATTTCTGGCAACTGCTGAGGGAATGGAAACAACCCCCAACTGCACAGCTTGGCATGCACTGCACAGCAATTAAAATAAAGGTGGTGGCCAGCACCCTCATTGTTCTCTTGGCAGCCTTCCACAAAGTCCATGTGAATTGGCGGGGCCTCTGTGGGGCTGTGTCAATGCAAAGAGCTCTCCCTTTGCTGTCCTCCTCAGAGGGAGCTGCAGGTCTCGATGTCACATCCATCACTAAGGTCTGACTTAAATCCTGTCTTTGCCAGCACATTGCACCAAACTCTGGTGTCTGTGTGCTGAGGCAGGTGGCATCCTGCTGGTGATGTGCTTCTCCTGCTATCGCCCCTCAACAGGACAGCTGTCCTGAGGTCCTTGGAGCTGACTGAGTCCTTCCCATTGCTCTTGAGCAGTCACTTGTGGCAATAGACCTGTGAAAGTCCTGGTTGTGAGAGGCTGCCAGTCACACCAGTCTGAAGGAAGGTGGGCAAAGCAGACATAGCCCAGCAGCAACCAAAAGAGGTAGAAGCAATTAAAATAAGCTTAAAACCTAAGTGAAGGTGAGAGGTGTTGTTGCTTAACTGTTAAATTTCAGATTTTGAAAACTGTTACATTTCAGATTTCAAAACCTGTTCAATTTTAGATCATCCTAGAGATGAGGCTGAAGTTAATCTCATTCACTAATATTAGACATCAGAGTTGAAGCAATATTTTGGGAATGAGACTCTTGTCTTTCCATGACTAATGTATAACCTGCCAACCGTAGTGCCAGAAAAGAACATCATCTCTAATTAACTTGATCACGGCTTCAAGCTATTTAAATGTAATAGTTGCAAGACCTGGTTATGAATAGCAATTAGAGATCCCCTTGCTTGCCTTTTACTGTATTTCAGTTAATCTATCAAGCTGTATGTGAATCATTAGAGGTTGTTTATGACTGGATAAACTGCAGGGATTAAAACCAGGGGCTCACAGGCATACAGATGATAAATATGACATACTGAAGCCATAAAGTACACTTTTGTAAGAAATGTCACCCTAGTGCAGAACTTCACCTTCACTGGGTATTCTCAGAAGCACTTCAGATGCCCTTGAGGCAACCCAGACCAGTGGGAGAGACTTTGTTCTTCCAGAGAATTGTTGTGTTGGAAAAATGGGCTGGGAATGGCACAAGAAAGCCTTGCATCAGGAAAAAAAGTCACCCATGCAGTAGGGCTAAACCTGTGCTTTAGTTTAGGACTCTGTATGACATCTCTCCTTGGTAGTGTGCATGTAAAAGGCCACCCTTGTCTGCACCTGCCCCTCTGTAATAACCAGAATGAACAATATTGTTTTTCACTTCCTACAGATGCAATTCTAATATATACTACTATTATTTTCAGGTGCAGCACACTAATATTCTGGGTTTTATACCTTAGGAGCTTTTCCAAAGCCAAAATTTAATTTAATTAGGGCTTGCTCCTGAAGGGAGATCTCCATACCTGGCCCTGCAGCCTGCCTTACCAGAAAATGTCAGGCTTGCATGCTGACCTGTCCTCTGCAACTGCCTGGAAACAAGGGTTTCCTGTGCCATTCCCAGCCCATTTTTCCAATGCAGCAATTCTCTGGAAGAACAAATTACTGCTTGAAGCACATGGTGTTCAAAGAGCAGTTTAAGTTGCCTGACAAAGCAATTGTGCATGAAACGTGCAAATGGCACGTAGGAGCACTAATTTCCGTCCTGCATTCCAGCAGTGCACCTACTCTATACAGAAATTCTCCCCCACTCCAGCACCAGAAGCTGGCATTTTCTGGCCTAACTTTTGCATTCTGAAAATAACGTCAAAGTGCTGGATCCCTGAGAGATATGCAAAAATATTTCCAACCTTGATTCTTTTTCTTGAACTTCTCTGTTCTCACTACATGAGTCTACTTACAATATCCAGCTCCACTTGGAATCCACACATCCCAAACCTCTGTGCAGAAGGCTGCCCGGTAGCTTTCTATCAGGGAAGAAGAATAGTCAGAAGAAATCCTCCCATCAGCAGAATAGTTTTGAAGGTGGCTGTAACCATGCCAAGCGTGACTTGTATTTTTCCATCCAAGCTCCAACACTGGTGCAAAACCTCCACAGTGTGCTAAGGAGGGGCTTGTGGAGAGTGGCTGGAGTCCTGAGCTCTAGCCTATGCTTGAGCTGCCTGACTGCTAACAAGTTGTCCCAATAAGCCTGTACTGACTGGGACACTGGGCAAACTGGAAACTGTGCTGATGATAAACACCTGTATATCCAGCCTAACTCAAGAGAGACAAGGTTATGTGTAGTTTGGCTGGGCTTGGGTACACGGTCAGATTTCAAGATACACACATGTTCGTTTGCAATGTGGGGGTTTCACTGCTTACTCAATAATGATTGCAAACAAGATGATAATTTTGGCATTAACCACTAGATGGTCCTCTTTCTCAAATTAAAAAAAATGTAGCTCCAAACTAAAGCCAGTCCTGGCTGTTCTCTGAACCTGAATGTTAATAGAGAACAGTTTCTTTGTAAAGATAAATGTTACTAGAAGTTTCATCTAGTTGAGTGAACTGGCATGGTTTTCTGAATAGGTTTGAATACAACTTTTCATGAGTCCTCCAAACTCATTTAGTGCAACTGTACCTCTACCCCACTACAGAAGGCTGGGCAGATTCATAGGTCAGGCAGTAGTTCAAGGCATTTGCAAACTATTCCCAGACTGGTATGTGAAAAAATGAGAGTGGTGGGTTGGGTGGGGAGGGAGGAAGGGGGGAAGTTTCTGTTTCTCCATCCAACTGCATCAAATGTCTTTGCTTTTGTGGTTTTTCACCTTCTGTTTGTGGAAGGCTCTGACCAGCAAAAGAAGTACAGAAAAAAGATTTGGACTAGTTCTTTGAGAAAACCAAATTGTAGAATTTGTCATCAAAACTGTAGTTCACTGTTGGCCTCTGGTGCTGTCTTGTCAAAGAATACTTCTCTGCATCAGGCTCCCTGGACCTCATTCTCTTGCGTCACTCCAGCCTCCAGGCAATACTTTCCTATAATCTCCATTCACTCTCCTCAGCATTTCCTGCTCAGAAGCCTGACCTCTCCTTACCTTGGGAAGTTGCTTTTCTCCTCACAGCCCTTCACACCTGTGTATCTACTGCCTTTTGATTTAGTTTGATCCCTGGTGCATCCCTGGTCAGCCTTCCCACTGAGACACTCCAGCTAGCAGCTGGCTCAGCCCTGTTCCTGCTCATAACTTATGCAGGAATTTTATGTGCAGGAGTCTTTAATTGTGTGTGAGGCAGGACTTGAGTTCTTCTCAAGGATCTTCTACAAAGAAGACAGCATGTGCCCAGCCTCTCCCTCAGAAACAGGAAAAGAATGGAAGTTTAAACACACAAACCTCTGCACCTTCACTACAGACCAAGCTGTCCTCAAGATGATCTTTCTGGTTCAGTCTTTCACAACCCTCGTTCCCCTGACAGATCTTTCCCATTTCCTCCCAAGTCTAAATGGCTTTCACATTTCTGTGCTGCATGAGCTGACTTGCTTTTGTCAGCCAAAGCATAAGACCTATTATGAATGGGGTAACAAAATAAAATAAAGTCACAGCTGCCTGAAAAGACCCTGAGAAGCCAGAATGATTTCTGTGAAAGCGTCTGAGTGCTGTACGTAGCATTGTGGTGGTTCAGTTGTGGTCTGGTGGATAGAAATGATGACGTCCAGTGAATGAGGGTGGACTAAAGTTTACTTTGGTAAGAGAAATGCCTGATGAGGCTCATTTAAACAGACTGTCACGTAATTTATTACTCTTCATTGCTGAGGACATTTTGCAGTAGCCTTTCATGAAGTCAGAATGATTGAAAGCGAAAATGAAAATACTTGAATGAAAGTGAAAATGAAAGCTCTTGAAACTGGCAAGTAGTGTGTCCAGAACAGATGCATAGCCATGATCCTTCTTGTAGCAGAGAAAGAGCTGTGAAGTCCTTGGCACACAATTTTGTGGATGCTGAGAATTTACATGGGTTCAGGAAGCAACAGTGAAAGAGAAGAAGCCCATCAAGGGCTACCTACCACAAAGAAACATTTGGTTTGGGAAGTCTCTGGACCACAGGGCTCAAGGGTCTGTGAGAAGAGTATTGTGGAGGAATGTGAAAATATGCTGCCCTGTTTTTAGACTTTTCCATAAATGTTCTTTGTTGCCCACTGTCAAAACCAAGATACTGCATTAGATCAACTTTGGGCCAGAATGAAGGTAAATTTTCATATTAGAGCATTTTAAATGCTGGCTCTCCTAATAATGATTTTTTTTGTGTCTGGTTAGGGTATTTTTTATTTTATTTTGTATGGTGTATTATTTGCAAGCAGCCTTTATCAATAAACAAGCATTCTTAACATGAAGAGTGCATAATTTTGTTTTATGTGGTAATTTCCATATTGGTGACAATGGGTGAAAATGATCTGTGCTATGGAAAGGCTCACATTGCCGTGCCAGCAAGACTAGACAAAGTAAATGAGATGAAAAAACTTTTGCTTCTATTTTAAGATGATAGGATCACCAGCAAAACAACAAAACAAGACAGGGTCCTGCATATCCTGGAGAAAAGAAACCTTTACTCCAGCAATTGCCCATTAGAGGTCATGAAAGAATACTCACATTTTCTGGTCAAAATAAATGTGAAAACCAGTAAGGGAAAAGATCTCTAATGAGAAGCCATGAAGGGTTTTACTTACTAAGAAGACAGCCTCTGCACACATGCACACAAAATTAGCACGGCAGAAGCACAGCCACTGCCTGGTTCTTGGATGCAGATTGATTTTTAGGTAGGGAGTGTTTGCAAGGTTCAAAGGGAACATGCTAAAAGGAGGTTTCTGAGAAAAGCATGTATATCTATTATTGATTGTGATAGTTGTAGGAAGACGTTTTGTGCTACCATGGATGTGAAGTGCTCTTCATATTTTGCAGTTGTGATCCTGAGTAGTCTGAGTAAACTCTTGAAAACTTGGATAAGGAAGACACTTCTTTTAGCTGTTGTTGGGTGGAAATTGGAGAACAGAAGAGTATTTCTCAGGCTTCTTTACCACTTTTGTTCATATATGTACCCGTAAAACAAACTATTACACAGAAATGAAAAATCCCTGCGATTAGTGACCATACTCTCCCAGTGATACTTGATGCTTGGATGGTGAGTAAGGGCAGGGCCAGGTAACATTTCACCATGCTTCCTCGTAGAAGCACCCCACAAACTGCCCCTAGGAAATAAAATAATTTCATTTCTTTTCAGAGGTGCCTAGAGTGAAATAGCATTATTTGTGCATTGAAGTTTTCCCAGCTGGAAGCGTCTTTATGGAAAAACTGAACATATTTGCTGTTGAACTCCATCCTAATGGGATTGCAGTATTTCCTATGCAGTCTCAGTTTATGGATGAGGTCAGGCCTCAGAGCCCCCTTTCAAAGCACAACCTTAAAATTGCTCCTTCGGGTACCTCACCAGGAGCAGAGCAGGAACATGGGTCTGTGAAGAGAAAGCCTGCAGCTCCCAGTCAGCCCAGTAATGCTTCATATCTCAGCCTCTCTGCAGGATGGTGCCCAAGGAGCGGAGCTGCTCTCCCCTTCAAACCACCAGAGTAAACAAGGTCTTAGCTTCTACAGCAGCAAGATCCCTAACAGCAAGGCTGCAGTGACACATTAGTCAAGAGACAGAGTTAAAAATAACCACTCAGAAGAGACACCTATTGTAAAAATACAATATTGCTTGAGATATTGGCCTCACGCAGATGAAATATTCTCTGCCACAAAACAGGCAAGGGCCTGCTTAAGCACTGAATCACTACTGATTTCATCAGCTACTTGTGTGCTCTGTTGCAGTGTGACTTAAGCATGTGTGGGTTGATCCCAGCTGTGGGCTGGGGCTGAATGAAAAAAGAGCTGCCATCAAGTAAGATCCTAAGCAAAACACAGATGGGACAACAGCAAGAGGAACAAGGGCTGGGGAAGGAGTGTGTGGACTGACTTGATCCAGCTTGCTAGCTCTGCTAGCTCCCCACTGTCCATCTCCTCTTTCTCCCCACAGCTCATCCTCAGCCATGAGCGTTTCCTCCTGCAGATAATGCTCTTCAGACAGAGCATCTCGGCTGGGCAGCACAGAGAGCTTGGCTCTCCTTTGCAGAAAGTGTAGCTGCTCCCGTCTGTCTGTGCCCCCCCACTCATAGGGGCATGGCAGCAGCCCCCTTCCCTCTGCTCTCTTCCTGGTGGGTCTGGGGGCCTCAGTCATGTGTCTTGCCATGCCCCCCCCAAAATCCCCTGGTGCCGTCCTCAACTCCTGCTCCCAGCCTCCTTCCCTGATCAATGGCTTTCTAATAGAGCCTCTGTTCTCCTACTCCTCCTTTTGTAAATTTAAATCCTACTCACTAGTACTGCTGACGTCCTGCTGGCCCACCTCTTGACTCCCCCTCCCTGCTTCAAGTCCACTTCCCTCCAGTATAAAAGGCACATGCCCCCATCAGCTGCCCTGCTTGGAGCAGCGACTACCTGAGAAGCAGCTTTGGTGCACACAGGTGAGTGCCTTCCCCTATCTGCTTCAGCTCTTGTCCAGGTTATTTCTTGCTGAATTTCCTTTTTTCTTTTTGGGCTTTAGCCCAAAACGTTAACATACAGAGCTGTGCCCTGTGCTCAGTAACTTTGACCCAGTTTTTGTTAGCGAAGCAGACCGTGGCGAGGCAGGGTGTCTGACCCCGCGGGCAGAGCTGTGCCCTGCGGGGAGAGCACAGGCAGGACTCCGCAGCACTGCCTGCACCTCTCCTGGCTCTCGGCGCTGAAACGAGCCTGGTCCCGGGCCTGCGCTTGCTTGGGGTTTTATCCCTCGGTGGTGCTTCCAACGCTGCTTTCGAACAGGAGGGCTTTTCACATTTGCGTCGCAGGGGGTGTACACAGCCGCTGATCTCAAGGAAGATGCTGGTCTAGGGTGTAAAGAGTAATAGCACCTTGTCTTCCGAGGACAACCGTGGTAGGGTTATAGCTGATGGATCCGAAGCAGAGCTTGGGTTTGGTATGATAAGAGCCCCTGTGTGCCCAGAGGGAGAGCCAGGCTGGTCCCTGACTCCTTGTGAGACAGACCCATGGCAAGTTGTGATACTGTTGCTTCACTGTAACTTCATTTGTGGTTTTAACTTTCCCCTCTCATGTCGATTAAAGTTGCCAGACTGCTGCACAGATGTTGCTCAGCCAAAATTTAAAGACTATGCTTGGGCACCAAGCAGAAGTGGCAAGTTGATCAAATGACAGTGGCACTGAATTTTGCTGACCTCCAGGAGCAAAATTATTCCTGAAACTTTTCATTGTGTCAAGTTTCGTTGCAACTAGTCAGTTTTTAAAATTTTTATGATTATTTAATAGTTGAAAATGGAGGCACACAGCTTGACTCTGTGAGGTCTTGTTTTTTTCCAATTTTCCTTTTGGAAGAAATCTGCAGGTTTATGGGTTAAGGTAGGTCTGGACCTGAGGAGATCACAGACCATCTCTCAGCCACACGACTCTTGTGCGTGGGTAACCAGGCTTTTTGCTTAGTCACAAGATGGTGCTGGGTGTTAGAAATGCTCAGAGCAGCACCTCATAAACAGTACCATATAAACAGTGGTGTGACAATTAGGTGTAGGAAAAATTAGGGAGCATTAGAGATGCTGAGCCCCCTGATTATTTAGGGGTGGCATGTTACTTATTGAGGAGCAGTGGGAGCAATGTTCTTCACAGAAACACTAGCCAAGACAAGGTATGAACAAAAAGTTCAATACATATCAATGCTATATAAAGTGGCTGCAGTGGCTGATTCAGGCACAGGACCAGCTGGTGGGTACTGAGACACAGCAGTGCTTAGGAAAAAGTGTGTGCTAAAAGCTTTTCCCTGTGTTTTTGTCTTTCATCAACAATGAACTGAAGGCAAGCTCTTTCTTTCTGTAACTCGGTTCCCAAAAAAAACCCAAGACACAAAACCAGGGAACAAGTAACCTGGAAAACCTATCAGCAGCCCTGTAAACACACCAGAGAGATGCCTCAAAACACCTTCTTTTTGTCTCACTGAACCTAAGGTTTTGCTAAAAATGGAGCAACAGGCGAGGTACCCCAGCTGAAACTGAAGGCAGAATCCATCCCATGTGGTTCTACATACTAAGATAATTTAATCCTGATTGTCATGAGATATTCAAGTTAGAAAAAGTTAATCTGAAGTTCTGAAATCATGAGTTAAAATCACTTTCCTCTAAGCTGCCTGGTAAGCAACCGTCAGTGTGGGAAAAAGCCCTTGAGAAACATTCACTGAATACTAGGGGCGAAGGAGCTTTTGACTACATTTTTGTGAAAGACACACTCAACTTCTTCATGTGTTTTTGCTGTGTTGCCTGTTTGGTGTGTTTGGAAGCATCTTGCATCAAATATTTTCATTCCTGCTCTGCCTGTACTGAAGGCAGGCTAAGATTTTGGCAGCAACTGGGGAAAAATTCTGCATATACACAAAGAGAAGCCTCTGTATAGGCACAGCTGAGAGGATTTCCTACAGCCTCTGTGCCTATCTGTATCACTTACATGATGCTTAAGCAAATAGGCTCCTGCTCTATAGAGAGAGGCTCCAGGATGTCAGATGTGGAGACAGACCTTGCATGTCGCAAGACAGACTATCCTGGCATGACAGCTGGGAGAGCTGCTGAGAGGAAGCTTGTACAAAATGCCGGAGACAGTGGTAACCAGAGCCTGGCTCCCTCCCCTTCCTGGATGCAATTTTCCCAGCTCAACACCTTCTGTTCTGCCCAGCCTATCCTGTGGGAATTGGGAGGGATTTCTCATTCTGTGGTATCTGGGTGCCTTTACAGGACTGGGACATACCAGTGGAAACTGTAACTGGAAATTGTAATTTTGCACACTGGCAAAAAACCAGTGTGATGGCACAGGAGGAGCATTGACATTCATATTGAAATGCATTTAGTTGTAAAAAGAGTGTGTAAAACACAAATTTTAGACACATTTTACAAGCAAGGAAAGTATGCTGGTGGTAGTGGCTAAAACACACTTTGGGGGCCAATGCCCGTGGTCATACAGAGAGGCATACAGAATCAGCAGTGGGCTCAGGGCCAGGACTTGTGTGTCCTGTGAAGGCTTTCACTGCTGGAGAGAAAAAGTCTCCAGTTTTTATCTCAGTAGATGGCCCACTTCATAGCCTTTGCCTTCAAAGAGAAATGCCCAGGACATCCCCAGCATCAGTGTTCCACAGAACTTAAGAGCATGAAATGGATCTGATGGGCAGGAACATACCATTACAGTTGACACATTCCTTCACCTTGAGAGCTTTAACTCACATGTGTTCCCCATGTTCACTCTTCTCCTTACAGCCTTCCCACCACTGCTCTGCCATGTGGCATCCAATCTCCTGGACACCACGTGCCCAGTGGTCCCCAAACCACTTAAAGCTGGTCACTGTCTATGTCCTGATGCTCTTGGTGTCGCTCAGCTTTGCTTCGGGACAGAGCAGGCCATTTAAGCATCAGATAGACAACAGAAGTAAGTATGATTCTCACCTGACATGGTGACCCCACAGTCTCTGCTGCACTGAGGGATCAGGGCTGGGCTGTCAGGCAAAGTTCAACAGCAAATCATGCAGGTGTTTCTATGGTGAAACCTTGGTGTGAGGCCCTGTGCTTCCATTTGCACTTGTCAGTACATATACAGAACCTCATGTCCTTCTCACAGCCCTTAATTAGCCAAGGCAAATAGCGTTATTTTTGATAAATATCAGAGAAGACACTAATGTGCAGAGGATAGACAAGAAAATGTAAAGTGATATACATCAAATATTTAAGCACCAAATTTTCAGCTGTGTTCTGTAGACCTACACAACTACTTCTATATAATAAATAGAAAGCAAGGGCCAGAAGCTTAAGTTCATGTTACAGACATCTTCAATTCTGTCTGGGACTGTGAGCTGTCTGAAAGTCCAAATACAAGTGGTTAAAGTATCTATCTCCAGAGATGCTGAGAAGAACCGAGGGTAGCCAGGTGAGGGTGATACCATGTATCCCAAGTTAAAACTAGCACACAGTCCTAAAGATTTTTCAGAAAATCTTATCAAGAAATCTCATCTTCCCCCAAGGAGCACAGGCTGATAATTGTAGGTGGAGTAGAAGAGAGGGGTTGTGGAGAGTAAGGTGTCTGGGCTCCCCATTAAAGAGGACTAGAGATGTTGGGAACCTCAGGTTTTAGGTAGACAGGTGAAAAACAAGGAAGTTTCTTGGGTCTTGTGGAGCAGGAAGGCTGTTAAACACTGTACTGAAAGATTTAAAAGATGTATATACGGAGAAATTTAAAGGCAAAGGGATTTTTTTCTCTGTTCAAGCATCAAAATTCACAGGGGAAAATCCTGCTGCCTTGACTAAGACTTTCATGTGTCTGGGATGATATATAATGCACTTAAATTGTAATTTATTCCTGCTCTTGACAGTTGTCTAGCTCTGGAACAATTTGGCATTTCCTTAGGGTGGCATAATCTCCAGCATGTTTTAGAATTTCCCTGCTGCTATATCTTTAAATATACAATCTTTAATATTTTAAAATATTCTTTTTAATATTACAGTCTTTTAATACAACTATAACTCCTCCCCACACCTGCTCCAAAACTGCACTAGACCCCAAAATAAGTAATGTGTCAGAGGTTTAAAAGAAAAAAAAGTCATCCATGAAAACAACGTCCTAAGTGAACAAGAATTAACTTTTCGTGTTTACCTCTCATGTAGGAACCCCCTCTGCAATCCAGTGGATTTGTTAGCCTGTAGAAATAGTGTACCTGGTACCTACTGCAGAAAATTTTGATGGGCCCTTTGGCTTATGTTAGAAATGCAGGTTGCATCCCAGATGGATGAAAATTAATTTTGCATCTGAATCTTCTTCCTTTGGGCTCTATACATGGAAAGTAACCCTCAAAGGCACCAGTAAGCTGTGTCTGGCTGTGGCCTTTCCCTTTTTTTCCCCATGGGCTACAAGTAAGCTGTCTAACATCCTCAAGATGTTGAGGAAACGCTGCCTCCAAGTGCAGTGGTACATCCTCACTGACTGCTTTGAATTGCAGGTCCTGAGATCGACCCTTTTTGGTATGTGGGCCGTGGTGTTCGCCCCATCGGTCGCTTCGGGAAGAGGCAGCTGAGAAGCAGCCATGGCAGCCTGAGGCCTGTGAGCAGACACCTGGATTTCATCTTGAATGCTTTGTGGGAGCAAAAATTATTGGACACAGAGGACAATGACTGGTGATTTCTGTTCCCCAAGGTGGCAATTCAACCTCTGTTTTTTGAATTGTGCCCTCCCCTGCACCTCAGACCTACAGTTCTGCTTTTGCCTAGCAATCCCACGCTGCTCTTCTTTTCTGCTTCTCGTGCAAGTACCTTCAAAAAGAAACATGTTCAGGGTGCAGGTAAAAGACAATGCATGGACACTAGCACTGAGTGCCACCACAGCTTATAAAAATGTTTCTTCATTGTGCATCCCCATCAATCTCCTGATCCTGTTCGCTGCTAGGTTCACTGTTAGGTTTATCCAAAACCTACACAGCATTTGGGCTGGGATTTAAACTCTGCAGTGTTAAATGTATCATTTACATTTAAACCCTCCTGTCATATTTCAAGGTCAATGGCTGTTAATATGTAAAAATAAAAAGCAATGGTTGGAAGAAAGACAAAAGGCTCTTACCAATTTTTAATGTACCGGCATTAATGGCATGAAATGCTGGTTCTCTGTGTGTAGCTTTTATAGAGATTGTTAACATCCACTCCCAAGGATGTCTCCCTTCTGAAGTACCCACTGGCCCTTCATGATTCATCCTGTACTGCTGGAGGGATATTAATGAACAAAGAGGAGCTCCTATCAAAGATAAGTATTTTCTCCCTGCTGAAGAAAAAAACAATTGGCTAATTGAACTTCTTGGAGTAGTTTTGTGCCTACTGCATATAACCATGCACCATTATCCAAAAGGGGAAAGGGCCTGAATGAGTTGATTCCCTTTAAAACAATGTCTTTATTTCCAAGTACACTGTCTGAGCAAGCTAAACTCACTCTTTGAGGATCACAAGCCATGTACCATCGACTACATTAGTCCACATCAATAAGCCTGAAGATACAGCTCAATACCATATTTATTCATGTTAATATAACTCTGTTGTATTACTTTTGTAAGAAGTGTTACTTACAATGTGTTTCATCTTGATTAATAACTGTTAGGAGGAATAATAGAGTTTAATCTATGATCTATATCCAAAAAAGATAATTTACAATTTAGGTAATAACAGATGGTTAAATCCAGGTCATGAATCATTCTGCAAAGGATAAACTTGAATGGACTTCCACTTCTAGTTGTGCTTTGTGAGAATTACTACTAAAATTGAATAATGGTTGAATTAACCATTGCAGACATTTTAATCCTTCTTTCTCTTTTTGCAAACGGACTGTCAGCAAGGGATGGGTTTTTACTATAATAAGGGAGTTACTACCATTTATAATACAAGAAAGCTGTTAACCCAAAGTGTTACTTAAAACACACTAATTTTACTGAATGCTTTAATGGTGGAGAAGATATGCTGATAAATATTTTGATTGGCATTCATTGCTAGGAAGTGTGAGACCGAGGTTATCGGCAGGGTTCTTGCTCAGTTTTTGTAGCAATCCCAGAGAGAGATCAAGAAATTCTGCCTGAGAAACTGTGCTTGAGATGGTATTTCACCCAACAGACTCGATGGTTTGAAGAACAGCATCCAATGTTCCTAACAGGATTCCTCCCACCCCAATCCTAGAGGAGGAGGTGTGAACCTGGCGTGCCCCCTTGCCCTCGGCAAACCCCGGCACCTCTGTGGAGATGCCCATGTCCCGGGTGTGACGGTGTCACTCATGGACAGGCAGTGCATCAGCACTGTGTGTGGCTGTGGGTTCTGCACGCTTCTGGGCCAAAGTGCACACAAATCCAAACAACAGAGAAGAACTTTTTGGTTTTCTTTATGAATCAAGTAATTGAAAAGGCATTCTTTTCATAAATCGCTTTTACTCTTTTATAATTTCTCTTGACAATAATTCTTGGTGAGTATGCAGATAACAACAGCAAGGCAAGCTTAATATTCACTCAGACTTCATCAAATAGGTCATATAGTCTTCATTTTACCCATTAAAATATCTTCATTTATAAAAATTAATCTAAATATAAATATTAACACTAAAGATTGAAATCACTTGATGACAAAATAATTCTTTGTATGCTATAACATATGCTTTTATGATTTTTTTTAAAACAGTAAATTATATCTTTGCACGTATTTGGCACAATAAACATTTGTAAAAATTCAAATGCCTTAGAGCAGGTGGGATTTTTTTTTTAAAGGGTTTTTTTTTTTTTGCAATGCCTACACAGTACACATTTGTCTGTCAAAGAAGACTGAATATTTTAACATTGTAACACGATAATAGTTGCTTTTCATGCCTCTTAAGGAAAACAACCTACTCCAAACTTTGTTGGCTTGTTTAAATCACACTAACAGAACAAAAAGCCAAAGAGTTATTCTATTAAAATTAGTCATTTCTGTATTGATATTACATACACAATATTAGTTATTATTTATTAGACGAATATGCAGACCAACCACCATTAATGACATTTGATAACACACATACCTCCATAAACCAGAACCTGGGAATGTATTGTATACATACACAAGAACAGTCAATGGAGGAGGAAACTGAGTAACAAAAAAAAATTACTAGGCATCCTACTCTGTTTAATCTCCTTTACTGGATTGCATATATAAATAAAATCTATTTGTTTTATATATATATTTATATATTAAACAGAGTGGGCCAAATTCTTCCCTCACATCTGTGCAAACCAATTTCAGACAATTAGTATTGTGTGAGAGTAAAAGAAGGCCTAATTTCACCCAGAAATTTTCACCCAACACATTGGGTCAGATCTTGGGCAGATGGAAATTCTTTGAAGGGATGGAGTGACACTTACAAGTGGGAAGATGGTTTTATTTATTCCAAGGTTTCCTCACATGCAGCTGGACATCAGAGGACTGACAAGCTAGATGTCAAATGTGGATGGCAGATTTGCAACTGGCACTGTTGTTCCAATCAACCTATCCAGCCATTCCTTGTCTTCCCCACTCACGCCCCTAAATCCAGCCAAGTCAGGAAAGTTGCCCTGTTTTGCTTGTATTTGCCCAACCACAGACATTTCATGGCCTGGTGTCCCAGGGAACTGCTTTCCTGCTGCATGGCAGGTAATGTGTGGCACTCTGCTCATGGGTGTTCACTAAGAGCCCAGGGAAAGAAGGAATTCCCCTCCTTCCTGGCACCCACAGCTCTTGGGAGAGCTCACCACTCCTTAATGCTGAGGGGGAACTTGCCAGCCCATGCCTTTTTTTATAGCACATTTCACATCAACCCCATCTGCACTTGGGTACCTGCTCTGCAACTGGTGGGGAAGGTAAGGGATTCACTGGCTTATCACCTCCTCTGACTACCTTCTTTGTATTCTTCAGAGCAAAAAATACCACAAATTGGCAATGTTCTCCCATGAAAGGGTGAGAGGGACACCCTGTAAGCAGCATCCTCCCTCCTGGGCATCTGCCGAAGGGCCTTGTAGTTTGACTCACCTGTTAACGGTCTCAAGAAATGAAAGAAGGAATATTTCTATTCACAATCCAATTCAGAGTGGTCCAGTGGTAGAGGGGTGCATGTGGCACCAGCAACAGGCCCCAGCTATTCTCTGGGGACTCCAGACTAGTATAGGAACTGATGTCTGGGCTATATTTGCCTTCTTCTCAGAAACACCAGTGAATGTCAGAAAGGAATCTCTTGCAAGCTGCAGCCACCCTACAACTACTAGTCAGTCAGCAGAGATCTCATCCCCAATGCTTTCACTTCCTTTTTCCAATATTGAAGGTTTGGACAGAATTTATTCTGAACTACAGCATGGCTGGTCACCACCAAGTGGACAATGCTGCCAAGAAGAACGACACATACGAAGGTGTTGGTTTCTTTAACACTGTTCAGATGTTTCCAGACACTGGGATCATAAGTCAGCAGACATCTGGTCCACATGCGTGGCCACCAGTTTCTGATTCAGCATGACACCCCTGCTGCCTAGAGCAGTATCCCTAGCTCTGGAGGTGGAACATTCAATCTGAGAAATGTATTCTCAGTGAACAGAGAAGTCTTCCTCCTCCTACCAACCCTCCCAAGACCTCCATTGACTCCCTGGGGGCAGAGCGAGGTACACAGATTCTCCTCTCCCTCCAAGCAGCTGAAAAGCAGCACACACTGCACGGAGTTGTTCTTATTGCTTGACAAGACAGATGCCCACATGAATAGTAAGAGGCCAGAAAATAAGGATCACAGGTCTGCTTTGGCAGATTAATTGGCCTATAATTATGATTGATTGAGTGTACAAAAACATACTGCAGTTTAAAGACAACATACTTTAGTACAATCGATAGGGAGAAAAAGTGCATCTTAAAATGTGGAGCCTTGCTTTTGAAACACAGCATCCTGTCTAGAGTCCTCTGAGAACTTTAAGGCAGAGTTTCCTATAGCAGACCACAATGCTGAAGACTTGGACAGCTTTCTCAGTGAGGTATCCAAATGCAGCCCTATAACTGAGGCTCTGTGGGTTCTTGAGGGTCCATTTTCAGCTGGACATACACAATGGCTGTTAAGAAAAGGCACTCAAGTGTACAGCCTTAGGCAGTGTGTTATTGGCAGTAGGGAAGTGTAAGTTTAGTACATCACAGCAGATCCTATAGCAGGTTCCTAGAACAGAAAGGGACAGGAAAGAGAAAAACATGAGTGAAGGACTAAACAAGCCTGCTGAAGAACAGAGCCAGCCCTTCTCACCTCCCCACATATTTCCCACATATCCTGTGGCAGACTGCTTTGGGACAGCCAGCTTTTTTCCTTATCCTGCTATGGCTGCTGTAGAAGAAATGACTGACAGCTGTCCTGGGTGTCCTGAGTGAAGCCTCTTTGTTCAAACCCTGCAGAGCCAATGTATGATCCATCTACCCCTTAAATTCCACTTAGGTAACCTTTGAACATTTCTCAACAATTAGTGAAATTCAAGGTGACTCTCACCTGCCAAGTTACAATGTGCAGCAGGTTCTGTGAGGGTCTGGTTCAGAAGTCTGAAATGCAGGGGATGACAAATTTATTTATTCTTTAAAAAATAAGGGTAACACATTCCTGGAGACCTGGCAGCCAGGCTGCATTATCACAGGCTGAAATTCAGGAGCTGCTATTCTATGGTATATAATCAGACTTCTTCCAGGACCCTGGTCATATTTGTTCCTCATACTATCAAAAAAAAAGATTTCTGAAGATGCTGAAATACAGCTGCCTACACAGATAGTGCTATCTCTTTATTTAACAGCTTTTAACAGAGTTTTGAAAACATTGTTTACCATTAAGTCCTTGGCAGTGCTTTTCCTTTCTTTAGTTCTTTGTGTTAGAGATCCTTGAAGCATGAAGTTTCTGTTAAATGTTCTGACAGTGGTTACTGGAGAACTATCTATTTTTTCACCTGGGTAAAATACAAAAGGGGAGATTTTTCACGTAAGAGATTGAAGCAGATACAAAAATACTTCTGAAGAGTCACAGCTTCTAGAGAGATAAAACTTCCCCTAAGATGTATGAGGAAAGCTGGATTTAATTTAAATTAAAAACAGCAGGCTGTGGTACTCCAAATTTATTAAAGTTTGAGGCCATGTCAATCAGTGGAATTACAAAAGAATAGTGCAGTGAACCAAGCCCTAGAATTGTCAGAGATAACGCACAGCAGAGTTAAAAAAACCCAAATAAAAATCCACAAAAAATCATAAAAGAAAAAACCCACTTGATATTATAAAGACATTTCACAGCCATTGTCTGACATACCAGGAACATTGCTGAGCCACTTCATATGGACTGAAATCAGCAAATATAGACATTAAAGAAGTGGTGGGTTGCGGAGGGCGGCAGCTGGCTTTTGGTAAATAAAACACTATGACCACTTGGGTCTCACAAAGTAAACTCCAGCCACGCTGGAGCAGCAGCACCCCTCTTGCAGGTTCAAGTATTCAACATTTCTCAGCCTTCTGCCTTTGCTCTTGTTTACTTGTCACTGTCACAACTTTCACTGAAGAGAAAGTGGTGATGCTTTTTAATGTGACAAAGGGGTATTTTACATAATGCAAGTACGTGGAAAATGAGGAGGATGGGACAGTCTATTAGTCTTTCTCTGTTCATTTCATAACTTAAACTTTTCCCTACTTTGCTAACCTGTACATTATATTGAATCTTATAAAGAGCATCTCTCTCTCTCTAATTCGTATAACAATTCAAGCGCACCTTTTATTGGTGGAGCTGGAAGTTTTCTCCTCTGCTGTCTTGATGTGTCTATTGTATGCATCTGTAAACAACACATATGCATTACTCAACTCCATTATAGAGAAAGAGGCAAGATTTCCCCAATGTATTTTTGAACATAATGTTCTGGCACCTGGTTTGTTTGCTTTTGATCCCGTTTCCTTGTCAGGCGAACACAGGGAGCCACGTTCAAGCCTGCAACAGTGAGAGCTGATATTCTGCTCTCAATATCTGAAATCTTCAAAGAAAATAAAAGAGAGAGACAGACAGATGAGGAGGGGGGAAAAGAAGTTTTAAAATTACTGTGGATGCCACTACTAAAATATAACCCTCCCCCAGTAAAATCCTCTTTAATAAGAAAATATAAACAGATGGCTAACTTCTCCAGCAATTCTGACACTTTCCTGCATTCTTTAGTCTTGACATTAAAAGGGGCTTAATTTGTTAGTAAAGATGGAGTAAAAGAACAATCCAACCTACCTTGTGACTCCAAGGAAGAGACATTTTACTCCTTTTGAGGAAAAAAAGAAAGGAGCACAGAAAACCTGCATCTGCTATCTCCCAATTACCTTTAGCTGCATAATCCCAAATTCATTCAAGCTGTGTTTTTAAAAGGCTACATTCAAAGAATGACTTTGTGGGACACATTTTGTAACTCAAAATTATTTTAATACACACACAAAGTACATCCTCTGTCACAAAATCTAAACATTTGATCATAAGTATTTATAGTGCAAATGTATATGCATATTAAATACAAGCATGCATAAATGCAGGCACAGACTATATAAAAATACTGAATGGAAAACAAATTGCCAGGGGAAAGTAGTCTGATATTGAGAGTAGTGGAAACAAGTGTTGACAAAGAGAAAGAAGAGTCAGGGAAGTCAGACATAGAACCCAGCTCCTGATTCACAATGACACCTGAAACCACAATTGGCTTCACTTTGCAGAAGATCTTCCACTGGCTTCCTTGCATAGCTTAGGCCTCTTTCCTTCTCCCTGTCACCCCCATTGGCAGATTTACTCTAAGATAATGACTAAAGCCAACAAAACACCACTGCCAGTTTGCCAAGTAGTGCTGATGCCTTGAGAGGCCTCCTAGACACAGAGACAAGACAGGAGTAAGGGAATAAGGTAGGTATTTATTTGAAAGGCCTTCAAAGGTACCCCCTGGGGGCCAGAGGCCATTGCCAAGATGGACCCCGAGATGGATGACAGGTCACGAGTTCTTCACACTTTCATAGGTTTGGTTCATTTGCATAGCAGGATTAATTCTCCAATTAAAGCTTCAGTTTAATGATGTAATTCCCCTCAGCTTTCCCTCCCTTAGAGGCTCTTTGGTTTATGCTTTTTGGGCCTAGGATGGTCTGGCTGTCCTTGGAGAGCAGGCCCAGAGAGGCTTTGTTATGTCTACCTAGCACGAGAGAGCAGAAATTACCAGGCTACAAGAAACTTCAGAGTCACACACTAAGCAGTACATAATTTGAAAAATATAAAAGTTAAAACCTAAGGTTTTAACTAATCAGTGCAACAATGCATTTCTGACATCAGAGACATGTCAGGCTCTCAGATCTTTGCTCAGTCCTGAGTTGAGCACGCTTCCACTGAGTAAAATCACCAGGTACTTCCCATTAAACCCTGACACAGGCAGGTCAGGGTGTCTTGCTGGGTACAGACTGGGCAGTGAACTGAAAGCCATGTCAGCCCCTTGAGCTCTGGCAATGTTATCTTGTTCAGCTTTAGCACCAGATCACAACGTGCTCTGAGCCCCAGCCTTTCTGGAGCCGGCTAGATCACAGTGCCCAAGATTTCTTGCCTTTGGCTTGGATATGTGCTGCTTAGCACCTAAATCCCACGGCAGGCATGCAAGCCCTAGGCTAGGTGCTTGGCTCAGCCTCTGGCTGCCATTGGCCTTTGTTGATAGAAAGCTGCCAACACTGGCATCTTTTGGGAAGTGCTTTACAAGCTGCTGATTAGATAAACTGCCTCAGACACTATTTGCAGTCTGACCAGGCCCACACACATGACACAGAGCGCGCCATGGGAGCTGCTTGGCAGCAAGGAGCAGTCCAGCATTAGTATTGCAGTAAGAGGCTGCTGCGCTCCCATGTCCAAAACCAAGCTGTGGGAAGAAACAAACAGATATAGTACATCTGGCTGGGCTGAGCTACACAGCTCAGTTATGCTCTGCTCAGCTTGTGTGATGCTGTCAGCATCCTTAGATCATCAGACTACGGCAGTACGAAAGAATATTCAAAGTGTGCACGCTGAGGTGGGTGGTAGGCAAGGCAGTGCAAAACCTGCAGATGGGGAGGAGCTGCTGTCCTCACCTGAAGCTCTGCATGATGAACCTGGGCAGCTGCTGTGGCCACCTGATCCTCCAGATCGGCCAGCTCAGATTCCTCAGTAACACTGTTGATCTTGCGTGCGGCATCTTCCAGGTTGGTCAGCTGCCCCTCCAGCCCATACACTGTGCTGGCTGTCAGGTACACCTGCAGGGCCAAGGCAGGGACAGGTGTCAGTGGCTTCTGGTTTGTGGGCATGCAGGTTTGAGCAGACTGCATTTTCCATCATACCTGCAAACTTCCCGGCTTGCTAGCCCACCACAGGGAGATTTACCTGGCAGATGAAAGTTGTGGGGAAATAATCGGAAAAACACACATCCACAAAGAGAAGGGACGAACAAGGTGACTGCATTACAGATTTCATAGGTGCTACAATGGTACAAACCAGATTTGTTCCAGATTGATCGGCAAAGAAGAAAGTTGAAAAGTTGGCTTTTTTGTTATTGATATTCAATCGCATAAAGGGAAGTCAACAGATTATGCTTCATATAAATCTGTGTTTCTTTAAACCCACTTAAATGCCTTCTGGCAGTAAAAACTGCATGCATAACTGCTCAGCAGCAAATAGTTATTAACTTCCTATGGAGTAAATGTGCTTATATGTATAACGATTTTCCATCCCATCCTGCTCTCACCCAAATATACAACAGGCAAAACCTTCCCACCTCCTGGGCCTTTGAGTGAACGTGTGGAGGATCAACAGGCTTATTTGGGCTACATAAGAGGGAATTACTGATGTTATAATTCAGAGTTCTTCCCTAAAAATGAACAACTCTTACTATTTTGGCCCACCTCTGATATCTATAAATACAGCTAAAGGTTTCATTTCCCATTCAGCTCCTCAGAGCAGTAATTAGTGATACACTGTGCTTTATTGTTTCTTTTATTTCACAGAACACCCTAAGGTACAGAGCTGGATGGAGGTCACTGGTTTACAGAAAAGGGTAATTTTCAAGCATTAGCTTTTGACATCTGTGCTTAAAAGTGTGCAGAACCACATGAAAATGCTGCACTTTCTGCCTATTTACTTGTTAGCCAAGAGACTTGTTTCCATGAGGCTGGTAACAGCACAGTGGCAATGAAATATATATTCTGATTTCCCCATTGTAATAGCAGTAAAGACCATGTTGCTACAAACCCAGCATGAAGTAAACATGGCTGTGGCTGACTCCATGGTTCAAGGGACAAGCAAACAGGATCTGAAGCAGATCCTTGAGCCAATACCTTCATTTTATACATCTTCCACTCCAGTCATTATATCTGCCCGCAATTCCTGGATCATTCATACCTCTTTGACATAAGAGGTATTAAAAGAATTTATGGCAATATTCTGACTTTATGGATCAAAATGGTGGAGAATGGCCAAATCAAAATGTGTTTACTTTTTATTATTTTTCTACTTCATTAGTGTTTCTTAATTGCTTTCAATAGTTTTCTTTTTTCTTTGTGTCAGTTGTAGATAGGTTTTTTTCATGCTTGTGACTTTGCTAAGAAACAAAATCACTACATCTATACAAATTGCATCTTGTAAGAACACATTCTAACTGCAGGCATGAAATCTTTGAAAAACATACCTAGAAGAAGTAAGTGATCG
This sequence comes from Corvus kubaryi, assembly GCF_017639235.1. Classification (NCBI taxonomy): domain Eukaryota; kingdom Metazoa; phylum Chordata; class Aves; order Passeriformes; family Corvidae; genus Corvus; species Corvus kubaryi. Next base: position 14,527,807 of record NW_024581137.1, read on the forward strand.
GTTGTAACATCTTTGCTGAAGTACCTGGACACACGGGTGGTCCATAAAGTTAACATGATGATTTAAATAGAAATGCTCCTGTTTTTGTGGGGTTTAATTATTCCTTCCATTTGTTTAAATGATACACTTTTTAAGTATGACATACCACAGCCAGTTCAGATTAAAAGGTGATTTTTTTAGATTTCCCTGTCACATCTAAAAGCTTAGAGAAAGAAGAAATAGGACATTTTGAACAGAAGCATCTTTAGAAAGTTACAGAAAAGATGCATTTAAGTGCTGTGGCAAAAAACTGCACAGTAAGATGTCCTTTCGAAGAGGTAAAAAATATATTTCAAGAAAATGTGACTTGGAAAAATGTGAGAAAGGAAGTTCATCAATTTTTCCATAACTCAATCAGCCCCTACATTTGTGAAATGTTAATGAACATTTTCCAGCTGGATCTGAAGAAAATATTTTTCTGAAGAATATTCTCTTTACCTGAACAATTGTTACACTTCCAAACAGCAATGGTGTCCTTGCAGGCCTCCCCTAAATGATGCCCTTATTCATACATTCACATTTAGATTGTGGAGACTTATTTGACCATCATTTAGGTATGTACAGCTTCCACAAAACCCCAACATTTTGCTGTTACAGATGGCCCTATGTTCTCCACACTGCTGCATGCACAGTCCTCAAAAGGCTAGAGAGAGCAAAAAGGAACAAAGTGTTTATAAACACCCAAATCCTCTTGCAGAAGCTGCTGCAAAGAGCCTGTGGCTCATGTAAATATGGCCCCAACTCCAATGGGAAAAGTTATAGTTTCCTGGATTTCTAAATGCTCTTTACCATGGACTGAAATGGTGAAATCTTAAAACTGTGAAATTTTTGCCACCTACTTCATGTCCTGTGACAGAGGGACAGAGAAAGATATACTGTGGGGACACAGCAAGGCTGAGCTGGGTATCTTGCGAATTCTGCAGAGAACTGGGAGAAGATAAACCAGAGGGGTTTATCTTCTTATCGTCTTATCTTCTACTTTGCTGCAGTGAGGGCGATGACAAAGCAAGAAATGCTCTGCCTCTGTGCCCAGTGTCTGCTCAGTGAGAAATTCTTGGCCCAAATGAATGATTGGAGGCCACAGCACCACAGATGCCAAAGCTCCACACTGCTGGGAGGGATCAGAAGAGTGCAATTGGGGAAAAAAACCCATGCACCTTAGGTAGTTTACAACACAGTTCTCCAAAAAAAATCCAGTGGGAGCAGATTTCCCCAAATTTCTCTCTGTCTTGCAGAATTTCTTAGTTCTTCTGAAGATGTGGTCCAGCCTGGACTTGGATTTTTATTCCGTATTCATTTTCCTACCAGATGAATTCTGTGGTGTTTGGAGCTAGAACACTTTAGTATTTCAGAGAGAGAGTCCGGTGCCAGGACTGGCTTTTAGTGCCATAGGGTATCTTCCACTCAGTTCTTAGCCTGGAGCTGCTATGGAAATGTGTTTTTGTGGAGGAAACTGATTTTATCTCCTAAGAGAAGATTCTGTCTGTAAATTTTCTGTAGCTAAAGGAAACCAGGATTTGTTTTCTTGAATTGATCAGGATGTTATAATGGGACAGTGAAGATTCCTATGAGATCTTTAAGAGCTCCTAATGAAGGGACAGATCACTGAAATGTAATCACTTAAATGTGGAAGGAAGAGAAAATCGAAAGTTTCAGGTGTACCAACTCCATTAAGTGGATTCACAAAAATTTCCAATGGGTAGTGACTTCCCTCTATGATTCAGCATTGCACTTTCTCCTGCAGATGACAGGTACTCATGAAAAAAGACAGATGATTTTCTGATTTTTTTTGGACATGGACAAACAAATGTTTGTTTAATTCAGATTCTCCAGCCTGCTCTTTCTAGCAGTGCAGGAGGCAGTTCCAGCTCCCTGGGTGCTCAGCACGGTGTACTGGGGATGTGTGGGGGGAGGAAGAGCTTCTCCACTTCTCTGTGTGACTGGGAACATGCTTTCCCCACCTGCCCTTGTAGTGATGAGGCTGTGCTGAGACTGGGAGATGTGTGGTTTCAGCCAGGCATGGCATAGCCACACAGCCACAAGGGTTTGGAGGGTATAAGTGAGCTTTTGAGATAGAGTTTCTAAATTTAGTTGTAAACCTCAAAGCATCCAACTCCCCTCCCCTCAATATTTTAAAGTACTGACAAAAAAACCCCCACCAACACAGCTAAGCACTGCTGAAACACAATTTTTTCTTCTGTTTGTATATTTGTTTAAAAACCCCAAATTAATTTTGAACATCCACTGATGCTGCCCATGTGCTTTCCCTTTTGAGTTGGTGCACACTCACAGGGGCACTCACTCACATGTGACTCTTTCACACACTGATTTCTGTCCTTACATTTTCTTCCAGGGTGGTGAGCTGCTCATCGAGTCTGACGGGATCTGTGCCCAGGGGGAGGGTTCCTCTCCCTCTGTCCTGACTGTCATCTGGGAAATCGCAGGCATCGCTGGATTCTGCTATCAGTTCTTCAGTGGCGTTGATGACTTTCAGGACTTCTGTAGATATGTTGCAGAGAGAGACAGCAGAGTACTTCTATTTTGTTACAAGAACAGACAGAGAAAACAACAGCATTAAATTAGCACAGAGGGGTAAGATATAAATCACCTTCTATCAGCCACAGCTTCAGCCATGCTAAAACCATATCCATGGCCATGTGCTGCAAACAGACCATGGCAAGAACCAAGTAATGGCATTGGAGTTTACTTATCTTTTCCTCCCTCCCCTTTCCACATACCCACAGTGCTACAGCATGCAGAATAACATACACATGCAATTCTACAACACAATTCTACTGGAGGTATGGTCCAAATCTTATCCAAAAGGAGCACACAGATATCCAGCTTTAAACTCTAAGTGAACTACATAAAGCTGATTTTGCAAAAGTGTTTTAAACATGTTTTAAAACACAATTTTCCTTTTTGGATACTGGCAAAGAGATGTGCAATCATCTATGTCTGTATCCACAGGAGCCGTTTCACTGCAGATGCAAACATGGGAAAGCAATCTTCAGTAGCCCTGTAAGGATAGCATTTTACTAAAATTCTTACTATGAATTAAATGATCACCAAAAAAAAAAAAAAAGGATTGAGCTATAAGTGTGCAAACACTCATATCCTTTTATTTTAAATTTCAGTTTACCTGTTTTTTTAATATGGACTAAATTATATCAGATACCAAGGAAAAGCATGCAGTTTTATCAACTTTTTAAAAACAACTGAAAACCTTTCTAGCAGTATTCCTTACTTCTAATTTGTAATTAACTGTCCTGATTCTTATGATTCTCACATAGCTTTAAGCTTTAGGACAACTCCTCTGATGGAGGAATAAAATTTCACCTGATGTACCTTCAAGCACCAAGCTCAACATCCAAACTATACAGCTTGAAGATTGAGCCAAAGCTTGTTGAAGCCAATAAAAATGCTGTCACTGAATATATATGCAATACCTTTAATGGTGCTTTGCCTAAAAGAAAGTGTGAAAAATTTTAGACCAAAATTTAATTAATTCCTCAAATCTGCAAATACTTACGCATGTGAATTAGGGGCTCACCTGTCTGTAAATATTCTCACAAACAAAATATCTGTGGATCAATACTGAGGAAACGGACAGTCTTTGGATTCTATACAGTAAATTCTATGGTACAGGAGAGTATAATAGATTAAAAATGTATAAAGGCAGGATATAGGAGAAATACCGTTCTTCTGATTCCCATAAATTCTGATGGGTTAACTGGAAACCTACTTCCATTATCTCTTTCCTTTAATCAGATGTCCATTCTTATGTTAGATAAGACTTTTACTGAAAAGCTACATTTTTAGCAATACATACTCAATTGTTGAGTATCAATACATTAAGGCATCTTTAGCACTGTTACTTCTCTGAACTACAAGAAATAATTAGAATGAGAGATTCAAGAGAAGAAGAACAAAGCAAATATAGTATGCTGCAGCACTCAGATCTTTAGCTTGTTAGGACAGCCAACACAGCCCCAAACAAGCAGGCCTGGGACTCTCTTACTGAGAACAAATACTTGAACCCCATGAATAGCCTACTGTTTTTTTCCATTTATTTTCACAAGTGCCAATTAGGTTAAAAACAGATCAATAATTTTATAGGAAAGAAGAGACAAATCAATGCTACTTTCTTTTATTATTTGCTTCCACAAGTATATTCTGTGAGTAGTGAACAAAAAAGGATGAAGGCCAGACACTACATATTCTTCATCATATTCACTGATGTATGTTCTCCATTTCGAGAACTGTAGCCTCACTTTAGTGTCATTATTTCTTAAGTTTTTTTTATTATCCTTTGTAGTTAATGATGAATTTCAAAAAAAGATTAAATTGAACTAGAAAAAGTTATTTTTATACCACAATAGGAGAATCCATATTGGCATTTTTCACAGACCAATTACTATAAAATAATTTTTCTGTTTTCCAGGTAAAGTGGTCTGTGATAGAAATCTTTGTGAAATCAAGATTTTGAGTGAAAAATACCCTAGCTTCTCAATAGGTAATGGCTAGAGGAAAAGAAGTTCAACAGGAAAGAAGAGAAGAGAAGAGAAGAGAAGAGAAGAGAAGAGAAGAGAAGAGAAGATCTTTTCATTTGGAAGATGACGAATGATCGCCTAGTCCAGCTACCTGACTAGTTCAGGGATGACCAAAAGTTGAAGCATGTTGTTAAGGACATTGTCCAAATGGCTCTTACACACTGACAGGGTTGGGCATTGACCACCTCTCTAGGAAGCCAATGTTTGAGCAACCCCACAGCAAAGGAATGCTTCCTAATGTCCAATCTAATCCTCCGTATGTGCAGAAATGTGATTTGTAAAAAACTGGATACTTAGTTAATGGTTTTCCATATGTTTTACCCTCCTTCTGAGCAACTGTCAAACACTGTTAAAACAGCTCATGTTCCAAAATGGTCAGTTTGTAAATATAGTGAGGTGCTCTAGATATAAGTATTTAACATGTGTAATGGGAAGAACCCAAAATAAATTAAAAAAATAATAATAAAAGAAGAAAGTGTGTTGCAGGGTTTTTGTGCTTCACAAACCTCTCCCCTCCCCAACCACCCATGTCAAACTTAGGATTTACAAGATCATATAAAAATCACCTAAAATTCACAGACACACACACATCAAGATCACCCTGGTAGGTGGATTTCAAATTGCTCTAAACACCTCTTGGTTGTCTAATTTATCTTGCCCTTGCCAGAAAGTCATTGTTTACACCTCTAAGTGATTCACAGAGACAGCTGTTATGCCGTGACGCAGGCTCTGTCTTGTCAAGTGAGTCAAAGAACTAATATGGATGTGGTAGATGTCTGGTACAAATATCTAGCACAGGAAAGCTAAGTGCAACCATTCCTCTTGAAACCCTGGGATGCATCCTGATTTCAACTGTGCTACCCTACTTCTGAATCAACACCACTGCTTCCAAATCAAATCCATGCAGCAGACCCAAGTATGAGTGTTTCTACTAGTTATGAGAACCGTATTTTTTACTGAACTTGAGACTAAGCGTTTAATGGAATCAGGAAAACATGCATTTATCCTTTTTATGATAATTAATTTCCATGGTCACAAATATGTTAAAGATAAGTCAAAAGAACATGCTCTATTTCTCTGAGTTCTTTGTGGTTGAGTCTTAACACCAATGAAATGCTAAAAATGTGCGTGTATACAAGCATACACACATACATGTATGCACTGAATATAACAAATATCCTGTAAAACTTCTTTACTGTCATTTCTGTTTGTCAGATGGAAAGTATTCCTGTTTTGAGAAGATTATGTTTCAGTGGTCTAAGATACCTCTTGCTGACTGTTAGCCACTTCCCTGTCCTTCTGCTGTCTCTCTTTCCTTTCCCTGTTGATGCTGACAATATTTCCTGTGTTGTTTAACTCAAGCATGCTACACTTGGAAGATGCTTTATAGACCATTATTTGCATTCTTGCACAAGTAACAGAAGGAAAACAGGATGATAAAACTGAAGCAGTATTAAGTATCCAAACTGCTTAGAGCAGGTGAGCTTTAAGTCTTTGCATGCATCTCAGCAGCTTGTGACATTTTCACATCCTTTCCTTTCCATGAACATTATTGCTTTTATTTTTGATGCTCTTAAAGTAGTGAAGTTCTCTATCACCAGCACTATTATTTTCTGCCCATTGTACTCAGCCATTAGCATTTTCTTTTTTTCTGCCACTATGATGTCATTAGGCTCTTTTAAACTGGCATGGGAGGGGGTGACATGCAATTTAACAGAGAACAGTGACATCAACAGCTAGATCAAGAAGTAGAGCAAGAACACCTTTCCATCACTAGCAGTCCTGGCAGTATTGACCACATCCTTGATGACTTGTGGTGCAGTCATTTTTAGCTCCAGTGTCAAGGTGTTATATCATGCACTGCGTCACAGTCGATATCTCTCGTTTTTTTGTAGGGAGTTAAGGGGAGCAGAGGAGAAAATACGTTTTGCTTTTCCACTGATTAACTCATCCTGTCGGGGTAACCTGACCGAATCCAAGCTGGGTAAAAACAAAAGCAAACCCCAAACCTGTCTCCCTCATCTCCCCACCCTATGGGAGTCCATTGTAGAGTTTTGAGAAGGCCCTGAAAAGCCCAACAAAAACTCTTCACCGGCCAGCAAAATCCCAGTCACAGTGTGGGAAGAAAAGAGCCATCAATGCCCAGCTATCTGTGACAGTCATCAACCCTGACCTTCAAAAGATCTTCGGCCCAAAAGTGAGCCCTAATCACTCATTACCACAAAGACTGTGGGGAAAAAAAAAGGCTAAATTTGGCTGTTTGATGGCAGACAAGTGTACTATGATAAACTGTGATATTAAGGAATTACTCTTCTGTTCAAGTTTAAGACTTCCTGCCTAGACCTTTAACATCACTATCTTCATTTATGGGCATTCCTTTAGGAAAAAAACCCAACAAAATTATCTTACAGACTGAGAGTTATTATTCTACTGATAGTCTCCAAAGTATAACACAGAGAAATAAAGTCTCTCTTTTTGATGGTGCTAAATATCACATTTTTACTAATTCAATCCACTGTCCTAATCTAGTTACCAGTGTTATGTCTATTAATTTTTAATGCCTTATTTCTAGAGACAAGTTGCCTATAATCATGAGAAAGGAAGTGATTTTCCAAGAGGCAAAATATTATAGTCTATGTTGGAAATTAAAATATTTATATCTTAAAATCCACGCAGGATTCTGATCTACACTGGACACAGACTGGTGACATTACACAACTGGAAGAATACTTTTTCTTTAAAGTCACCATTGATATTTTTACTAAATAAAATCAAGATAATTAAAAGATGATTAGAACTCATAGGACAAAATTAAGAGCAAGGAAAAAAGAAAAAGTTGAGAGGAGAAGTGTCTTGCTAATCTGACACAAAAAAAAGTGATTCTTATTTTATGACTGAGAGAATGATGTATGACATACTAAAAAAAGCAGGTATTTTAAAATACAAGATAAGCATATGTTTGCTTGGGGAATATAATGAAAATATTTTTAAATATGTGATCCTCATAAGCTGAGACTCAAATAGCACAGAATATGAAACCTCTTTCCACCTAGAAGAATGATAAGCAACAGTCAGTAACAGCAAAGTGAGAAAATATCTACTTACTGTACAAACTCTGCAATGAATTAAGGGTTTTGGTTATTTTTTAAATTGAGAACTTAGAAAGATTTTTGAAGACCGTTATGGTCAGAAAACTTCCTTCCAAATTTCTTAATAGAGGTGAGTACATGAGAATAGCAAGATCATACACCTTATCTTTGTCTTCTGTTCTTCTTTACTGATAAAACCAAATTTTCATCACAAGGCCAAACAAGGGAGCCAGTCTGCCCCACATGTTAACTGTGATTTATTATAAAAGAATTTTCTGCACCGATTATTGATTGTGGCCAGAAGGTATGATTTTCCAGGCCTGATATTTCCAGGAAAACGTTCTGAGTTTGAGAATGTTGGTTGGGAAATGTGGAAACCCTCAATATCACGTTATGGCATCTCTTACTACATACGAGATGTAAGAAGACACAAACAAAACAAAGCTTTCTCACCTGCTGCAATACAGTGGATAAAAACTGCAGCTTTAAATGAAGATCAAAAGCCTTTTGTTTTTCCTAGATAGTGGCAAGCAGTTAAATAAAAAGGCAGAAAAGTTATATTGACAGCTATAGAGGTTAACATTTATATAGGTTCAGACTTAATGGAAGTTTAGGATAAACAGCAAGGATAAAGAAACTACCAAGATTAAAATCCCATAAAATTCAGATTTTACATTTATTACTAAAACATTTAAAATAAAGCAATGCCTAATTTATTTTTATTTTTGGGATTTAGACTAACAGACCTCATTGAGACAGATATTGCAAATGACATACAATTTTTTATAAAATGAAATAGCGAGAAAATACTATTTCTACCATCACAAGAAGTGTCATTAGGAATGGAAAAATACTTTTGCAGTGGTGTTAAGAAGAAGAAAAGCCATCTAGCTTCACTTTTGGAGTGTACATGGCTGCAATTTGGACACAGTTACCAAAGAGACTGTACCTCGCTTATGCCACAGTCAGATGCCCACGTAGGGAACACCTGGGCTAAGTTAAGTAAGATGTCGTACGCCAAATCACTTCCTACTGTTTACTGCTGTCCCTCTCCTGGCCTCACTGTCCCAAAACAAACAAGTAAAACCCTTCATAGTACAAGTCTCCAGTGTAAGCCAGTAGGCTTACAGTAATCCCCCTAATTTCCTTAGGCCTGTTTAAACTAAACTGGCTGGTTTTGCCTGGAAGTAATGACAAAACCACAGCTGCCCTGTTGGCTGTGCTGTGACAAAAGTATCTTCCAGCTGAGGAGCAGCATTTCCTTGAAACTCTTCCAGCTAGATCTGAAAGAGCTCAGTTTTCACTGCCAAGTCTCTGGGCAGCTTACAAAAGAAGACAAAATAGTTATAAAAATTAGTCTATTTTCCCACCATTTTGCTCCAGCAGCTTACACTAATATTCACTGATTTTCTGCAACTGTATCTGTAAAATGGCTTGGACGTTTTCTCCCTAAGTAAATAAATCTTTGGTGAGGAGAGAACTGAAGGAGATCCCCCTTGCACGCACACTGGACAGAGCTGGCTTGCATGTAAGTGTCAAAACTGAGACTATGAGAAAAAAAGCTGTTTACAAAGATGCTGCATTCCCCATGTGAAGCCAGCTGAAGTGTCACCTCTTCTGCACTTCACCAGTAGATCTAACAGGGCTTTGATTCAGTTGCTTAAACACAGGTAGATAAAGTGCATTTTGAAACAGCTTGAAGTATGTGAGGATTTTGAAACAACCCTGACAGATATAACATGGACCTGGGAGATTCATGTTTCTTTTGGACTAGCAGCCTAAGGCCCTGTGGGACACTCTAAGAAATCTCAGATGGTCTATCTACATCCATATTTATGCAACTGTATTGACCCCAGAAAGTGACAGAATTGGAGGTACACAAACATCACTGCTCACTTTCGAAAACTTTGAAAAATAGATGTTTATGGTCTTGATGCTTCAAACAGAAGACTCAGATTTTGACAAAACAAACAGGATCAGCTTGATATTTCATACTAAAGACTGATTAATAGCAAATACATAGTAGAAATACCTTGAATGGGAATTTTTTCCAGCAAACCACTTAAAACCAGTTTAAAACTGAACATATACTTGACTGCTTTGTTAAATTGAGAACTTAAAACTTTGGATCCATTAGCCCAATGTGAAGATTATTGTTTTATACCTCTTTTCACCTTCCCTAAACAAAATCTCTCTTTCTCTGCTGTCATTCAAAATCCTCTGCATAGAATAACTGCAGTTCATAAACCTTAAAGATCACTTTTTACAATGCTGCTGACATTAGGTTTTCAATCCTGGACTTTGGGAGACTGCCCAGATTAATTAACATAATCTTAAAATCAACGATCCATGAAAACACAAAAATTAGTCTGTGCATCTTGCACACAAAAATGTGAAACAACAGACACACAAATATCTTCCAAGCTGTTAATCCAGGAAGATGCCATTGTACTCCACTGTTCAGCATTACTACCATAACAGCAGCAATGTAGCAAAACTACTGCACTTATGCTGTTTTCTTGCCCAAGTGATCCACGTGGTTCTGAGTCCTTTAGAAACTTTTACTCAGAGACTTCTAAAGCTTTCAGGCATATGAAGCTGGATGGCACTTTCCTATTAACCCCAGCCTGAACCAACACACCAGCCAAAATACCCAGGAGTTCAGGCAGTTGCAAGATAATGATCACAAAAACTATGACATCATCTTCTGTGAGGACAGTGCCTGCACCAGCACAAATGCCTACAGAATTCCAGCCACCAGAAGACACAGGCTCACTCTTGGTATTACAGCACTGCTGTTTCAGCATCCCAGCCATCCCTGCCGTGATGCTTCAGGAGGTCTGTGATAACACAGGAGGGATTCACTGACCCCATCAATGAACTGTCCAATGCCATTGTCCAGCTCCATCAAGGCTGTGAGCAGATGTCTCTCCAGTGACTGAGTCCAGTGAGCGCCATGCTTGCCTGACCTCCTTACTGAGCCCTTACTGGCCACCCCCTCCAAGGCCAGCCCTGAGCACAGCCACCAGCATACACACATCAGGGAGCTGGCTCTCTCTTCTGCAGTAACATGCACCCATGGCTACTCCTCTTGCTAAAAAAAGAGGCCAGGCAGATTTTCTAACAAGTGTCAATCTCATTATACCAGTAGTTGAACAGTACTAATTTACCTGGCGAAAAAGCAAGATGTACTCTCTTGAAACAAATAATACAGGCCTCTGGCAAAAATCCACATAAAAATGTTACTTGTAGTACATGCTTTCCCCAAAATAAAGCTTTATAAAACTTAAGAAGAATAAAATTATTCCAGAGGATGGAAGCATAAATATTTAATGAAAAGATTATTTATGCTGTTATTCATACTGTCAAGAGACTGGGGAGGTTTCACTTAGGAAACAGGATCCTGCTGTGCTACTTAACAAACTCACTTAGAGGTTGTCATTCAGAAAAGAGCCACTGTGTCACGTAATGTCAACAGACAACAGCAGAATTTAAACAGTTACTAAGCCTTGGTTGTAAGATCCTCTGAGCAGAAGTAAATGCATAAAGGGATTTAAATAAATTCCTTAAGCACACAGCACATTGCATCAAACTAATGCAAAGAGAAGAGAAACTCCACGTTACTATGGAAATTTAACTTGCTCATTTGTATATCTTAAGCAAGTTGTAGTACTAAGTAGAAGAGAAAAAAAGAAAAAACACAAGTAAGGTTTTAACAACTATTTCAGTTTTTATGCTCTGTGGGCAATTTGAAAAAATGGCAGGGGCTAATCTGTTTTTTAACATAATCTCTATAGTTTCTGATAAAGTGGTCACAGAGATAGACTGCATTCGAAATGCAGCCTGCCAAAATCGTCTTCTGGAATATAATTCCGGCATATACCATGAAATAAAGACCCAGTCAATTTATCTTCATGAAAGCATTAAAAGAGAAGGAGAATGGACAGAGGAGAGTATGAAGTAAATACATCCCATTCATCATGCTTGCCACTCTCAGTGTCAGTACCAGTAAGATACTTCCAAGGGAATTTACATTTTGCTTTTTTCTTTAGGCATTCATTTAGGGTTTGGGGAATAAAGCAAAAACTAAACAACCAATCAAAAAAAAAAGAGCAAGACAGAAAGAATTGTGCAAATCATTGTGCTAGTACAAAATGTTTCACTAAGACAACAGTTGCACAATTTGAGTTTTGGTTTGTTCACAACTGAAGTTTAGAGGGGCTGAAGGCCAACTCTACCCTCAGTGTGGCTTTTGGTGAAAACCATGGCCTTTCACGGTGCAACTAAGACAAATGGACTTTTCAGGGCTCTGCATACACCCAAAAGACCATGAACTACTTCTGCAGCTTAATAAGCACAAAACATTTTCCATAAAAACAAGTCTGCTACAGGATTATGTTTGTTTTAAAATGAGAGCTGTGAATCTCCACAAGACCATTTTAGGCAATCACAAACTGAGTGATAATGAAAATGAGGGTGCTGAAAATCTAAGATGATTTAAGTTCAAGTCACAAAATTAACTCGTGTTAATTAATACCCACCTAAATCCTCAGGCATCCCAGATGGACTAAATAATTAACTTAAAGGTTGTCATATTCAAACTTGCATCTTGAAGGCTGACATACCACTCAAGAACTCAGTTTGAAGTTGAGAACTGAGAATCCATAAATGCCAAACAACTTCAGCTAATTCTCCATTAAAGATAATTTTTACCAATGCTTCAGATCTTAATATACTAAATACCCTTTTAAAAGCATCAGCTCAACATCTGATTACATGAGATTCCCAGTTGCCATTAAAAAGAGAATTCCAGGTTTTTAAAGGTACAGACAGGTGCAGGTCAGATTTTCATAAACACCAGGTACTTAATTTCCAGTAATTCAAAAATAATACATGTTTTTTTAAGTCTTATTCCATGATCAGGTGTACGAGAACAAGAAATTCCCAGCAATTTAAAGTTGCTAAAGTGTTCCAGAATAAACTTATGAGAACAGAAGATTAAAGGCTAGCAAAGACAAGCAGTGTGGCTAAAATATAAGCAAGATGGCTAAGGTGCAGTATTTATGTTCAGGAACAAAAAGCAGAATCTAGGCACTCCAGCTCTCATTTTAATGGTGCAGAATTAATGCTTCTGTATATTTAGTTTGGAACCTGATGCCCAGGTCAGGAGGCTGACTCTGACCAATAAAGTTGAGTGCTAGTCTGAAAGATCTGTAAATCCCTACAAGTGCATTCTCCAATAATCAGGCTATTTAAAGAGACAGCATACTGGGACTTCTAGCTTTGAAGGTATCTAAAATTACTGGTTGCCTGAAAATAGGTTTTCTGTGCCGGTCTTTCACATGCCATCCGAAAGTTAGTGCATATTTTATGAGTTTAGGTGTCTTCATATTTTAGACTGCCACAGCCACAGCCGGGGTTATACACTGTCATCTTCAGTATTTCCTTGTAAGATGTTGGCCAGCCAGTTTTCCAAAGAGAAGGCACATGTCAGAAGATTTTAAAGTACCTTTAAGGACAACTGTCAAGAATAAGAATGAGAACAGTGTGCTTGTTTCTCTACAGCTGGAGAAGGTTCCCCTGCCAATTCTCTTGAAGTCTAGACGATGAAGAGTACTGGAGTATTCTGGTTTTTTTATTATAGACAAGAAGATTATATACTATGACCATTAATGATGAGAACTTTTTTATCCAAACCAAATAAAGGATTAGGAACTCCAAGCATTCCTTTTTTTGCTGAACATGGCAAGCCCCTTCTTTTTTTAAACTTTAGATAATTTTACTGAGGAAAAAACCATTAATCTTTGCTTTATTTTAAATAACTGACATACAAATATTAAAGAAATAACACAATTAGGAGAGGAAAAAACAACCAATATTACTTTGTAGAGGCATGTAGATGAATAAATACACCAACAACATACATTCACCATTTTCTGTGCTCAGTTCTCTATATAGGAGCATTTCAGAAAGTCCTCTTTACACCCTTTAATTCTGGATTTCAACTGCATAATGTTGTAACCCCAGCTAGGCCATATATGCTGTTGAATAATGTGATATTGCTGTTTTGTCTTTACAAACCAGAGAAAAACAAATTAAATGCTGCTAACAAGCACTGACAATAAAGCCTTCATGTGATTTCTTTGGAAAGGTTGTGTGTACATCATGGAGGTATTTGCATACGTGATAACAGAGGTACTTACACTCCCATGTAGTCCATGGCTAAATAACTCCGAATCAGAGAGTCACAGGCTCGTTGTATTTGAAAAGGACCTCTGGGGATCACCTAGTCTAACACTTCTGCTCAAAGCACAGTCAACTAGACCAGGTTGCCCAGGGTCATGTCCAGTCAGATTTTGATTATATCCAAGGACATAGACTGTACAATCTTTCTGGGAAACCTATTCCAGTATTTAAGCACCATTACAATGGAAAAAGCTTTTCATTTGGATGTAATTCTTTGTATTTCAGTTTGCACCCACTGCTTTCATTCCTGTCAGTGGAAAGAGTTCTATTCCCACTTTATTTCCCACATCAAACACTCCTCACTCTCCCCCATCAGGTATTTAAACACAGTGAAGAGATTCTCCCAAGCCTTCTCTTCTTTCCTTGGATAGACAATGCCAGCTCTCTCCTATGACAGATGTCCCAGTTTTTTAATCATCTCTGTGGCCCTTCACTGGACTTACTTCAGTGTGTCCATGGGTTCCTTGTACTGGGGAGCCCAGACAAGGACACAGCACTCCAGAAATGGCCTCACCAATATTGAATAGAGTTGCATGAGTTAATAGTTTCCCAGGTGCAGGACTTCGTGTTTCCCTTTGCATTTGACTGCTAGAAGCCTTTTTAAAGCCAAAATAAACAATATTCATAGCTCTGAATGTCTCAGATTGCCATGATCTTTCAAAGATGAACCTCACAATGGCATGGGCCAGTTCCCTCAGGTCTCAGAAGTGCATCCCCATCAGACCCCATGCACATGGGCACATCCCGTTTTTTGAAATATTTGCTAATCTGATCTTCCTCTACCAAGGATAAGTCTTCACTGCTCCAAGCTTTCCCATAGGTCTCAGGGGCCTGGGATTCTTAAGGGAAAATCTTACCTGTAAACTGAGGTGAAAACAATGTTGTGTAACAGCCTTTTTCATGTTCTGTGTCACCAGGTCACTGCAGTAGTGAGCCCAGCTTTCCCTCATCTGCCTTTTGCTGCTGATAGACCTGCAGAAGACTTTATTTCCCTTTGTGTCTCTTGACAGATTCAACTCCAGATGGGATCTAGCTTTTGTGACACTGTTCCTGCACACTTGGAGAGCATCTCTATCATGTGCCTGGATGACTTGATCCTGTTTTCACCTTCCAGTGTATTATATCAGTTCTTTGTATCATTTGAACAAAACACCTTCCAAATGACAACAAATAGATTTTCTTTAGAGAGTTGTCCATGTCCCTTGTCAAAGCAGACCTGCTATGCAGGCAATACCCGAAAAGGCAAGTCAAGATACGCAGCAGACTAGAACAAGCCTAAGTGGATCTAAGGAATAAGTGTGCTTGACTGGCAAGGGGCAGGACTGGAATCCTGTAGCACCAAATTCAAGTACACCACATGATCTGAAGAGAAATTCAGGGGCAGAAAGGGAGAAGAGGAGGTGGTAAATCCTGTAGAGTGACACTGAAATCTGGTATCTCATTGCAAGGGTGAAATGGCACAAATGAGGGACCTCAGGCACTATCAGAAAAGACACCAAATTTCAGTTTCATTAGAAAATGTTACTACTCTCAGAAGCCTATTAGCTGACAGAGTAACAGGGTTGGAAAGCTTTAAAGAAGCAGTAAATATTTTGATAGAGATGCCAAAGAACAATCTATGTCATCAGCATGAACTAGATGATACAAAAAGGAGAGGAGCAACTAAAAGGATGGAAAAAACCACTTAAACTGTCTGGTTAGCAAGGACAAGAAAAGAAAAACTGGACATGTTTTTAAATCAAAAAGTATAACTCCATTAATATTACCCAGTTAACAGTTTTGTTGCACAAGCTAAGTTCCCCGCTTGAAATTGATGCTGTAGGCTGCCTGTTTCTCACAGAGAGGAACACACACCTTAAATGAACTTTTATCTACACAAGGGGTTCAGGGTGGTATAAAGGACCTCAGGTTTCTTTTAGCAACTGTGTTCAGTTTTCTAGCCAGAATGTTCTCTTCTGGGATTCTAACTCTTGCAGTACTATTTCCACTCCTTTAGAATGACCACTTACCTTCTTTAACTCTTCCTGAATACTTCTGCCATTTTCCTCTGAGGACAAACTTTCCTTCCGGTTTTCTGGATCTATTCCAGGTTCTGACTCTTGTTCTTCACCAGATGATGTTTCCTTGTCACTCATTTTAGCAGCAAGCTGAAATAACCTGGATTTAAGCTCATCCTCCATAAGTTCAGGCTTGACATCGTGGTGCTGATCCTCATTGCTTATATCTGTTTCTGATAAATCATCAAAATCCTACAAAGAAATTAGAAAAGAACATATAATTCCTGCATAGGCACAGAAAGAAAAACAGCTTCCTAGAAAACTATAGGTACGATTACTCCGCAGGGAAGCTAAAAAGAAAGCACACTAAGTGTTCTGATAAAAAAGGAATGCCAATAAACCAACACTTGCTGGATTATAGTCATCATTCCTGCTTATTTTCATATTACCTAAAAAGGAACTATCAGAATCATTATGTATCTGTGTGCAACTAATAAAATATGCCTACGTGGCATTTCCAATTCCCAGCACTGCCATCCCTCACAGGCACAGTGCAGATAAAAGTGAGGTGTGGGAATGAAATAACCTGTAACCTGGCAGCTGTGTTCAGCTTTCAGTTGTAAGCTGTGCTTGCATTCCCTGACTGCTTGGTCTTGAGCATTATCCATGTTTTTCTTAATGACTGCTGGAAACAAGTTTTGAAAAACTTCTCTTTTGTTACATGATGTTGCTTAAGACTGTCAGCTTTCCCAGTGATTATTTGCATGGGTGGATCCTCTACAGAGCTGATTATTTTCCAACTGCCAACCTCCTTGGAAGAAGTTAAATCTTCAGGAGCACCTTCTTTTCTGACTCTGATTCTTAAAAGTGGAAAACACTTACAGGCTCAGTTAAGAACAGTGGGTATTACAGACTTGACCATAAGTCCCTCACTTTGGAAGCTGAAGAGTAGAAAAGCAAAGTCTCTGCAATTTTGTTTAGCTGGGTGCCTGCCCAGCATTTAATAAGGAGGAAAGGGGATAGTTTTGTCAGCCCTTGCTGACAAAATCTGAGAATATTTCACAGTTGTTCTAAAAACTAATCCCCAGGTGGATATCAATTCATTTTCTGGATCTGTGCTGTCTGATTAGGACCCAATTTGCCCTGATTTCCACCACAGTCCCTGGAGAGAGACAGGCATATCCCAGAGCAGCCAGTTTCACCTATAATGCTAACTGCCTTCTGGAAATGTTCTCTCCCTGCTGACTGCTCAGAGAAATTTTTGAATCATTAGATAGTTTGTTTGGTGCTTCAGCCAAGTCCAAGAAATAAGATGGAATTAGGTGAGTTAAAAAGTGTCAGATACTTTGAAATGGAGCATAATTGTGCAAAAACAACCAGAAGGAGGCTATGAAGAATTCAGCCTGGGACCAGAGTGGTAGGCACATCTCAGCAGGTCTAGGAGGATGATTTGGAGCAATTCTCAGAGAGGAAATTATTCCTGTCTGCCTTAGGCTCTCATACTGTGACAAGACCAGACGCTGCTGGAGAGACTAAAATCTGTGTTCTCTTGTCCATTCATTGGGAAATCCATCAACAGGACCAGCTGTAGCAGCACTGTTTACGGATGAACCAATGACTCCAGTTCTCACAGGAAATGTTAACTCTGCCCACTCCCTCACAAACCCTACCCACCTAACTGCTTTTAATGGATTGACACATCATGTTCATAATGTCAGTTCTCACCTCTCACACAGTCAACTGCACTGTACTGTTCAGCACTTTCACAGTGTTCTGGACAATTTTTGTCTGCAGTTATTTGCAATTCAATCAATTACACAACTAAATTATTGCTTTATAGTTCACCTTCAGGATGCAGAAGGCCCTTTTGGAAAATCAGGATTTGAAGAAACAATAGAAATTTGAGAGCTACAATAGAAGGGGAACCATGGGTTTATGCTGAAACTCTTTTCCCAAACAATCAATTTTTGCAGACTAAAAAGAAGCTTTTTCTGCTAAAAAGCTGTTCAATTATCAAGAACACGATTTTAAATCAGTGTGTTTTCACTTCAGTTCTATAATATGATATGCTCTTACACACATGCAAAAGACTGTGTATTTCAGCTTTTTAATTAAAAAACTCTATTTTTATAATAATAATGGTTGTTATAATTATTTTTATAATCATAATGGTGCTTCCTCAAATTGTAAGAAAAGATTTTTTTTCAGACATATCTTGCATATCACTCAACAGCTCAGTACAAGTATCAGTATTACACCTCAAGCAACAATCTCCTAATGACCAATACTCACAAATCACTAAACTACTATATAAAAAATCTGAAAGCTGTTGCTGAATCAATCAGTCCATCAATTTGTACCCAGGAAAGAAAAAAGCATAATTTATGTGATATACAGAATAGAAAGCACAGTTAGACTGTGCTCTTGTATTTTATGAGAATACAGTTTAGTGAAGATACATCTCATTAAAACTGAGCTATTTACAGCTAGGTATCTAGTCTAAGCCAATTACTGGAATCCCTCTTTACCTAAATTACCTCCATTTATTTAATTGGTACCTCCAAAAACCTCCTCTCATATACCAAAACACCTGGTTTAGGATTACAGTTCTGCACTAAGGGTGTGGGCTTCCTCTAGCAGCGTTGATGCAGATTGAGCACGGTTTACCTTGAGGTCAAGTCTGCAAGGAAAAGAAGAAAATCCCATTCTATGCAGACATTTGAGCAGATCAAGCTTGTAAAGACAAGAATTTGGTATTCTTGTTTAAGTAAGCTTATAGGTATTTATATAAGATCTAGTGGAGCAGAGAGGGAGGCTGGAAGTCCAGAGTGGTGGATTTTCCCACCTCCTCGCTGCTGTACCAACATACTGACAGACTTCACTGTGCAGCACGGCATGCATGAGTCCTCTGGGGGCTTCTTACATAGATCTGCTTAGCTTTAACTGCTTAGCAGCTTTATTGGAGCAGCAATGCACATATACACCCATGGAAAGCACCACTAGTTAATCTAAAGAATCCATACTGACAACAGCAATATGACAACTTCTCTCGATCCTGAAAAAATACCAGTCTTCATAGGATCACACATGGCAGCAACTTAAAGATCTTTTTGCTAGGTCTGCCCGCACAAATGAAAGTCATGAGCTGCCTTGGTAATCCGAGGGTCCCACTCTGCGTTAGCTAAATCTGTGTTTTGAACGCACATTGTTTCTTGGGGGAGGACTCATCTTGAGAATATTGACTGTATTACAGCTGCGCTCAGGTACGCCTATTACCCTCTTTTTAGCTTTCCAACCTCCTTAAAATGAGCAGGTGGATTATCTACATTTGCAAGAGCTGCTAATTCCTGTGCACATGCAGAGATAATGGTACCTTACACTGCTGCACTTTGTGGTTTCTGTTAACAGCAGGCTGTTTGACTTGTGTGTTGGGCTTTTCAGATAGTGGCAGCAAACTATTTGTGAGGAGATTATACCTCTTTCATGGACTGACAAGTTGAAAAATGCATGGGCAGCCATGACAACAAAAAAATAAATAAATTGAAAGGTACTACTATTAATATTTACTTAATAAATGCTGCATTAAACTTTGTTATTCTTTACTGTTCACATTTTCACTCTTTCTGGTAAGTTTAATGACATTTTTTGTGTCATTACACAAATCATTGTGTAAATTCCCATTTGCATCTATCAGCAACACATAATGCTAACATCTGCAAACAAGAATAAAGGGCTACCATTTTATCTGAAAACTGAGTTTCTGTGAGGACCTGGCAGACTGACACAGCCACGAACCCACTTTCACTAAAAGAAAATCAAGTGTTTCTATGCAAGCATAAGTCTTTTAGGAGACAACGAGAAAAGAAATACACCTTTATGCATACATAGTGTCCAAATCCTTGCACAGAAATCACTGATAAGCCAAGGTAATCACAGTGGACAAAACCAAAATACAATAAAAAAGGCTCCAGAACAAAATCCATGTTAAACTATAAACTCCTGAGATAAAGTTTCCTTCATATAAGAAACCAAAACTCAGAAACTGGAAGTTTTTAGGAGAATATACACATTGTGAGGTTTGCAGGCAGTTTCTCATCATGAGCCAGAGTGATTTCAGGGAGCTGTTTTCAAAGAATACATCCCAAGCGCCATCCCGTGGCAACAGGCAGCCTGACAGTGCTCACCCCTTACCTGGCTGCAGGGCAGGAGGGCTGTAATTAACAGGTGGGGTCTCCTGATCCAAGAAGCAAACTCATAATGAGAACACTTCTTTCCCTTGAAGCAATTAAGCCCCTCCACTTTGCATCAGAAACACAAGAATTTCAGCTACATTAAGCAATAATCATATCTTTCTCTCAAAAAGATAATGAGAGCCAATATATCAATATTATTATTACTAATAGTATCAACTATTATTATAACTATTAATAATAAAATCAGATAAAGATTGGTGGCTTGAGTGTCCATTTTTTGTAAAAAGTTACAATTTGAAAAATAATCATCATTAAAAGCAAGGTTTGCACTTTCCAGTTCAGTCCCCACAGAAATGTAACTCTTCTGTGGTACACAAGCAATCCGAAATTATTTATGGCAAGACCTTGGTTTTATCAGGACAGTTTTCATATCTTGCTTCATGGCTGTGTTTGTGGCATCTCTACAAGCAGCTCAGTAAAGGAGCTTGTTCTTTTACTTATTATTAAGCAAAAAATTCCCCAGATACAGTACATCTTGGTACCTACTCTCAGGTTTCCCCTTCTAAGTCACTGAAGACTTCATACAAAAAATTATCTCTCAGTCACAAAGTCAGAATTCCACTCTTGTGTCTAAAATATGGTTTTAAAAAACATGCCACAGCATTATCCTAATCTAGGAACTGGATCTTGATTTAAAAAATACGTGATTTTTAACTGAAATTCAGTTGTGAGTTATGAACTGACTGCAGTTTTTCCAGAACATAACTGCTTACAACTCTCTAGACTCAGAGCAGAAAGGGAAAAGGGCTTGTTTTCATCTCACTGAGAAACTTGGAGAGTAGAAAACAAAAAAGCAACCTTCACTATTTGAAAACTAAAAATGAAACCCCAACTTTTAGACTGATAAACTGAAATCCTGCTCTACAATGCTGATGAAAACACAACGGTTAACAAATTATCATCTTATTATTACAATGCCATAAAATAAGATTATATTGCAATGCAGTAAAGTACTGAAAAAGTGTGTTTCTTCACTGCAATTGACATATAATCAGTTATTCAGTGTCTAATATCTTGGTTCAACAAGAGTTTAGAAGAGTTTTTATGGTCTCTGCAAATTCTGCATAATCTCATCATGTGAAAAGCTATGCCTGGTTTAAGACCCCGCAGTCAATCTTGCTTAAGTCTGTGCTGTCTGCAGCTCTTCACACACCTACACTATCATTTTGTAAAACTGTTTATACGTAGGGCTCTCCATGCTGCAGCCTCAACCATTTTACCAAGATCAGTACATTACTCTTGGGAACATATGAAACTCTGACATCCCTTTAATCACATTTTTCTAAGCAATTTAAATGATGCCTGGCTAATTCATTTTCATCCATTAAAGCAGATTCCTTACACACATGATAATTTTACTTGCTTCCTAGAATTGTTCAACCATGCAACATCCTTGCTATAAATTGTGGTAGTCAGTCCATTCCTGGTCCCAACAGTGCTTGTTTGCCAGAGGCTGGAGTCAAAGTTCTACAAATGTGAACACCAGCGGTCAA
This sequence comes from Corvus kubaryi, assembly GCF_017639235.1. NCBI lineage: Eukaryota > Metazoa > Chordata > Aves > Passeriformes > Corvidae > Corvus > Corvus kubaryi. The sequence continues at coordinate 14,549,477 of NW_024581137.1, forward strand.
ATCAGCCACCTCTGTGTATGTGTGTGTGTCCCCAAACACAAACTAAACACATGGAAACCCACCCATACATAAACTTCACAGTGAGCATTTCATTGCTTTGAAAACACTGGCATGATCTGGAGGCAGTGAGCCTCTGCTTGCCCCACTGAAGCTAGGGAGCAGGGGAGCAGGAACAGCCTAAAGGGTAAAATGAAGGGGAGAGTGGGTTAGAATCCCAAATCTTGCACTTTGAGCACAACAGAGAGGTCACAAGAGACAAAGCAACTCACAAAGGACTTGGAAAGAAGAATAATTTTCCACACCAGCTTGCACTTTGAAGCACACACTAAGTTGCTAAAGGATGCCATCAAGTATGCTTGGGAAGCACCCTGCCTTTCTGACCTCACCTGGATGAACGTGGTGGAGGTTTAGGTTGGATATTATGAAAAATTTCTTCACAGAAAGGATTATCCAGCACTGCAACAGGCTGCCCAGGGAAGTGGTTGATTCACCATCCCTGGAGGTATTTAAAAGATGTGTAGCTGTGGCACTTAGGGCCAATGTTCAGGGGTGGACCCTGCAGTGTTAACAGCTGGACTTGATGATCTTAAAAGTCTTTCCAATCTAAATGATTCTGTGATTCTATGTCTCCAGGACCTTCTCTGTGAGCTCTGATCTTCCATGCTCTGCATATTGTCTATTGTGACTAGGAAGCCACAATATGAATAGAGACACACAGAGATCAGGCACAAATACACAAAGCCAGAAAGCGAAATGCAGAAGTCTGTGTACAAGATATGGTCTTTGTGCAGTCCCTGTAAAGCCTTGTAGTTCTGCCTGATGTTCTAAGAAGTCAATAATGGCCGCTGATGTGTTGTCAGATCACGTTATAATACATCATACTCCCCTTCAACAACTGTTGATTATAAATATATGAGGACACGAGTATAAATGAATCAGTACAGAACACCCCAAACACCCACACTCTGTCCTAAAAGCAGATGGAATGGATACAGAATTAATGACACCCAGCATTAAAGCCCTGCTGAAATCCTAGAATCCTAATATTGACTTGCAATCAGCTGTACTGATGTTCTTCTATAGGAAATACAGGCTAGTAGCATAAGCAAAGAAAAACTGTTCCAGGTATCCTAAATTTGGTCAGATAGCTTTGAGACTGAATCAGGCCGCTCGTAGTCAGAGGCACAGGGAGAAGACAACCCTCAGCTCCTTGCTTCAGGCTTCCCACTACACTGCTGCAGCAATGATGCAGCTTCAGGATTTAAGATGGGTAGGATGTGGGAAATGGAACTGAATAAGGGATCAATATTCTCCTGATCTAGTGTGCTTGTACTGCTAAATAAATTCTGGGGGACAAATGGATCCCTTAATATCAGTCCCAGGTCTGGAAAAACTCCAACAGAGGAGACTTCTTGGCTTTCTGGTTAGCCAACACCTGTAGTTTAGAAGAAATGTTTGCTGTCTTCAAGTTGTATGAACAGTTTTTCCAAGTTTGAGATATTACAGTCTGGGTTTTTTGCTTGTGTGTTTGAGTTTTGTTTTCTTAATCAACTGACAAATTTTTTAAATGGAAGTAGTTTGCAAACGCTCACCCTAAGACATCAGAACTCATCATAAGGTGACCAGTTAAAAACAGACATCACTTGGGCTGGATCTCACAAAAAGCCTTTTTAGAATTTCTGCTGCTCATTAGCTTTATCCCTTATCAGAACACTTGCAGACACTTCAGAGCAGATTCCCAGGCATATGAGTTATTTCTTATACCAAGAAAACAGAAGTTAAAAAAACCCTAGCACAACAAAACAAGTGATTAATTAACATTTTTTAGCTGTTGACAAATCCTGAGGGTTTTTTTTTTAAGAGCACTGTATTTTACAACATTAACACTGTCTTTGATCAGATGAAAGTGGCCTATTTGAGAAGAAAGTAAAGCCTGTCTATCTAACACCCTACTTTTTCTTCTTCTCATTTAGGAGGGATGAGGAAGATAAAGCTTGCAAGAACACTCCACCTCCCACTCATGCTTCACATGATATTGCCAGCATAGCTTAATTAGTTTTGCCCAGCTCTTTTTGAGAATGCATTTGGTAAGCTCAAACACAATTACCTGACTTAAATTCATCTTGTTGGCTTTTGCCTGATTCTTTTCTTCACATAAGTCTTCAGAGATGGCTTTGTTTTTCTTCCACCTTCTTGATCTCTTTTCTATATCATAATGGACTTCTTCAGTCTCACTGCTGTCTGAATACTCCAAGCTAGTTGCCTGTGGATTGAAATTTACATCTAGTTCTCCATGGAAGTGCTTCTTTTCCATTCTGGGCACATCACTTTGAGTTCTGCTTTGCAACCAGAGAAGCTTGCTAGGTCCTTTAGCTTCCTGGGAAGAGTTTACTGAAGATGTTTCCGAATCGGAGAACACTGTTTCAGTGTTGGTGTACAACCCAGAGGAGGGGGAGGTCACTGCCTGGTACTGACTGTTGCCATAAGCCCACTCACTGCCATACTGGGAATTGGAGTAATAGAAGTCGTCTGGCAATTGTCGAGGTCTCTGCCGCAGCTTATTCAAGGCCACATTCCAGTCATAGTCATCCTCGCTGTCCGAGCCCATCTCGTCATAGGCAGACACAATGCTGGACTCATTCTCCAAAGCTTTGAACACCTGGCTCTTTGGTTTGGCAAGCATTCGAGGGCGAGGCAGAGTGACATTCTGCAAAGCCACCCAGTTTCCATCGGTGCTTTGGAAAACAGAAGGTGGACCTATGAAAAGAAAACAAGGACAAGTGTGATCACACTGTGAAAGGCTGCTTTTACTTGCCACAGATTGAAGGTTTCAACAAAACCAACAGACAAACGGAAGTGCTGCTGCCACATGAACTCTCCTATGTTGAGAGGCAAGCTGCCCTACTACTCAGAAGCCACCACTTTAAGTCATGGTGACGACTAAAATGGGGGGGTACTTGGACCAAAGCTTTTTTCTAAAAGAATTATTAGGAAAGCCTGATGGAACATCAGCATATAGACATGTAGAAATCCTGAGTTTTGCAAATGCCTCTGATTCTGTGTGCAATTCTGGTCCCTCATGTTAAAGAGGAAAGACAGAAAAGGAATCCGAGAAGAGCAACAAAGGTTGTACCAGGTTCTGAAATGGTGTCCATTCAAGGAATGATTAAGTAAGCCAGAGCTCTGCCATCTGGAGGAGAGAAGACTGAGAGAATACATGCTAAAAGAGATGGGGGAATCTCCTCCAACCTAACTACTAGAGAGCATGAAGTGAAGCTAGAGAAAACAAGGTTCTAAACAAACAAAAGAAAGAAGTGGGATGCAATGCATACCAAACCTAAGGGCGTTTTGCCTAAGGTTCTCCTGGATGCTTGAAATTATGTGTAATAAAACAGAGATGGCTGTGAACATGGAGGAGAAATCCACTAAAATTTACTAAATACAGAAAAACACTTCTAGCTGAGATAGTCATTAAGTTGAAAGTTCTAGAGGTTCAGAGCCTACTCAAAGGCAGTATGAAAAATACTTGCTTTGTCCTAATATCTCCTAGACTCTTGCTTATGGCTGCTGTTGCTGCTGTTGTTGTACCCCAGACAAAATACCAAATGAGCCTTCTGTCTGACACAAGCACTGCTTCTCTTGTATCCTTCCACATTTTCAGAGTAAGTTGTACAACTCCAACACAAAAATCAAAAAAAGTCATAAATATGGTCAGAAAATGCTGTATAACTCTCATAACTCTGAGAATTGCATTTCCTCTAAATTTAGATTTAATTTCCAATCAAAACTGAAAATTTCCCTCATGGGAAATATGGATGTGTGACAACTTTGCCTTTTTCAGCACTTGAACAAATATATAATGCCATGGATTTACATGGTAATCCAGCCTACTGAATGAACTTTACAGACTTATGGAGTCCTTCCATGGGTTCAAATTTGTTATTTTCAGAAACCTATAGAAATACTTAATATAAACCATGAGTTTTCTCAAAAGGTAAGCAGAACATCACTATTTTCAAGTGGACACAGTAATATCTGGGTCTGTTGTAGAATATAATTAGGCATTTTGACACCCCCACAAAAAACAAAACAAAAATTACACGGTAATTGAACTTAGGGGCTATGAGAGTTTTATGACAGCTTTTGCATTTCTTACTCATTTGAATCCTTCTGGCTTGTTTTCACTTACTAAGTTTTAAGTCAATTCAGAGAACTTGAGAAAATACAATTCTTACTCCTGCTTAAAAGGAAATCGAAATAATACTAGTTCTCTTGTAGCAGTGACCAACCAAGGCTGTAACTGAAGTCAGGTGTGTAAGGAGGACTAATAATTCTTTATTGTAACCTCTGATTTTGGAGAAAAAAACCCAAACAAGCTGTCAAGCATAAGAAACTTCCGCTTGTTCACTTTTCCCAACTATACTCACTAATCTAAGTATAAGGTTCTCTTGAGAGAAAGAACTTCCCTTAAAACATTGTTCCTTCAAACAAAGCCAACAGCTCTGCAGGATATAAATCTCCAACAGGAACTGAATTCAACTGCACCACATTACACAAATGTAATGGGGAGCCACAAACTTCTTTTCAACCCCAAACCATAACCCCCCTTATTCTATTTAACAACACCACATTTAACCACACGAGAATCAGTCAACCAACCTCAGTTAACTGAAAAAAGGACAGGATAGAAGTTGATTACATCTTAGAGGGCCAAACAGGGTAGAAAGCCATTGAGAACTCTATATGCAGAAAGCCGACTCAGTTTTATCCCAGCTTCTACAATGTCAAGGGCTCCCTTCCTGATTTTTCAAAACAAAGTCACTTACTTTGGATTCTGCACACAATTGTTTGGGCATAAGCTATAATTCATCCATGTGAAAAGGAAAAAAAGATTTAAGAAGTGTCATTTTAAGACTATTGATAAAGGGGGGAAAAAAGCCAGTATCATAATTTGGCTCTTGAGTCACCATTTAAACCAATATGAACTGTAACCAAAACTAATTGTGAACTACACCAAACTCTTGGCTGAGATTTCTCGTTTTCTGTATCATAATACAAAGCTGTTTATTACTGCATAGGTGAGACCATGTTTGCAGATATTAGCACAATCAGCTATTTACTATTAGTTCAATAGGCACCACAATTTCAGCACAAATGTGGTTTTTAGATGAAAGAAGCGGAAAAAATCTCTGAGTAGAGCACCTGAAAAGAAACTGGGTCAGTTTGTTGTTCTGCTATGGTTAAGCAGTTACATACTAAATTGCTCAACAGTTGAATGCAATGGGATTCAAGTGGGTTCTTAAATTTAAGCACCAAATTAATTGCTTTACTGAAAATAGACCTTCCACTAAGATGCCCAGGAGAAAACCACTTCTGACAGTGGGTTGATTAAAAAATTCACAGAGTAATGCATACTTGGTTACATCAGATTTTAGTACTACTTTAAGAAGAATTTCTTTCAGGGGGGAGGAGAAGTATTGAAATTGTCTACATTTCAGTCTCCCCAGTTATCAACTGGCAGTACAGATAAACAAATTGAACAGATGGGCAGCCCCGATCCCAGGTCCCCACCAAACCCAAACACACATTTGACTGCTTCTGCTTGCCAGTGTGTAGAGAGGCAGCTGTGGGAGTTACAGCACCAGTGAACTCACCCCACAAAAGAGAAGTTTTCTGCTTGTACAGCTTCATGAACCAATGTGCTACAGGGGTCAGATGGGTTCTACAGCTGCTACAAGAGAAGAAGCAAGAACAAGCAGATTCTGTCATGGGATGACAACACTTGGAGCCAGGGAATGCTGCTGCAACGAGTTCAGCTCTTCCCCTTGTGCAGCTGTAGGGGTAAAAACTAACCAACTCTTTGGTGGGGGAGTTGCCTGGTGCTACACTCTTGTGGTCTCACAAATGCTTCAGCCAGAATAACAGAGGCAATGGAAACAGGACCACCCCAAGAGCAGGAGTCACAATTGCAAAAGCACAGAAAGAGTTAGGTTGGAAGGGACCACAGTAGGTCAGCTGGTCCAACCAACCTGCACATGGATTGCATCCAGGTTCTTGAGTATCTTCAGTGAATGGGACTTCACAGCATCTCTGGGCAACCTGTTCCAGTGCTTGGTCACCTGCATAATGAAGAAGTTCTGTCTCATATCCAGGTGGAACTTCCTGTGCATCAGTTTCTGCCTGTTGTCTTTTGTTCTATTGCTTGGCACCACTGAGCAGAGCCTGGCTCCATCCTCTGACACCCTCCCTTCAGATACTTATATACATTGGTATCTTCAATGACAACCTGTCTCTATGTCATCTAGAAGTAACCAGGGAATTGCATCCTATCTCATGGTGCTGATTCAGGAATGGAGCTGACTTGGAAAGCTGCTCACCACCCATCATCCATATTTACATCCATACATAATGCATGATGACAGAGGTCAGATTGAGGGAAGCTGCTGCTCTGTGAAGTTCCTACTCATACAACTTCCTCAAACTAGTCTGGAAGCACCAGTGAGTAGGGCTGCACAGAACACTGCACCGTGAATTCATCAGGGTTGAAAATAAAGTTGCAAGAAGGAATTCTAAATGTGAATTATTTCAATGGTTGACTCACTATGTAACCTCATGAAAAGTCACCCTGTGCCACAGAAGGGATACAATGAGCAGCTGCAAACCCCTTCAACTGGAGGACAGATTACCAATGACAAAGAAGGGCCCTTGGGCTCTTGCATCTTTGAAGCTCTGAAACGTATCTGAAGTAGTTGCCTAAATTTTGTAACAATCCAAAATCAACTTCACAGAGAACCAAATTTTGAATAATTTTTTTTAAAGAAAGTTAAAATAAGCAATGACATAGCCCAATGAAATTGTGACACAGCAACATCAAATATACATTTTATATGTGACCTCTGAAAGCACAGAGGTCAGCAAAAACGCCCTCGAGAAGGTCCTTGCTTTAAGTCGTATTTATTCCATGTGAGTGAGAACCAAAAAAAGAATCTTATTCGTACTAGAAATATTTACTTGTTTCATTTAGCCTGTCTACACTCTTCCAGCTGGGTAATGCAGAGAGCTTGCGTTCCTTCTGCTTCCTGGACTGTCCCTTTTGCTGCCTCCGAAGAGCCTCGGTCACAGACGACGCAAGGTCTTGTCCTTTACTGGCCGTATCTTCGCTAGCCAGGGAGAATGCAGACTGAGACCTCTGTGGGATTAAAAATCAAAGAGTTTAATTTAAAAATAAAAGTAGTTAATTATCCAACCCTTTACCATAATTAGTATTCAGTAACTCATGGAGTGTGGGATCTGCTACCATCACAAATAGGATTTAATGTATTCAAAAGAATTGTTCCAGCATTAGATTGCTTATTTATGTGCATTTCTGATGCTATGCAAAGTAGCAGGAAATTGTTTATACTACCATGGACCAGATGGAGAGAAATAATTAAGGTGAAGTTGTTGGGAATGTGCTTGGTGAGAACTAAGTGCTTTGACTCAAGTTAGACAGAAAGGGATCCCATTGTGGTGAGACATGATGATCTATTGTTGGCTCAACAGGCCATCTGGTGTAACAATTTGCAGAAGTTAAAAATTAAAAAAAAAGCAAACAAACAGCCTGTTTCCCAGAAATAGATATACAACTCAACTGATTTTAATGCAGAATTCTGTTTGCTAGGACATACAGACATAACACCCAATATGCTGAGCAGTTTTATGCAGTCTTACTAATGAACTCAACATAGCCTACAATTGCACATCTATTTAGTTCTAGGAGGGTCACATTTCAAGGTACAATAAGGTAAAATACTGTTGTGATTGTTAATCAGCCCTGACTTCTACTGAGGAGAAGGAACTTTCCTTTGGTTCCACATAAATAGATCAGACATTTTAGTTTTGACCTAGGCACAGAGAAGTCAGTCAGTTGCAGAAGACAAATTTAAATTTCGCCTTTTTTAAAAAGCTGTGAAAGCTGACAGTGTCCAGCTGATTTCAGGAGAACTCACTCCTGCATATCAAATCACATACGTAGTTCTAGAAACAAAGCTACAGAGCTTGAGTTGAGTTGCCTTTCCTGCAGAGTCAGTAGAAGACTGCATATGCCAGGTTTTCAAGTGGCTCAGCTGCTTTGCACAGGCCAAGTTGGCACTCTCAAATCCTTGTACATTTTTACTGATGTTCAAATGACAAATAATTAACTAAATCTGTTACTCTCAAAAGGGCCAGTCTTTGCCTGTATCAGAGGTCTGCTTTGCACTGGTGCAGGTGAGGTAAAGGAGAACTTGACTTTCAGTTATTTTCAAGGTCCTTCAATTCCCAGGACAGCACAAGCATTGCTGAGAGCCCTGCTGGCTTGAAAGCCACACTTACACCACTTTCTGGCTGCACCTCCTCTCATCTGAAATGCTCCTCTGTGGGACCCATGTACTATGCCAGAAGATTTAATTAACTGCAAATCTTTCTGTATCCTTGGCTCAGCAGTAAAAGGAAACACAATTAAGCATAAGGGTTTAGCTTGGCTTCTGAATTCATGAAGAAAAGCCAGAATTATTGCCCTAGAATCAAATATTTTCTATAACTACAATGACTGCACAACTTTGTTAATCTTGTCCATACAAAGACACAGGTCCTAATATGATGCATTGGAGTGTTTCCTTTTAAATTTAGTGATATAAACTATTCACAACACGCTCAAAGCAATTTTACTACAGGGAATCTTTCAGGTGCATCACTTTTACAAGCCAGCTATATTCAAGTGTATATTTAGTCTGTTCCAAACCTTGAACTAGATCTTTCATTGATCAAGATCATCTGAATCCTTCTTAACCCTGAAAAAGTAATAAAATAAAATAATTTAATGCAATGCACACAGGTACATAAATTGTTTCACTACAGGAAATTTGCTCATGAACTTTGATTTCATCCTGGCAGGATATGTGGACAATATAAAGAGCTCTGCCACAAATTTGCCACCTGAACTGTGACAAGATTTAACCCTGTTGTGGTTCACTTCACTTCATTGTAAAGCTAGAACTACAAAACTTGCCATGTTTTCAATAAATTAGGTCCGGTGTCTGACACATCTTTTGAAATCTTTGTGGTAAAGCTGTTATATACTGGAAGCAGCAAGCTGTTGTGGCTGTCACTGTCTTCACAGTACCATGAATATTCTCTCAGGGCACATTCTTTTTCCATGTACATATAGCAAACAAGAGAGGTAAGAGACCCAGAAGACCCAGAAGAAGGAATACCCTACAGTTCAACCAGTAGTATCTATTTTCCCTTATTACTCAAAGAACTGGATCTTTAAGAAGAAGAATATCAGGAAGAGCTTAAATAGTCTGTAAAATGATAACCTGGACTCTGACAATGAGAGTAACATGCTTTTCTTGTTATGTAAAATCTGTGTGTTTGACAGCTTTCCTGTTTTGTTTAAATGGCAGCCTCTCGTGTGCCTACTCACCATTTCACCAACATCACAGTAAAGTGATGCCATCGAAGTGATGGCAGTGTCTGCTCTTTGCTCTCAACTCACCTAAGACCTGCCAGCAGCTTAACCCTGACCATTTCACCAACATCACAGTAAAGTGATGCCATCGAAGTGATGGCAGTGTCTGCTCTTTGCTCTCAACTCACCTAAGACCTGCCAGCAGCTTAACCCTGACAACACAGAACTTGGCATGGGCTGTGAAACCTCCTGAAGGAGCTGGGCACTCTTGCCCCAGGCTGATGCTTTGGCAGCAAAGCTGCAGCCAGCAGTGCCCGAGCAATTTAAAGCCAGCTCAGGTGCATCAGTACTATAGGGCAGATAAAGCTTTCAGAAGGACTAGGAGAGACACAACAGCTTGAAGGATTTAAAAAGGAGAAGATGAACAGCCTGAAGGATAAAAAGAGCTGAAAACCAAGGAAGCACAGAAAAAAAAGTGGACACAGTCCCATGTGGTGTAGTAGCTTAGGATCTGAAATAAGCTCAACCAAACAAGCTTACCTAGCAAAAAGCTGATTTTTTGAAATTGTGTGCTAAAACTTTTGGGTCAGATCAGAGGGCAACTGCTCTCCACAGTTTCTGCAAGGTCTCTGTGGAGCAGGAAATTGGTATTAGGCAGGAACTACTCCCAGGAAATCCAGTTGAAATACAGCAACGGGCAAAGCTTTTGGTGCCTCCAAAGCTTGGCTTGAGGCCATCCTCATTATTTTTCTACACTTTATGTGAATTTTGGACAAAATCTGTCTTGGACTGCTCTGCTCTACTAGAAGTGCCACCTTTTCTCACTGAGGATGGTTCAATGTCACAGAAGACTCAAGGAGAGAAAAGCAATGGCATGATAAAATAGCTTGGCTGCACCCCTGCATTTAGACCCTGAAAAAGGAAGATGCTGTTGAACTTGCACCCTTCACTACTATATTTGCAATTCTCTGTAGTTCTTGTACCTGGAGAGACTGAAATGATCAAGAAGTGCCAATGTTGTCATAAGCTCCAATTCAGAAGAATAAATAAAAGTAGAGGATTAGGTTATTTCTTGTTTTGAAAGTTAGTTTTAGATAGGGCTGGCAGTAGAATTGTGTTTTCCTCAGACAAGCAGGGGTGGAAAGAAACCATAAACATTCATTCCTGAGCAGTTCAAATCACTGGTAGCAATGATAATGACATAAAAAAGGAGTGTCAATAGCCAAGTTTGGTGTAGGAACAGGACAGAGACATCCTGGTGTGAGAACAAACCAGTCTAAGTTGACTGTATTTTTCAGAGCACAAAAGCAAATGTTTGTCTACAATTTTATCTCCAATCAATTAGCAGCCTGACTCATGACTCTACCTGAAATGCAAACGACCCCAGGACCTCCTTTTGTTGTTTTTGCAAATAAAGAACAAACTAAAAAGTTAGTTATTTGGTGTGAGGTTACACAGCAAGAGCCCTAATCTTGGCTGGCACGTGCATCCACTTAAACTCAGCCAGCACCGATAACTCCAAAGCCCTACAGCTGCAGCATGGGCTACATCCTACTTCCCTGTGGGCTGATTTCACTGCTGCACTGACCTGTGCAGGCAGCAGAAGCACACATTACTGTGCTGCATCGGTGCCTCCTTTCTTCACAGAGATAACAGCCCATCTGTAGATCCACAGTGGACATCTTTCTCCTGGGGATATTTGTATGGGAAGCAAAACACTGAAAATAAGGGAACAGGATTGAGAAGCCTGCCTGGCTCCATGTAGTTTCCCTGTGAATGGATGCATGGAAGTACTGGAGGTAAGGCCAGCTGCCCTAACAGGCTCTTGGATTGGTTTGCTTTGGAACAAGGGATTTTTACTGACCAAATGAAGGAACCACATCCCTCAAGCTTTATCGATTGCCTATATGCTTGGACTGCAGCAAGATCTCGGGGCAGAAGAACCAAAAATATCCAAAAAAATACAGGAGCCTAGATACAATTTTCAAAAGGCAGGCATGTAGGAACTTTGGTTTTGGTTTATAAAGACCTGAGATGTTAAGAAAGGAGCTAAAGATACCTGGCATATTTCCTAACCAGAAGTTCTGTTTCCTCAGCAAAAAAACCCACAACCCATTTGCCAAGTGCTATTTTAGGTGTATTTATGTGTTGTGAAAGACAAGGCTGCCCTGTAAGTTTTCAGTCGGACACTGCTGGTTTCTGCAGTGAATTGGTGCGTCACCAGACGGCACTGCGGCCCCGCGGATCATTTGCTGGGCTCTGCACACACCCCACAGAGGCAGGTGCTGCCTGCTGGAGCGCTGGGCAATGCAGCACGGCTCACAAAATATAGTTGGGGTACTGACAGGCATTTCCAAACACCTGAGTTAGATGAGTTCCCCACCAAATCCTGCCTAGTGGCACGTCCCGTGAGATGTTTGCTACAATTCCAGGCACATTATTGTCCTCTTTTTAAAAATCCCTCTTCAGGGATTTCTGTTGCATAGTTTATAATGTCTGGATGGAGAGAACTCAGCCTTCATTTTTTACTGACCTGGAACTAAAAGGAATAATCTAATTCATTGATGGCCTTAAATAAAGAAATAAAAAAGAAGACAAAGTGGTTTCTGAAGATTAAAGAAGGAAGGAGTGAATAAAAAGTAATCCCATCTTCCATTACTTAACAAATATAAATATTCCATCTGCTATCAATAAAAATTTTCAAGTTCACTCTTCTGAACACTGAATAAATAAAAAAACGTAACCAAAAAGAAAGAACAACTTTATAAACCACAATAATAAATATTGAATCTAATGTTGATAATCTATAGATTCTTTACCTTCAACAACTTCCTTATATGTATGCATATTGTTTAGAGAGACAACATTAAGATTTTGCACTACATTATTCCTCAACAGATGAAAAAGTATGGGTATTTCCTCCTTCTCCTAAAGAAAAGCCAAAATGTAAATTCAAAATAGGTCCCAAAAGCATCTGATAGGACTTCACGAGTGGATCATGCATGGTTTTTCCCCTCACTTCCCTCCTATTTCACCCTGTTCCCACCCTTACATTATGCTTCAGTTTGGTGTAAGTCATAAAACAGTGATTTCAACGGTGATTCAAACAGTTGTTTGAAATAGATCAAGGACTCTCCCAGGTTCAGGAGGGACTGAGAACCCCGGGTGCCACAAGGCAGCTGCAGGGTAACCACTGTAGGAGCCTTTGCAGGCACAAGGACATCAACACCAGTGCTGAGGGCAGGTACCTCTGGATTTGAGCAGCAGAATCCTGTGCTGTGCAAGCTCTGACCTGAGTGGCAGCTGTTAAGCTGGGCTTTGAGGACCACCTTGTTTATTCAGGGAAGCGACCTAGAACTGACACATAAACTCAGATGACTCAAATGCAACCTTATCGATCCCCTCTCCTCCCTTGCAAATTCTGCAGCTATGCCTGCCAGTGGTGCAGCAAATCCCCCTCTCAGCTGTGCTCTGTGAATATAATCAATTCACAGAACCAGCAGGTCTGGTAGCAAATACAGTAGCAGTCCCTAGGCATCAACAGCTCAGGCATCCTTTGGTAAGAAAACTCCCACACCAGGAAGGAGACAGTATGAGCTTGCAAATGGAGCCACTCTGCCACAGCCTATTTATCCTGGAAGTGATTTTCACTCTGCTTAAATGTATGCACTCCAGACAACTAGCAGTGGGAGTGAAATACCAAGGGTTTCAAGCATCTGTTCCTTAGTTAATCTTGTATGTGGCAAAGGATCTGTTAACAACCTTCTGAGAAAGGGCAAGAACAGGCAGATGAATAAAAGATTTTCACACTCAGTTGAAAGAAAATTCCCTCCTAACCACCCCTTGTGGATACCCCAGCCATCAGGGCAAACCCTTGAACAGCGGGCTAGGATAAAGCAAATATGACTGGTCCCTCTCTTGCAAAACCCGTAGAATATACTTAGAATAGTCTTCCTAGGGTCTGCCCAAGCTAGCTTTTTGTTCACTAGTGACAGACACATCCTGGCTGCACTGGATTGTTTCCATCCTTCTTATGGCCTCTTAGACATCTGATTCCCTTAGAAGCACTGTTCCTTTAAAAAGACTACAGAAATAATGATTAGCTAATCAGGAATGGGACTGTCAGCAGGATGAATTGCACAGCTGTGTAGTAATATGTGGAGCCACATTTGGGTGCACATTTATTTTGGTTCAATTTGGATTAGCTGACCTTGATTATGCAGATGGAGAGAAGGGTTGTAAAGGTAGAGACACAAGAGCATATTCCTCAACAAACCCATTGCTGGTAGGCATGCCAGTAGCTCTACAGCATCACCTATAGTGTAAAAAAAAGGAAAAAAAAGCTGGCCCCACATGTGAAAGTGCTACTGCTTTGTTTGCAAGGAATTTGTAAACTAGCAATAATGGATATTTCATACTGATTCTAGAATATGAGTGTAAACATCCTTTTATTGTACTTACGGGGTTAACAATTCAGGAAAGTGCTAGGAGCATAAAATATCATAGTTTGATCGATGTAATGGATTTACGTGAACAAGTCTGTTGAAGTTTGTGGAATAGAGACTAGATATACCAAGGCAAATGAAATCCAGGCAGTGCCTTTACAAGGGATCCTTGTGCATTTAGCCATTACTGCTCCTCACATGTTCACCCACAGCCCATTCTTCTTCCCTCCTCCCACACTTTGAGTATTGTATGACATCTGAAAAAACCCGAACAAATGAAACTAAGAACAAAGAGGGAAGACGCTTCCCAGTTTGAAGACACCAAGAGCTCAGTTAGTATCTGTGATGACAGTATTGCCACTTTACTTACAGAAGAGAAAGCTGAGCAACAGCAAAAGCCAGATCCCTGGTTCTGGTGTAGGACAGCAGGATTTTACTCTGCTACTAGCACACCTCTCTGGAAGCGTGCTTGTGTTTAAGAGGGTAGGGGGAGGAGGTGAGTTGGCACTTGCGTCTCAGGTCTAATTGCAGCCTTACACATAAACACACCATTTTTTTCAAGTCAATATTCTTCACTAAACACAACTATTCTTTTTTTATCCATCTCTAGGTGTGTCAGTTCCCTGTGCAACCTTTCATGTCCTGTTCTGACCCTCATCTACAAAGCTGTGCTCCGCACAGCACTCACCCAATCAGACAGAATCACTGTATCTCCTACCCAAACACCAGAGGAAGCCTTAAGTGTTCTGTGTTTATTTACTTCTTCCTCTGGCAATACACACCCTGATTTAATCTAAAAATAAAGCAAGGTTTGTCAGGCAGCCCAGCTCTGAGCATCACAGGTTTTAAGTGAGATCTGAAAATTCTGTGATACCCAGGAATGTATTAAGATAGAATCTTTAAAACAAAATAAACCTGCAAGAACAACCTTAATTATTTGGAAAACGACATTATACAATGACCACTCTTCTTTGTCCTTTCTCCTACTCTCTTTCATGCCTTGAAACCTATCTTGGTTTGCTGACACTAAGTGCAATGCAGCTGAATGTAGGCCTGCATGGGCTTGATCATGTACCTAGCATCGAAAACCGTCTTCTTGGAAGTTTGTCAAGTGCATGGATAGTATGTGAAACCAAAAATCAGTAATTTTATGCTAGAGATACATCTCAAGAAGAAGTACAAACTCAAGCTACACAAACAACTTTAAAAGGACAATGCTGTCATGTTTAGCCTTTTACTGATTACTTAGCGACCTGAGCCTTAAAAACTGGCACTATTTGCTGAGTCAGAATCACAGACTAGTTGTATCCTATCCTGCAGCAGTGGAAGGAGGGAAATCGACCAGATTACAATGTTACAGTGTCACCTGCGGAGTCAGCAGATGCCAGTATTATCTTTAACCTGGAAAGCACTTAGGGAAAGTTGGATCTTCCAATAATGAATATTAATGAAAAAGAGACATTATTTTTAGAGCACCAAGTGCTTTTCCATCTCGAAATGTACTGTTCTATCCCATTTTGTGCAAAGAAGATGGTGCTGCAGTTGACTTCTTTCAAAGGAAACAATACAGCAAATGACCCATCGGGATCCAGCTGATGGGCTTCTGGGTGAATGCACACCTGCCTCATTGGAAGCAGGTCCCAGCAATACACACCATGCAACCTTCTGATGCCAGCTCTTGCATAAAAGTAAAAAGCTCCATCTTCTCTCCAGCACGACACATTTATTAATTATGACATAAATATGATGTTTCTGATGCAGTCATTGGCAGGTAGGAACTGACGGCAGCTGGTATCAGCTTCCTGCAGTGCTATGCCTCCCTCATCTGAAATCGCTCTCCCACTGTGCTGCATGACTGCTGAACAGGATTCCCCCTCAAAAAGGTTTTCTTCAAGCACTGTTGTTTGAGACAAACCTAAAAATGTACAGAGCAGCTGCAAAACCTCCAAGGATTTCCAAAGCAGTGTTAGACCTCAGGCTCGTAGAACCTTCCTTCTCTTTAAAACAAATCAAAAGGAGAAAAAAAAAAAAAAGGAAAAAATAAACAACTGTCAGTACACTGTGGACCTTATAATTAGCTTAACCAGTATATTTCTGCTTCCCCTGAGGTGCATCATAATGTGTATTTAATGAAATCCTCCTTTTCCCTATATCCCTAGCTGTTTCATATGCTATAAATTATGGATGAGCTTCTGTTTGTATATGCAATCTTTATGCTGTAAAATAAAGACCACTAATACAGCACTTAAAACACACCACGGTGCCTTCACTCCATCAATGTTTAAATGGGATACAATATGCCAACTGGTCATTTGCTCTCTGGCTGGCAGTGATGTATGGCGGGCAAACTGGACTGAGAGAGCACAGAAACATCCACCCATTGCTCTGTACTTCTCCTATCCCAACACTGCACAGCCTTTGCTTACTGGTAATGAGAAACAGATGGTGCCATCCATCTCTTTTTATGAAATGAGGAAATAAAATATTCAGCTCTGTTTCACTATTTTTAGCCTGGGCAAGGGATCTCAAAAAAATCTGAGAGGGAAAAAAAGGGAAAAGACAATGTCTATAGCTACTAGCACACCATAGTACTGCAGTTAAGCAGTCAATAGTAGGGGAGGAAGCGGGGAAGTTTATCATATTTAATTAGTTTTCAAAGCAAGTGGTTTTGGATGAGCATGGAGGTAAGGCAGGGCTTCCAGAGACCACTGGTAGTTTCTGGCTGATATGGATGAACTGCACACAAATAGCTGAGATAAAAAGAGAAATTGCTTGGCAGGTGAAACCACAAGGTGATATCTGGGATTATTACAGCACCCCCTGACACTGTAAGCAAGTAACTTTGGCAATAAAATGCAATGCAATAATAAATATGGGTTTCTAAAGGCCAGTGTTACAGCATGCAATTGCCCTGTGTTATATATTACTAGTTTCATTGTGCTAGCAAAAGCACACGTATGATGTTGTGCACAGAAGACAAATAAAAATATTTGCTCCAAGATAAATTTTCACTTTTAAATTATGCAATTCTGACTGCCTCAGGATTTGCTATCCTTACCTCCCTTTACCCTGTACGTCTGTCTTTCTCTTAATAATGTTTCTTCTTTCCTTTTATTTAATCTACCCTGCCTCTGCTAATTTGTTAGCCTGGTACCAAAGACATACTTGAACAGGGGAAGTTCTAGTTAAATAACCTTTATTGGGAAACAGGTTCACACACGTAACTCTGACACAGTAATAGTGTCCTTGGACAGCTTTGATAGGAAAAAATGAAAACTTGTTTCTCTTCTTCCTTCCCTTGGGATTGTTGTGGCCACTGTCTGTCTACCAAAACCTTGGTTGCAGTAGGAACACCTGTGCTAATAAATCTGTTGCAGCAGACCCCTTGCTAGCTGTGGCATGTAAAGGTCTTTTTCATTACAGGCAGATCCCTGCCCAAACTAAGCCATCACACAGCTCAGTGTTAGGATGTATATACTCAAATCAAGAGCTTGAGTTTTTTTGTCAACCTAATGTCATCAGTTAGGAACTAAGAAAACTTAACTTATTGTAGTGAAATCCAGGAAGATTTGCTGTTACAGACTTGCACTCAAGAGTTCCTGGGAGGCAGTAAGGAGTTTTGCCTGGAATGGTCATAAGGCCTCTGTGCCAGCTTCTGTAGAAGTTAAGATTTGTTTCGAAAAGAAAAAAAAACTGCAATTCTTTTGGCAGAAAAGATAACTTTCCTGCATGACATACAGAAGAGAATGTGGTTTAGTCCTGTAGATCTACTGACAGATGCATGCTTCCCATTTGTAGCTGAATGAAAACAAAGTGGAATGGAAAGCAAGCTCAGGAGGAGGAAGTTGAGTTGTTTCAGCACTGTTGAGGACAATCAAGAAGGCTGTAAGTGCTCTGCATTTGCTCTGCACAAATTGCCTTTCAGTAGACTTTCCAGCAGGCCCAGATTTTGTGACTTTAATTCTGCTATCTAATAGCCTAACATAACTGCAACTATCTTAGCTATGGGAATGACTGTAGCTATACTTCCTTTACGAGGGTGTCTGGTCATACTAACAAAATTCTCCTCTATTCAAAGCAAAAATAAACACATACACACTACAAAGGAGAAAAGAACAGAATAACACAACCCTAGCAAATCAAAAGGCAGAAACTAAATTTATGGGAGAGATGAAACCGCACAACAGATGGCCAGATTCATTCATGTTCCTTAAAGCACTGTGGGAAGACAATTGGAACAAATGGTGACAAATGTGGCAAAAAACCCTGTACAGAGGTAGAGTCCTTATAAAATACTGTACACATCTGGATCTCTAGTACTGACTGATGGCTACAGAGGTTCTGAAGTTGTTCACACCTTAGTGCGACATTTCTGTTTCTCCAGTGTTTTTCACAAAGTCTACTATTACTCAAACCAATGAGCCTCCCTCTGGCAAAAAAATCAGGACTAAATTGTTACTTCAGAAGAGAATTTCAAAATGTGTTGAGATCAAGCTTAACTCTCCAAATGCAGAGCAGGCTTCTGGTATAATGACTGAGGATTTGAACAGCATTTTCATCCGAGTCCTGTCCTTAAACTTAAGGAAGAAAACTCATTTGAGTCAGACGCAAAATTAACTCTCTCTCTCCTGGCTTTTATATTCCACAAGCAACTTGCCTAGGAGCGACAGAGCAAAGCACTTAAGTCACGCTCACCCTGACTTCTGATCACTTATTAACAGCAGCACATTACAGGCAGTACCCCTTCATTCTGCAAATAGGTAGAAGACTAGGATGCGAGTCTGTATCTCAGCAATTCTGGCACACAGTCAATATTCTAGCATAAATCTGTTCTCACTGGGAGTGTAAGTGAGCAAACTTAGCTGGGAACTAGGACATAGCCCACGTTCAGTTCTGATGGTTCTGCTTAGTGGGGGAGAGGCAGTTACTGGCACAGCAGCAGGGCACTTGGAGCAGCAGCTTAAACCACAGTGTCAAAATGCACTGGAACTAACTCATCTGTCGCTGTCTTTCCTCTCTGATTGTCAAAGTGCTGGTCCAAGCCTACAGCTTATTTTAATTTCTTTTTACTCGCTGCTCTTCTAAAACTTTTACTAATGCAGCTTGTCAGATTTTTTTCAGCTTTATATCAGGAGCTAAAGACATCGTGCTGAGAAGTAAGTGGAAGGAGGAAACACTCTTTAGTGTAAGACATAAATGGTGCTCTGCAGCTGGGTTTACTTTCTTGTTGCTGGTAGTGGCTGTTTTCTGTAAGATGGCTAAGGAGAAAAAGAAACATTACAGAAACCTAACTTTATACAAAAGAATATATAACCCTCAGCAAAGACATACATAAAAGTTAAGTGAGCAGAAAAACTGTTCTGAGGAATAAACACTGAGGCATTGAGTCCTGTTAGCATTCAAATCAAACAGTGAGACTGCTCGTACCACAAACTGAGCCCTCCCCAACACACTCACCAGAACAATGCAATGTCTGTGATGTACTTCCAAGGCCCATGGGGGGCGAGGAAAGCATGCAACTGAGTGACAGTGTGGCCAGACACAGAATTAATGCTTGTTCTCTGCAAGTCTCTACATACCATTCCAGACAGCAAGTATACGTATCCATGACTGCAACCTTCTGTTTTTGTGTACCAGAAAACACGGATAGTTGTGCTGTGCCACTCACCCACAAGGTGTAGGACCCCCTGCGGCTCCCTGGGAAGGTCAGCATGCTCTGATCCGAGATGGCGACGGATGCCAGGCCGCTGCTCCGCGAGGGCGGCCATTCCAAGTCGGCCTCGGCCTGCCCGGGTTTGCTCTTCTGCTTCTTTATAATCTGCAGGGTAGGGGAAAAACGGGGTGGGAGGGGACAGAAAAGTGCTGCTCCGAAAATACTGTCTGAGCCATATGGAGAAGATTTAGATGAACCCTGTCTCAAGGCAAGCTCCCCAGGAGAAACATTTGACTTTCCCTTTGCTCTTGCTGTAGCTCATGCAAGGATTTCTCAGCTGAAGTCCTACTGCTTGCAGGCACATAAGCATTGATACAATATATAATACTGCCTGTAGGAATACCAGAGGTGAATTACACAAACATAGAAACCTGTTGCTACAGTAACACTTCAGCAGCATCTAACTGTCAAGTATTTTCTCAGACAAGACTTTTTGCCAAGAAACATAAAATACTAGATATGAGGGGAATTTCAAAGGCTCCCATGACACGCAGACAAATTCTAGTGAAAACAAAGAGGTCTAAGGTCTCTAGACACTATTTTTATTCTTGAAAATCTACACCATCTTAAGATAGAGATCGATCATGTCTCCCTACACTGACAGATTACATCCTGCTACACTTCATTTCCACAACTCAAGTAAAATAAAATATCTACAGAACATTATACTATGGTGTAAAAGATTTTTGTTAGGCAGCTCTTGACAAAAATGGTAGCAATTCAAGCTTGGCTGAGATAGGCTCTGGACTATGAAAGACCCGATAAACAGAACTGATATTCTAACATCACCATTAAAAAAGAAGGCAGATTATTTTCCAGTGAGCTGCTGCTCTTCCGGCTTTTCTTGACAGCCTTATAAACATGTTCCTCTTTTGGTGTGTGATCCACATGCGGCTGTTAAATGCCACAGCCCATCCAAAGATGTGACGTCTAGCTTATTTCACATGGAAGGAGACTAACTTAGCAGAGTGGTTACTTTACTGATCACAGGAGCTTAATAGTGCTCTGCTCATGCTCATCTTGCCTTACTTACTTGTCCAGACAAACTCAAGGGGTATTTTTTCCCACTAGCCCTCCACTTTCATTCTGCCAACTGTGAGCTTTGCAGGGAGAAGATTGAGCTTTACGTGAAAAGCCACAGAAATCAGACACACCAAGGGTTCTGTGATTTTTTGAGTGTCTCTCTCACAGCATCATTAAGAGAATTCTGTGTTAATGATTGATGTTTTCTTTGAACATGTTGCAGATGCAGGGTTCAGTAGAGGGTACGGTCAGAAGTCACACTTCTTTACACTGGCAAACTTTATGTCTTTTGGGAAGTGATGTATATGGTCAAGAGCCATGCCTCTAGAAAACTTTGTGAAATACAGATGTAAAATTCCATCAGGTAAGGGCCCTCCCTTCCAAGAAAGGACATCACAAACCTCAGGGAGTGACACCTCTCAGCTCTGAGCATGTACGGCATCAGGTTAGGCACTGGATTGATCTTACTTATAAACTGATCTCTGTCAGACATTGCTGATGAAGCCTACACTGCCATAGTCCATTTACTTTACTTTCTACGTTGGTGTCATCCTTTTTGTTGTTAGCTGAGTTTGAGCTGCAAAACATTGTGATTTGGCTATTAAACAGGCTAGGGAAAATAAGCATGCCATACCTTCTGCACAATGGTTGTGGCCAGCTCTTCTATGAGGTCCTCCTTGTGTTCCTGCAAGTAACAAGCTTCATTCTGCTTGTCCTGCATGAAAATGGATATCTGTATTTGCTAAAATCACATAAAAACAGCCTTCCCACAGAAAATGTATAGATTTGGAAATGGGTAATATGCCCTATTGGCATTGTGGGAAGGAACTTACAGGCACTTCAAGTGCATATCACCTTCTGAAATGCAATGTGCATCTTGGATACCAGTTAATAAAACCCATGCCCAACCCTTTAGATATATCATGAGATAGTCACTACTTTTTCATGTTTTTATCTACTTGGTTTGTACCACTACCCATATTAAAAGAAACATGATTCTCTTACGTAAATTAACACATTTTTTTGGAAAGTGTTACCAGGCTGTCACTGTAGGTCTCTGCCTTAGAAATAGCTTCTTCCACTGCTTCCTCGGCAACACGTAAGGCCACAGCAAGGGTATCCATCATGCTGTGTCCTAGATGAAGAATAAGATAAAACCACCATGTACTTTATCTATTCACATTTTGCATAATGACCTGCAAAATTCAAACTCATATTCTGGACACACATTCAAATCTTATATTTTTCATGAAAAAGTTATTTCCTCAATCCATAATTATGCACAGTAAAATGAAAAACTTCAGACAGAGAAATCTGTTGCAATCTCTAAGTTTCTTCTTTAACGTAAATCTTAGATACAATAAAACATTTAGTATTTTTATGTTGCTTATTTTAGACTGTAGCAAAATAGTTTGGAGGGAATAATTGAAAGGAATTTTGTAAAGTTCTTATAAGCAGGAACAACAAAATATAAGAAAGAGAATGAAAAAAATATATGAGCATAGGAAAAGAAATGGGAAAGAAGTAACAAAAACTGAACATTAAGAAAATCACACTAGAAATGGCATGTAGTAGGTGTAATGCTGAAGAAAGATATCACAGCATGGTAAGACTTCTAGTGTCTTGCTGAATGGTTCAGCCAAAATATTGTTGGATCTGTGGACAAGACTTACCAGCACTCTAAGCTACTTGTCCAGTAATTGAAAGTGTAAGGACTGCTTTTTAATCAGAGTTTTTAGCAGCATACCTTCTGTCTGTTGGTAGAATGTAGAGTCACTGCCACAAATGCTTCCTTCATTCTCAAAGCTTCCTTCATACAAACTTTCTTCTGCTAAAAAGAAAGACAGAATCATGTGTTATTGTAAGAAGTACCCATTAACAACAGAGGCATTATTAGATTAGAATATTCACTCAAGATATGGTGGAATTGCACACACAATGAGGGATAACTGGAAAATTCCTCCTAGCTGTTGCTGTTGGATAAAGAATGACTGCATCACCTTTCGTACAAAACATGATTGCTTTTATATCAAAGACCTCTCATTCATTTTGAATGGAAAACCTATTACTACAGTAAAAAAGAGAGGAAGATGCTACTAGGCATAAAACTTACATGGTAGAAGTTAAATACTGAGAATCTGCTTTTACTACGACATTTGGGGTAGAAATAGATTCTACATGTTAAAGGGCAATGCTGTATAAACAAGGCAAAACCCAGAGATGCATACTAGTATTTATCTTCAAAGGGAACAAAAGGTTTACGTAACAGTCACACCAGAGAGTAGAAGAAAGTTAGCAATGACATTTAGACTCCAAGGCCTTCCTTAGAAAGGTCTCACCCAGAGCGCACATGCCACTGCAACTCATCACTGCATCGTTCACACTTCCATTCAAGCACCCATTCACTGAGACTACGGTTTAAATAAAAGCAATACATCATAAGAAACTTTGGAAGCATCCACTGCCACAGTTTTTACCTCCATTGTCCCTCTTCTGCCCTAACTGAAACAGATTTGCTTGTCCTCATACATATTTGTTCTCAGTCGTTAAGGAATCTTTTCAAGAAATATGAACTTGATAATGAAAAAGGAAAAAGACTCATAAAGGACAATTTAGTGAATAGGTCGCTTCACCCTAGAAGCTTTTATGTCAATTTTCATAATAAACACCTAAAATTTCCACTCAGGACTAGAAAGTCTACATACCATCCTATGTATTTTCAGGAAAAAACAAAGTAAAGACTATAGAAAAATTACAGTCTCTGTACAAATTTTGAAAGAATTACAATAGTAAATTATCTGGTCCAATAAATCCAGTGAAATGTAAATATTCAGCTAGATGTGTTTTAAGTATTTTCTGAAGTTGCCAATATGACACCAAGCTCTACTTCTTCAATTCCATTTTCTATCTCCAGTCACTCTTCTTATGGGGTGGGGCATTAGAACAGCATAGTTAGGGGAGAATTATGCCTTCACTTAAAAGGTTGATGTCAATACTTTATCAGTATCTTTTACCTATTTACAAACATCGATACAAAAATAAAACGTACCCAGTTTCAGATCCTTAAGCATGCAAAACTCTAAGTACGGAAATCTCAATTTTCGCCAACTCAGATACTGAATGTATCTCATGTTAATCAAATTTTGCTTCAAACACCATAGAAATATGCCTATGGTCAAATGTTGAAAGCAAAATTATTTTCTCACTCATTGACTACTCAGAACTGTGATAAATGTTGGGACACAAGCTAGAATACAAACTGCAATTTACTTTATAGACAGTTCTTCTGTATCAGTGACATAATTACAATTAAACATTGTAATTGAATAATTGAATTTGAATTCTTAAATAGCTCTCTAGACACTTCATCCTTTTCTTTCTCCACTGAGATATTTCTTTTGCAAAAAAGAAAACTGTGTTAAAAAAATCTCTCTTGAAATAGTCTCAGAATTTCCATTGTCTCAGCTTGTGTGTTAAAGTAGATAAGAATAAATCTTATAAGAAATCAAGACAGCTGTTCTTACCTATCGCATCAGGACAAACTCCACTCTCCAGTCTATGCTTCTTGTACAAGTTCTTCAGGACCTTGGCACTTCCAAAGCACTTAAAGCGGCTTTTGACATTATTATAATACCAATCCAGAGACTGGGTCCTTAGGAGCCTAAAACAGAAAGATAAACCACACATTTGGAATGATTCTACAACAAATGAATGTGGAAAAAAAAATATTTTAGACCTCAGATCACAAACTTATTAATTCCTGAATACTTCTTTATTGTTTGTACTTTGCAAGTGTCTGGTATACGAAGGCAAGAAAAAACCCAACAGGTTAAGTGGTAAGTAAATATCTTCTTCACATTACTCAAGAGTTTATTTGGTTTTTGGTACTATCAGACAAGGTGATCTCCCCTTTTACATTATAATGCTCACACTACTACCTCTTGTAAAATACAAACAAGCCTTGGAACAGCACAGGACTTAAAAATAGCCTTCATTTACACAGATTTACAGATAATGTAAGAACACAAGCCCATCAGTGTGCCGTAAACCCCCTCCATTTACATAAAAATACATCACTGCTCTTATTTGTGGAAAACATTAGAGTAGACAAAGCCTAATCAGAAGACCTCAAAGCAGAATGAGCTGCAGTTTGGTTTCTCACTTTTCACAGGAAGCATCACTGACAACAATAATTCGTCTTAACGGATTTGTCCCCAGAGCTCAGATACTTTATAAAACTGCGAGATCTGGCAAGCTCTGTATTTTTTCCAGTGTGGCATGTGGCAACTTGCTTCACCTGTTCCTTCAGCAGTGCATGGAGAGAACCTGTGCCATATTCCCAGGCAACAGCCACCTCAGGTGACTGCAGGGTAATCCACCGCAGACCTGTACATTTCCTACTGAGGGTGTCACTGGGGCTGGATCCTAGGGTTCCACCTATAAATTCAAGCTGATTTATTCTTAACAGCAGATTTGTGAGAACAAAAGGCTAATGTCAGTGTTCAGTGTCAATATATGAACTCCAAAGAAATGATGTTGCCATCAGGAGTGCTGGACCCTCAGCATTTCCAGACTTGAACATATTTAGATGATTTAACTCCACTTTTTAAACCTGGGGCCACGTGTGAAAAACAAAATAGAATGACAGTCTCACTGTCACCTTTAAATTTTCCTTCAGGGACTCTGGATTGTTCTTTGTGAATTGCAAGGCAAGTGACAATGCATGATTTTTGTTTTGTCACCTACTGACAGACTGGCAATGTAGCTCTTACTCAGCACCATACCTCAGGAGATAGTAACAAACAAACAAACGTGCTGAGCCTGGGGGTTCAACTATGTGTTTCCAGTCTGAATCCAGACGTTTTAAGTTTCAGTATACTGATAAAAAGGAACACCCACTTCATGAAAAGCAGAACATCATGATATAGTCCACTTGTCTGTCATCACTGGAAAGTGCTTAGAAGCAAACACTAGCAGTGGGAAATTAAAAATCAATGAAGCCTATCGTATTCAAACTGTGAACCCTTAAAGTTACATTAGCTGCTCTACAGAAGACAACTGAAGAAAAAGCACATAATGGAACAGAAGCCTATTTTTTCTGCATTCTGTCTCAGCAAGTAGATGCAGAAGAGATATTTACAGAGAATGTAAGAATATTAGCCCTTTAATATCTATTTGCACCATAATATCCCAAGCCTAATTATGGATCCCAGGAGGCTGATTAGTTCCAATATTCACCACTATACAAATATCACTAACATGTGACAAGGGCAAAAATCCTTTTGTGTTTTTTTTTTGAAAACGTCCTTACATGTGGTGCACAGATGTACACAAGCACAAGCAGTGGGAAGGATGCCTCGGTCTGTCTGTGAAGTACAGGGTTTCTGAATTCCCATAATGCTGCCACCAAGACATCTGTTATGATGCCTGTTCAAGACCTGACCCACTGACTACTGCTTCACTGCTGGCAAAGTGATGAATCTGAATGGAGGAACATTTCTCTCCCAAACCTGTAACTCTTTGGCATTTTGAGAACCTGCCTTCTTTATAGGCAGGAAGCACTTGCTCTCATGTAAACTGCATAAGAATACTATGTCTTCCGCTTGCTGAATTTTACTCACTTTTGTCCACTGAGTTCCTACAGAGTCTGACAGGGTAAGATTTCAGTCAATAGCACAGTCACAATCATTATGAAGGATAAAACTGCATGACTGGGTTGGAACTGGCTTAGCAGGAGGTACTGACCAGAAGGGATGCTCTTCTGCCCAGTGAATGCAGCATTCTACAAGCTGTCCACAGAAAAGTATTGCAGCACCATCACCACTGGGGGACTCACAGCACTGGGAGTCCTCAAATACATTGTTTTAGGGCTTTGAAGATCCCTACTAACTCCCTCAGCATGTTTACCAAGTAACCTCAGCTACACTACCTCAAAACGCTAAACTTGTCATCTTGAAGCCAAGTAGACACAGTTCTTAATATTCAGACTGAGTGACAAGATAAAATAGAGTCACCTGTCTTTGGACAATCTGTGTGAGTTAAGACAGACAGTTATGAATGTTGACCTGGCAGCTTGGGAAAACAAAAGATGTGATTCACTGCAAGCTTGTTTCCTCATCTTTTTCCCTGTGTCATCAAGTTTTTCTGGGTTTGAGAAATACTTTTTGTATAAAAGCAGAAAGCTAACAGAACTGATTTCTTGATGAGGTGAGAATGCTTTGCAACTAAAACAGGTTTTTTATTAGTAATGATAACATATTCCATATGTGGACTTTGGAAGAGTCAAAAGGATAGAGATTATACATCTCAAAGCAACCATGAAAGGAGATGCTTTCCTCTTCGTAGTAGTTAATCTGGTGTAAACACAAGGATTTTCTTCTTTCTTTTTTTTTTTTTTCAGATTTCCTTGTTGCTGTGGGATTAACACTTTGTTAGTAATCTAATCATCTCATGCTTCCCTCCTATGAGCTGGAGAGCTACCAACAACTCCAAATCTATGCCTAGGTCCTGAACATGTTTTATAACAGATTACAATGCCTCCTCTAAAGCTTTTCAGCCTCTTAACTTTCAAGTAAGTTACAATGTCCCTGCTGATTCCTCCCATGGAGAAAGGATTTGGAGAAGAGAGAACTTCTCTTATAGATACTAAAATAAAGGACTCACCCAAAAGAGGAATAAGAGCATTTTCAACTCATTTCAAAATCCTTTAATGTTGGCCTATATTTTAAAGCTGTTTTCTGCAAAAGCAGTCCATGAGTCCAGAATAATGAAAGACTCTGACAGTGCTAGCATTAAATTGTTGGAATGAAACTTCCCTTATTAGCTTTAAATGAAAGTGTACAAGTTCTGTCCGTGAAATGGAAGTTCACACTTAAAGGATATTATTTGTCTGCATTTTAAAGAAGCAGGAATGGTTGAAGCCATTTCTCGCTCTTTCTGTGCCACAAAGACTGCTATGTCTTTATTGCTAAATAGCTGTAAACACTAAGGACATTATTTATGTTACATAATATTGCCATGGATTTGAGTTGCATTTTGATGTGCTTTTGGCAGAAGACAATACTGTGATTTTAAAATTCTGTCCTACTAGAAAGTGTGAAAGCCAGGAAGATGCATTTGATTTAACATAAATCTTGAACAAGTATTCTAAAGCCTCTGTCCTTTTCTAAGTGCCACAATGTGTTTGTCTTAATCAAGCAGCACCATGAGAAGGGATAAGCCCACTATAATCTTTACAACTGGTCTTCGGTACACTTTTCACCCGAAACACCCAAATAGTAAAGTTCTAGCATTTTTCTGAAGAAAAAAGTACACCAGCTGTGTTGGGGAGTGGAGACATGAACCGTTTCCCTCATTATTAGTGATGACCAGAAGATCATCACATGAAACACATCACTCACACAGTACTCAAAACATAAGAGATTCTTTAGTGACTGATTTACCACTTTAATTCTTTTTTCTTCTAAAAATTTGAGAGGCTTTACTTGGCCTAAAGGCAATATGAAGCTTCTGCAAGAACTTTTCTCTAAAATATAGTACCAATTTAATACTTATGACTTTAATCTGTATTCATAATACAAGCTGGACTATGAAGAAGTGTTTTATAACAACATTTTTCCATTTTTCATTTTCCATGGACTTTGAGAGACGTTTCCCCCCACAAGACAAACTTGTCACTTACTGAGCTGCAGTCTAGTTTTTGTAAGTCAGGAGGTGCTTCCTGAAGTCTAACAAATGCTTACATTATTTGTCAGCGTGAACACATAATCACTTGGATTTTTCCTGCTACTGACTTTCACTGGATAAGGAAGCCTCCTTTTTCAGCTTTTCGTACCTATGTTAACATTTCTTCCATAGTTTTGTGCTGACACTCAGGCCAGTAAACTATTCTAGTCCCTCAATTGCCATCCTGTGCTTCTCCTGCTGTGCCCATGACCTACTGCAACATCCAGCCTCAGGGCAGTCAAGATCTGCATTCAGCAATTGATTCGTTTCACTTAGGAATGGAGCTGCTTTACAATTCTTGGACCTTTTTACTTTTGCAGATGTGACAATTTTTAAAAATTAAGAAAATTTAAAAGGCCAATCAAAACCATCTCTGAAATATGGGACTATGCACAGGTCAGAACTGCTGCTCTGGGGGGGAGGCTCTGAACTTAAAGAGGAGGGAGGCACATCAAACTTAAGAAAAATTAGAAATGCAAATTGTCAGTGGAAAAGCAACATCAATGTTTAGTTTTCACTCTTTGAAAGTACTTCCTAGGCTCCTTGAACTGCCTAGAGGCTCAGCCAGGAGTGAAGTGATGGAGGGGTGGGAGCCAGGAGAAGACTGACTACTGAGCTCTGTCAGAGCTGGGCACCGGTGGGAAGGACTCCCCCAGAGCAGACCTGCTTAGCCAAATGCTGGGCTGGAGACAGAGCCATGCTGCAGTTAAACATTCTTGCCTTTAACCCTGATGCTTCCTCACAGATGGGTGAGTGGTGCTGCGGGACTGACATCCTGGAAGCCTTGGCCCCTCCTGGGGAGTTGCACATCCATCTCCCTCAGGCTGCATTAGTGCCATGTTTTGAATCAGTGCTTGGGAAACTCCAGCTAATACAGACTAGGCTGTGACAGGCATGCTGCCTGTCACAGCCCCCCCAATACAGGCTCTCTGCTGGCACTGACTTACACGCAATATGAAGCTCAAGGCCTTTGTTTCCATTTCCCAGCACAAAGTGGCCTCAACCTGGTGCCCAGAGAAACAATTAAGATTTAACCTGTCACTTCTTATTTATTACTTTTGGGGTAAAAGTTCTTCAAACTCAACATCCTGAACTATTATTTCTCTGCCAATAGCATATTTGCTTTTTCTTTTTGGGCTGATGTTTCAGAGCTTGTAATGTACTGCTCATTATAAACTGTTGAATTAAAGGTTTTCAGTTTCTTTCCATTTCAGTGAAATAAAACCTACTTCCAAGTTCACCTTCATTCCCTTCAGGATGAATCATTATAGCACAAAATCACTACACACATGAATATCCTGCCAATGCTCAGTTCTCTGAAAATCAGACTTAAAAAACCCCATATATATTGAGAAAGTTCAGCACCCTGAAGCCCTGAACAGGAGTTCTGACCAAGCTCATGTCATTTCAAGAGGCGGCTTCCCTAACTGTTTCGCATCTATTCCGTGTCTATGAAAGGCAGTTGTTCAAAAATGAACAACAGCTCCTAATCATTTATCCCAGCAGACGATTGCTAACTCGTTGTGACACTTCCTTCCCAAGCTTTAAGTTTAAATCCAATTTATTTTCCTCTTGATGGCATTCTACAGGTCGCCTATCTCTCAAGAAGTGCTGTTCCAGAAAACTTCTTCCTCCAAGTATCCACAGCAGAGGGCTGCACACGGATTACACTGTGACAGGTCAAAGCACAGCACACTGACCCACGCAGGTGTGTCCCAGGAAAGGCCACAGCAGGGCACGGTGAATACACTGCTCTGCAGTCAGCAAAATCCAGGTAACATCAGAGGGGAGACTGTCTCGAGTCAAAGCATCTACCCCAGAAAGAAAACTGTCTACCCCACTGAAAACATCATGTTTCTTTCTCCCAAGTGGAACAAAACAACTGTCCATGTCCCTCCCAGTGAAATCATGACTTTCCTGTGCCAGCAGAAATGAACTTGGCCCAGTAACTGCACTGCAGGCAACAGTAGGTTAATTATTCAGAGAGCTCAACCAACAGGATGGTACTACATAGGGCACTTCCTAAAAAAACACATCCTCCTAACCATTCACTGAGAAGTTCACTGCTCCAGTTTGGATTTTTAAATTTCAACATGGAGCAACATACAAGAAATGACTAATTAAGGTTAGCAGAGAGGAAACAAAGATTTGTTTGTTTACAAAAGATAGCAGTATGTGCAACCCTCAAATTTCCTTATTGTCTCCTTTACCTTCAAAATCAGAAGTCGAGAAGTTGGATCAGAGAAACAAAGTTGGTTTTACACAGAAAACCTATATATACTTCATGAATGGAAAAAAGACCAAAACTTGTAACAAGTTCACCTAATCCTGGTTATTGAGAGTAGTATCAAAATCTTTACCACCCTGGCCCTTTAAACCAAGTCTCAGTGCCTTTCCAAAGAGACATGACAAGGATTGCTCACAGCAGCATGTGCAAAAGTGCAGGAATCGCTGTGTTATGAAGCAGGCCACAGGAAGTGATTACTGGTTCATAAAAATAAGATAATGAGCCATACTAGCTCTAATAAAAGGCTCACCTAGCCTCATACTCTGTGTCTGGCCACTGGAAATGACATGGAAGAGATGACAGGAAAGCTCCAAGTGAACAGAGACTCTGTCTTCAGCACACTCAGCACTTGTCAGTTGACATTACACCAAACCAGTCTCAAAAGACACATATGGATGGACTTACATTCCATAAATTTGGCTATACTTCATCTCAATCTAGGCATAGTTCTGGCCCACTCAAAGCGCTCTGACAATTAGAGTCTGCAGCTACTTGCCATATAGAGATGCTTCACTTTTCTTCACTTTAACATCTATGTTTTAATTCTCTGGATGCCCCATACATACCCTGACATGAGATGCTGCAACAAAGCTCTGTAACACCAGCATGCAAAACTCGGAAAAAAGCTTTAGTGAAAATACAGGCATTGTAGAAAGGCTGAGGAAAACCAGCAAGTAATGTGCTGGTTTCAAAATGAGTTAAAGTTCGTGTAGAGTCACATTTTCCTCTACCAGGTAATATTTCAAAAGTCACTAAAAAAGGAGAAATATCTTAAATATATGGTATGCGAAATTCACTAAAAACCCTTTCTCCATTCACAGACATTTCTCTGTGCCATATGTTTTTGACTCATATGCCCAGTGGTAGACTGATCTAATCTAATCTATGTTAAAATAAATCATGAGATTGCTGATCCTTAAACACGTAATTCAATTATTGGACAGTAATCAGTATGTAAAAATCTGGAGTCGAGCATGTGCCTCTAACAGCCTTTCTGAAAACTAGAATGGAGAAGATACAGTGCCCCTCTTTTAAGAAAATCACAGACTTAGCCCATGTTTTATTAAATAAAAGAAAAAAAGAGAAAGATTAATTGCAATTTGTAATCTCTGTGCTAGTCTTTCTTTCCTCCAGTAAGAAAACAGACACAAGAGTAGAACACGTCAGCCTTGAACTGAGCTATTTTGCCCTGTATTTTCCCTGTGAGACTGTATGTCAGGACCCCCTGACTCACAAATAAATGTGTATATGACAGATCAACATGACCTGCTGCTCCCAGAAAGAGTGTTTTGTTTTAGGGTAACCCAAGTGAAATATGGATTTTGCAGCAGTTATTAAAGTCAATTTTTAAAAAGAAGAGAGTTTTCAAACCCAGTGCTTCATTGTAATTTAGCTGACTATAAACTCCAGGGGTGACAGCATGATTGTGGAGAGTTAACAGCAGTTAAAGCAGTGACCGAAGAAGGGGCAGGACCTCTCTTCAGGCATCTACCAGCAGTAAAAGATGTAAGAGGCCACATCCAATACAGCTCCTGACATTATCTCAGCATGAGCTAATAAAATTTTGCCATAACAACATGCTTAGAAGGATGTTTGCCATGTCTTACAGTCATTAGTGAATATTCTTTCTCCATTTTTGCTTTGTAAAGTGAGCCTCATTTAACTGATGCTTATTTATTCAGAGTTGACTTGTGAACCATAAAGTTCAAAAGGCTGCATTGCAGGGGAGCTTGCAGAGAGCTTGCAGTACAAGTTACTGCTGCTTTCAAGATACCATGGCAGAGCCCTATGCCATAAAAGAAATGGGATCACGTTGGTGTTCCCCTTGCCTCCAAACATTATGAGCTATACCTCTATCACTCCCAGCAGATATACAGGCAGCCTGTTCTTAATGACTGCTGAAGCTGCAGAGCTCCCCAGGCACGCACCAATGTTTTCCTATCTTAATGTTGAAAGGTTTTCCTAACATTTAAGCTGAACCTTCCTTGTTTCTATTTAAACAAGACAGTTTAAGATGTTTGCTCTTTTCGTTTTTCCTTTTTTTAAAAAGGCTAACAAATCCCAGATCATCCCAGATCGTGTTTTCTAGTCATCTAATCATTCCCACTGTTTTTTCCCTGGGATGAGTAAGAAAATATCTAAGTGGTCTATATGGTTCTGTAAGCACAGACCCAGAATGGATAAGCTGAGGCTGTACCAGCACTCTTTCATGAAAGCCAAATGTAACTGTGGGGATGTGACCTAGCACAGCGCAGTCCCTGTGGATGACATGCTCTCACTGAGAGCACCAGACATGCCACACTGATCCTGAATCTGGGCTATACAGTGCTGTGAGTCACACATCCCTCAAAGTCTTGCTGACACTTGCACGATAGAAACTGCCAACTCTTTAGAAAGAACGAGCCGGTCAAACTAAGTGTAGGCTATTTTCATTCCATCTTTTCTTTAAACTGACAATTACATGGATGCCACTTTCATAAATGAGGTTAAAAGTGTCTCTCATTGGCACTCAGATGTTACACCTTGTTATTGATCAGCAAATAGCTCTGCCACATGAGAGAACCATGAAGCCTGTCATTCACAAGGAGCCTTATGGTCATATCCATAACACTACCAACTCCACCTGCACAAAAAGCCCAGTTCTATTCATTTGACTCTTGCTTTCACTTCTGGGTTGGTGTGCAACGAGCCCCAGATGTTACTGCAGCTACTGCAGATCATTCAGTGGCCAAAATTGGTCTGTAGTCCTCATTACCACAGGTGTAAATGGAAGGAGAGAACTTGCCCCCTTCTTTTCTCAGCCCTTCTACATTTTTCATTCAGTGCCTGGAAATTCCTTCCTCATCACACTGCCAAGTATTTCCCTCTTAAGCCTTTCATTAAAATGCAGATCTTTACACAGCTCATTAATACTACCTGTCAACCCAGATGAAAATTAAGTAAGTAACCACTGGATATTTGAAACTGAATGGAAACAAGTCCAAATCCCTCTGTAAAAGCTGCAATGTGTGGATATTGCAGAAATAAAACATTCCATGTGTTCGCTTCAAAGTGCTTTTTGTGAGGATACATTCCTGACATTTGTATATGATCCAAGGAATTTATTTCATGACGCAAAAATCATAAAAATCAAAAATATTAGCTCTGAAACAAATATTTCCCCTGTAAGTAATTTCCCCCAGAAATTTCATGTAAATTTTTCTTTTTTTTTCCATCTTAATTTGCAATAAAATGCATTTTCAATATCCCAGTATTTTTCAAAGGAAAGAAATTTTATGTCCTGGCCATCTGGTACCAGATACTTTTCTAGGCAAATCATAAGAATTATCAATACTTCACCATCAGTAAATTTATGACACTCCCATGCACACAACATGCTGAAGCAAAACACAAATAAACATGAATCAAAACAAGTTATTACAGCTACACTGAACACACATATATTGGCTGTCCCTGTCATATTTGTTTCTACTCGCTAGAATGCATCAGTGTAATTTTTACTTCAGATTTCTGAAAGAAGGCACACAAAAAGAACAAAAATCCACACTGACAGTACCTCAAAATGAACGCATCCTGCTGCTTTTCTTAAGAAACAACGACAGCATCAGATACTCATAAATTCTCAATTGGAGAGACATTCATTTCCTGCTGTGCTATTACTACAAATTTATCCTTTGCACCTACCCACTGAAGTGAAGGAAAATTCATATGGAAACCTTATGTAAATAAACTTTCGAATGCAGAGAGCAACATCAAAACACCCTCAGGAGCATTTGCTCATTGAACTTTGTGCTCATGTTGCTGAAACAAAAGTTATTTACAGTCAAAATGCAACCGAATATAAATGGCTACGAATAAATGCACCATTCACACACATGAGAAATGTTTTCCATAACCACAGCAGTTACCAAGTGAAACTATACAGAGCATAAAGGCACTTTGATTAGTTACTCAAATTACCTAAACGAAGGCTTTTCTTTCTGTAAACTTCATTTTTAATCCAGAGATTCTTGAAAAGCAGCCGAACAACTACAAAAGTAAGGTCGATGAAGCATAAAAATTTTCACAAAAGAGATACAAACTCTGCTCCATCAGAAAAAAATACCAGAGGATAAACCATGCAAATTAATTCTGTAATCCTGATTAGAAAAATACGCAGGGCTTTTAACATAGAGCTCAAGAACACCAAAAAGACAACAATCCTCTGCTTGAAGGTCTGTTTCTGTTCTTATATTTGGAGAAAGCTGTGAACAAACAGCTGTGAAATGCCAGCAAAAATGAGAAGATTCATCACCACACAAAATCAAAGAGAAAGCTGGGCTCATTGCAAGATTATTTAAGAAAGAAAGAAGGAAAAAAGGTGAAAAATAATTTTAAAAATACTTTGCTGGGGAGCAAAGAGATGCAATTTCAGTTCCTATCTCTTGTACTGGTTACCTCACCCCACAAGCCCAACTTCTGCTGGAGTAGGCTGCACTGCTTTTTTCCAGGAGCTGTGCACACAGTGACTCCACCACCCCTTTGTGAGATGACATACTTGTCACTTCGCAACTCCACAAGCCACAGAACAGCTTAAGGAACACACTGCAGGCACTGCTGTGTTATCCAGCAGGAGCATGGCACCTCCAAATCCTCCCATGCAGGTCCCTAGCTGGGAGGTGTAAGGAAAGTATTTCCTTGCTACCCACCCACCCATTGTGGCAGGAGGAAGAATTAGATGGAGTGAGGCTGCACTCCCCGGAGAGCACACTACCTGGACAGGGTTCAGATGTTTATCCAGCAGTTCAAGCAATGAGATTTCCTTGAATTACAGTGAAAAATGGGCTAGAAGTAGAATAGTTGGCCAGCCCCAGGAGGTGGGCTCAGTCAACCACTGCACCTCAGCAGCTCTTCCCAAATGGACCAAGGGCAACCCATCAGAGGGTATCTGATGCTGTGCAAAGGTACTTGTGTGCAAGTGAGCATCCCGTATGTGCCTCCTAAGTTACCATTTCTGCTTTTCTCTATGTTGTGCTACTTATGCATGAAGCTCACTGATTAAGCCTTGAAAACACACAGGACATGATTATTGGGGTATTTTTCTTTTTTAATAATTTGTTCTTTCAAACCATCTCCATAGTCACTGCATTTTAAATGGTGAGGTTTTCTGGGCTGCACAGAAAATATTTTTAGTTAGAAGCTTTATTGTGCAAGCTGTCTAGCAGTCTGACAAAAGCCAAATTCCAGCTTACGGCTGAAAACCGTAGGAAAAATTCCAAAGCCTTTATAAATTATACAAATGAGACTTTAATCCCAGCTGGCCTCACTAACAGGGGCTCTACATCTGGGCACACATACAAATGTACTTTTCATATGGATTTTCAGTTATTTGAATAATGAAAAATAAAAAAAAAAAAACCAAACCAAACCCAAATCTCTGTTTTTACAAATGCTTGTATCAAAGTAATAAAAAACAAAGCACAGATTAGCCAGACTGTCAGAGAAATACAGCTGTTTCTCAGAACTGGTCCTGCCTCTGGGTAAAACTGATCTGCTGCCCAGAGGATTCACTTCTCTAACAGCAGAAATCTTCAAAGCCATACATACAATTCTCCTGCCTTCTCCAAGGCAAGCCTATCCTCATCTGCAGAAGGCAGGGGGTATCCTCATAGGACCACCCAGCTGTGATAAGATGCATGTGTACATGTCATCAGCAAGTTTGATCAACCAAGAAAAATGGGAGGAACTAGAAGAATCAGTGTATGAACAGGAGGGATGGAAACAGGAGGAGCTGCACAGCTACCCTGGTCATGCACACGTTGATGCCAGCGTGCAGTGTGCCTTTGAGTCCCTTGGTGCTGGCCCTCAGCTGCTGGCAGTGAGTGGAGCGCAAACATCAAAGCCCTCCTCAGCTATGTCCACAAAGCTCAGCTGAGAAGAGCCCCTGCTTCACTGACCAAAGAAATGCATACCGAGGGTTTCTGAGTTCCCATTAAGCTGCAATGAATATCTGGTAGATAAAGGATTTATGTTACTTGGCCTAGATATCTCTTTCTGCTTTAACTGCACAAGGTATCACTACCACAGCTTTTGATGTTTGATTAAGGTAAACCCACAGAGGTAATTTTGAAGAATAAGGAAACTAAGTTCCTTCTAACATTTTTCCAAACATGTCGCTTAAGCCCATAGTGAATAAAAGGATTTAATGCAGACTTGCTGCATACAGACACTCTTGTACTTTCAGCTGGCAGTGGCAGAGGAGGTCCCACTGCAGTAACACGAGGTATCTTTACTTGGGTATCCCTCCTGTGTGTGGTGACCACAGGGAGAGATGGGGGCAAGAGAAGCCATTTGTCATTTCTGAGACATCGTTTACTCTCACCTCTATTCAAAGGAGACAGAATTTAGGTCATTTCTCAAGCAGAACTCTTCTCATAGAGAAGAGAAACTTGACAGCAGTTTTTGGGGAAGCAATCCTAACTACTACGATCACCCACTGAGCAGGCTGGTTGTACTCTGAACTACCAGCTGCTAATATGGCTCATGTTGCAGGCTGCCAAATGGCTGCTGAGCCCTGGTGGGTTGGAGACAAGAGGGGGATGCATGTCTATCTATCCTCTGCAGCTAATGCAGATGCCTTAAAAACATTGAAATCTTCCTTCTCTCTGCACATATGCAGTACTTTTGTGAGTTACTGTAGGTAACTGTCATGCTGCTCCTGCCCCTTGTCATTCTTTTTTTCTCCATCCTTATTCCTTTTCTTAGGACAATGTGAAGGTAGGATAAATGATTTGCTTGCATTACTGAAGACAAATTTGCAGAGTACTAGGGCAGGCAGGCAGAAGGCAATACATTAAGAATGTTCCCTGTGTATATGCTGGTTCATTAACGCACTGGCCTTCTTTTAGGAGGTCAGACTACAAGAACTCACCAGTCTGGCAGAAACAGGGATATGAAATGTCCAGTATACATAATGCTTAAATTTTACCTCACAGCCAGTGCAATTCTGCTTTTGCCCTGTTACAAAGACAGTGCAGGTGTGCTAAAGTAATTTCCATTACAAAAATACTCATGAGAAAATAATTAAATAACCATTTTAAAGGATGTTTTTCATGGATTGAGCACACATATTTTCAACAAAAACAAGTTAAAAATTATTCTGGACCCAGAAAAGCATTAAAAGAATCGTATAATTGAGAAACAGAACAGATTAGTCTTTTAAGATGACAGATTAATCTATATGGAGTCAGATGGACACATTAAATCTTGTAACTGTGTAAAGGAAAGAGAGAAGAAAAAACCAATTATCTCTTCTAGACAGGAAATAAATACATACTGACTACTCAAGGGTGTTTACCCTCAATTTTCCTTTAGTTATGATGAACTTTCATTAAAAAAATACTCTTTCTCATTTTCTCCATAAGTTCATTTTTGAAAAGGAGTACAGACCTCAGGGGTAGAAACACCAGGGAAGGAGGGAAAACACAAAAATCAGAAAAAACCCCCACCTGACTTTGAGTTTCAAGATGGGAAAAAAAAAGTCATTCTTCGCCCCCAGTCTCCAAAAGTAAGAGGCTGTATTAATATAAAGTATCAAGAGTATCCACTTACTTTCAGCATATTAAAGAAAATAATAAGAGGATCTACATGGACGTTTGACTCCTGGAATGAATCATATCTTGAATAATGACAGGTTAGTAGTGCTGCTTTAAAATATTTGGGTTTTATACATCTAATCCTATATACATCTAATCAATACTATATACATCTAATCATCCTTTATACATCTAATCAACACTATTAAATAACACAATCTGAGATGATAACAACAAATACTCTACAAGCTGCAACAATGGGATTACTTATTAAGTATACTGAAAACAAAAACACAGGCAGCAAAAAGATTTTCCAGGCAATGTCTAGAAACAGAGTTAAAACCGAGAACTTCTTTAATAAATAGTATCCAAGGTATTTTTTCATGTCAGAGCCAGCTTCTAATCCTGTGATAGAACCTATGATCCAACTCCTAATTTTTTTAGAGATGAACTCTGTAAAGGAAAAAGTGCAACAATTCTATGGTAGGTGAAGCAGCTAGTAAAACTATTTTACATATATCCTATTTTTTATGCTACGTTTTATATTTTTTTTTACTACTCTTCACAATCAGTAAGTATATACAATATACAACAGTTATTTGAAACTTACTACCTTGTTGACAATAATGCCATTATTTTAAAGCAATTAAGATCTTTAAAAGGAAGCCAACCAAAACCTCAAATAGTAAATAAAAGAAAGGGCCAAATATCCTTTAAACTCACTGAGGCACCAAAAGACTTGCTTCTAGTTACTTTGGAAATCTAGCATGTTGAGAAAGGAATTCAGACATCTTGACTCCAAGGCTTGTGTTTTCCACTCAAGTTGATCCCTCTCCAATTCTGAGCCAATAAACATTTGTCTTAAAGGTCTATTTTCATATCTGCAATTTGTTCAAATTAGATATTTTAGATTAGATGCTTGTGTTGAAGAGAAAAGGAAACCAACACTCTCAAAATCTTTACGCATGAAGAACTGTGAGTGAGATCAAAGGGTCGAATAAGGCAGTGTGACAATGCATGCAATCCTCTTCCAAATCCAGTAGACAAGCAACATATCTGAACTTGGAAACAGCCTGCAGCCAAGGATTTTGCAGATTGTTTTGTTAAGATATACGGCAAGAATTACTAATGGCTGAATATATGATGGCAGATGCAAACCTTGAAAAGTGATCATCTGCATTAAGCCTACTTAGCACTGCTTCTGTTCCAACAGCTTCACTGCTGTGCCCAGAAATGTATCAGAGAAATAAGACATTCCCATTTTACAGCCAAGGAGCCACAAACACACACCATGTATCCCAGCAAACTCCTGCCATACAAATCCTTTTGTGCAAGCCTGTGTGCCCTGTGGCCCAAACACTGCCTTTATTCCCAGACGATTTGGGATGACACACAAAAAACTCCATGCCCACACCTACAGGCTTTAACGTTTCTCATGCTGCCTCATTCAAAAAAGTTCATAATTCCTCAAGACAACAGTTATCAATGGGGAAATATATTCTAGAAATATTTTTGGTTAGTATGATCAAAAAGGCTCCATTTCCCAAGACACCACAGTAGCAGGAGTCAGGTCAGCCTAGATGAATGCTTTTAGTTATATTCCCTTTTTATAAACAAGACCATCACTCCAAGTTTGGGCTTATTGAAAATTATTGAATCCTAGGCTAATTGAAAGCTCCATGAAGTAGGAGATTTTGGAAGAAAAGGGAATTGTTCTCCCTCCTGATACCACCCTTAGATCCAATGTCACTTCAGAATCCATCTGTAGCAAGTTACTTTGAGGAAAAGCTTTCATAATAGTCTTTGATTCTATTGGAAAATAATACTTGCAGTAATTTCTGTGTATCATCGGTATCCAAATGTTCTGCCACTGTGCCAGTAAAAATATCCTTGGAAAATTAACATCAGGACTCTGCTTTAACCTTTGTATTACCACGCAAATTCAGAACAAACGAGCCACTGCACATCATTGGCCAATACACAGGGATATGAGGATAGCAAATCACCAAGAAAAAGCAAGTGATGGTACCAACACTGCCATTTCAGACACATTCAGCACAGAAAGGAACTGGAACATCCAGCTCCACTCTAAACAGTCTTTTTCAGACACCCGTATGTGAGCTGTGAGGCACAGGGAGGGAGCACACGGACACACAGCACAACACACGTCCATATGTTGTGCAGCACCACACGACTGCAGCAGTTCTACATACATTACCCTGCAGCAGAAGACACATTCAAGACTTCTCTGCTTGCCAAGCCAAAATACTGCAGCCACTATCACAACACTTCAGCTGGGTTATGTTCAAGCTGCCCTTCACTCAGGGCCTGCACTTAGTGGTTATTTAGCACAGCGACGAAACTTAATTGGCAGAGGACCAAATTTTTTGATGGGGAATTTAATTTCTGTTAACCAAACCTCTGACAACAAAGGAGCAATATGTTGCTGCCTTTGAAATTGAGTCACTTCAGTAGGAGGACAGGGAGGATGAAGAGAATGCGGAAAGATTTTTCCAACATTAAGTCTTCAAACACATCATCACCCAGTTTGTACAAATGCCAGCCACTCTTTTTGGCAGACTACATGATGTCTTCTTGTATTCCACAGCCAATTTGTTGACTCTAATTAGCAATTTGGGAATAGAGTACCAAGAAAAGAGAAATAAAAAATTAGAGTGCACAGTGCCAGTTACTATAGTGGGACACACACTCTTTCATTATTATTTTTTTAATGTATCTGAACATAGGTTGCATCCAGTTGTTTCTTTAAAATCAAACATGAGTAGTTCTACAGAACAGAATAGCATTGTTTGCCATTGGAAAAGACCTCTAAGATCATTGAGTCAAACTGTTTACCTAACACTGCCAAGTCCATCACTGAACTATATCCATAAATACCCCATCTTACATACCACAGGGATGGTGACTGACCACCTCCCTGGGCAACCTCTTTTCAGGCAGTTGTAGAGAGTGATAAGGTTTCCCCTCAGCCTCCTTTTCTCCAGGGTAAGCAACCCCAGCTCCCTCAGTTTCTCCTCATAAGACTTGTGCTCCAGACCCTTCCCCAGCTCTGTTGCCCTTCTTTGGACACACTCCAGCACCTAAAAGACCTGAGACTGTGATGATTAGGCACGGAA
Source organism: Corvus kubaryi (assembly GCF_017639235.1). Classification (NCBI taxonomy): domain Eukaryota; kingdom Metazoa; phylum Chordata; class Aves; order Passeriformes; family Corvidae; genus Corvus; species Corvus kubaryi. The sequence goes on from NW_024581137.1 coordinate 14,590,811, forward strand.
AAGACAAGAGGCACGTCTGTCTGTTTCCTTTTTTTACTTCGTTGTACCCAAGCTTCTTTCAGGGATATTTAGATACAAAGTTCCCGCAGATGGAATCTTGTCTGGGGTTTGCTATACACTATTCATAATACTTTCCTCTACAAACAGGTCTTTGTGGCCTTAAGCCAAACTGCTCCTATTTGGGAGAAAATAATTTTTGTCACAGCCAGAAAACTAACAGTTCATCACCTCTCTTCATCCATATAGCTGGATGTAGGGACTCACGCTGCCTGCAAATGGGCCATTGCGGCTGAAGGGGAAGAAGCAGTCGACCTCACATAATATTCTCAGCTGGACATTGCTTCAACGAATGAACTTTCAGCTGGCAACTATGACTCTCCTGAGGCTTTCCCAAAGCCCTGCCTGCCTGAGGCCAGAAGGCATTTGACTAGGCAGGAGCAGCAGCCAGCTCCATGATCTCTCATGGCTCCACAGAGGCTCCTGTTTCTCTTTGAGTCTTCTGGTGCAAGACCACGGTACCACTTCCCCATGTGAGCTGTGGCTAGAGAGCCATTGAAGAAAATCATGCTCCCCTATCCTGTATGGATCACGGGTAGCAGATCTCATACTAGAGAATGCAAAAGCAAGTCTTAGTCTTAGCCTTCCTTCAGGAGTTTTTTGAAGAGCATGTTGCAACCTCTGTTCCCTTTACAGATGAAGGGGGTATGGGATGGCAATCACAGAAGTATGAATCAATGCACCTGAAAAAGATAAATGAAGCACTTTGGTATGAACATCCATCCCAAAAGAGTTTCTGACCAACTTAACCACAGTTAATACTGATCTTTAGACCTTCCCCAATGTCATTCAATCCTTCCTCTTCACTGTCCTCATTGTCTAATGTCAAAATACTCTGACACATGCAAAAAAGGAACAACCCTCCCTGCTTCTACCACTGCCTTTTCTCTATTCTTAAAACTCACAGGTTTTGTTTTGGTTTTGATAAAGACAGCTGCTATCACAGCTTTTGTTTTTGTCTGAGTACAGAGAACTTGAAGTGGCACAGGTGGCTGTAAGACACCCATCGGTGCTGAAGCAATTTTTCATAATTTCTTTCTCAACAAAAGCAAATATATTTTAAACAGGTGTCTTTTACAGAAAAGGAGAGTGGACCAAAAACTTTCAATGGCTTTGGTAAGAATTGCCATTAAAATGTCCCAGATGGAGGCTAGGGTGCTTACGTGGTGCTGATGAGCACATTAAAAACCACAAAGAATGCACAATAAGAAGTTTATTCATACTCTTTATAGGAATATTTCTAATTTGTATTTTGAAAATATTTTATCTTCCTAGTTAAAGATTAGGTTTGATTTTGAAACTAACCCAGAACAGTTGGCCCTGAATATTTGTCTGCTAAGACATTTGCATCTCTTTCAGGAAGTTTCCAAGGGGCATATTTCACAGAATCATAGAATTGTTAAGGTTGGAAAAGACCCCTAAGATCATTGAGTCCAACCATTACATCAAAACACTAAAATTGGCATAATCACAGTAGGATTAGATACAGAACGCTCACAAACCATGAGCAATTAGAGAGGCTATATAATTACTGTGTGCAGAGCTTTTCTCTCTTCTTCTAAACTTTCCCTTTATCCTCTCCTCATAACTCTGTGAGCACAGCAACCTTGCTGGCAAGCAGTAGCACTTTAGCCAGGGACAGGCTAGCACATGCACAGCACCCCTTGGGCCAGCTCACAGATTTTTGGCATGTCCAGCAGGTGACTGGCAGTGGCTGGTGTACAGCAAGCAGGCAGTGATCAGATGGTTTGTCTGAACAGGCTGTCAAACCTACACTCGAGGCTGTGCGACAGCCCTCCCTGAGGCTGCCAGCCAGCCAGGTTACCAACACAGCAGGAGATGTGGTCTTGAGCTGGGTAGAAGAGAGGAAGCATGAAGTGGTACTGGAGTATCAACAAGGCAAGAGCAACAGATGCAACCCAAACAAGCATGTGCTTGCTGTGCATCCCTATTCCGAAACAGATTTAGGGCAAACCATAATAGCTGTAAATTTTCAATGTTTGTCAGTGTCACCACAAGCTATTGTAATGTATTAGAGCTATTGCAAAAGATGGGAATACAACAAGCATCCATTCCCCTAGGGAGTAAACATAGTGAGTGCCACAAACAATCATCTAAGTCTTGGGAAAATTTTGCATACCTCTATGTGCCTGTTCTAAAAGCTCTGGCACTATGTAAAAACCTTTGCTTTTTTTTGAGAGATGAAAATGGATTCCTTGTACAAACAAGATCTAAAAGTTTTATTTGAGGGGTGAAGAGACCCATGTTGAAAGATCTTCATTGCCTTCTGCAACTCTTGGGATTCCCTTGAACTCCTGACTCATGTTGATGCTTCTGCCTGTACCTATTTTCAGCCCTCACAGCAGGACTAACATGGTATAACTGATAGGCAGGTGTCATCGTAAAAGCCTAATACAGCTTCTGAGGGTGAAGTGTCAGAATGGTGAGAAAAGGGGGTTGGGTTCACCTGTGCTTGACTTCTTCCTCCATCCCCTTCCTCTCCTTGTTCTAATTCTTTTGCAGTCCAGCTCAGAGAGGGGTGCCCAAAAATCCCTAATCCTCCCTCAAAACAAAATGCCTGCTTGAAGTCTTACTTCTGTGCATTACACCCACTATGCCAAATTCACATCAACACTTCAGCCAACTAACACCCCAAGACTAGCAAACCCTACTATAATTAAATGCCGCCTCCCGCCTTGGTTTCAACAGCTGAGTCTTCTGTGTCTGCCAATTCTTCTGGCTCTTGCTTTGAGTTTACTGATACTCTCCTTGCCTATCAAAAATCAAAGAAAAAAAAAGAAACCAGATTATCTGATTATAAAACTTTTCTTCACTTTAGGATAAGTGAAATCATTTCACCTAAGACTTAAGGTCTTGGGCAATCATCAGCAGCTTGCTGGTGACACTTGGTGTGCTGGTATGAGAGTTAACTGGGGGTGGCCAAGGAGATCAGCCACCCACTGCCCACATCAGACTGCCTATCTTGCCTGCTGGGACAGAATGCCCCCCACTGACAGGATGCTGGTAGTGATCTTGAGAAATGCAGGACAAAATATCTACTGCAGGTAGCAAAGAATAGAAGACATTTTATGTAAGTGTAGTCCAAGCTGAAAGGATAAAACGCCACCAAAAATTTCTTCCTCACTCTTTTGAGAGACAGGTGGGTTGACTGCACTTAGTACAGCACTGAATCTGCTGACTAACATGTTCAAAATATTATACAACCTGCAGGTTCATGTATTTCAGAAGGTTACATAGAATTAGTGTCTTTGACAAGCTCATTACACATGCATTCACTATGAATACTTGCAGGAAGAGAACGATCATGGGAAACAACATGCACATCTATTTGGTTAAACAAGAGGTCAGAGAGGAGTATCGCAGAGACACATAGGTTAATGATTGCCTCAGTTCTTTAAATGTCATTTCCATGCTTTCTGTCAAAGTTCAGACAGACAGTTCACAGTAGTATTAGGACCATTACTATTTCATGATATTTGATACGAAGTAATTTGTAGCAGCAGCTTCTTAAATTAACTTCTAAATTGTCGGCTGACTCACTTGTATAGTTTGTCAGGCACTTGTGGTTTCAATGGTCATGAATAGATAAACCAAAGGTACAGTGGCTGGACTGTAAAGATAAAAACTGGGATTCTTGTTTATATGTGCAGACCAAAAGGAAGGTTAATGAGTCATAAAATACTCATGTAAAACTAGAAATGTTCTGTGTTACAGACAGCCCTTTTCCCCAGACACCAAAAGACATGAAACAGATAATATTAAAGGGGTTTATGCTTAACACAAACCTTAGGATTAAGAAACACAACCAGAAGATTGCACACACCCTCATCTTGCATATTTGAGTTAGCCCCAGAATGCTTTTGCAGACTAATTTGGTATCAGAGAAAGGGAAAGATGAAGGATTAACCAAAATTTTGCAAGAGGAATGTAACAGAAAACATTAAGTAGTCTATTTTCTATTCCACTTACTGCATTTTCATTGCAATCGGAATTTAACAGTGTGCTAGTTTACAGAAATTATATATAGGCAAAAAGGAAATATTGAATTTGGACCAAGGACAATTGCTGTACTGAAGAAAAATTTCAAAGTATTTGTTCTGAAAATCTTTCTTACAACAGGTAATCTCTGTTAGGAGAGCAGACATTTGGAAATAAACCTACAAGATTTCTGTAGAATAGAAATCGTATCTTTACAGCCCTAGAGATTAAAAAGTATTTCTAACACCAGATTTGTTCATGTCTTGTTATTCCCCAAGCTTGGCTGGTTGAAATAGATGGGTCAGCTTTTTTTTGAATATAGCTGGTTTCTAGAACACTCAGGATTATGTCCAAAATGAACAAGGTATATTTTTTCATTAGAAAGTACCATAAAATCTCAGAATGAAAAAATGTTCTAATAAAAAAAAAAATACATATAGGTTTATCTTCTTTATTCTACATCAACATCTTTGTTAGCATCAACACTATTTCATATTTATCTTGGTGTCATTATTGATCAGAACTGTATTTCTGAAACTGCATATACTCCTCTGCCTCAGTGGCTGTGAGAAGACACTGCCATAGGTGTAAAATTCAGTAAAAACTTTTACTGGAGCCTTTGATGAGTAATAATGCACAAAAAGCTCTCGCATAGGAATGGAAAAGTGACCACCAAATCACAAATTCCTAAAGCTGCCAGTAATGCAAGTCCCAGAGAGGGACATTCTCAAGAAAACATGTTGAAATCTATGTTAGGCGGCAGCAACTATTTAGAAAGGCACTTAGACCTGCAATGGAGGTACAAGGCTATTAGCACTCTTTATAGTAGTATCAGTAACCCAGAAGTAAGAGTGGGGGCTATCCTCAGCTTTCAGTACAACAAGATCTAATGAAATCTCAATGAATTCTTTATCACTTAGCACATCCATTTACTAAGCGTCACTAACAGTAACACTGTTTTTCATCTTAGGAACAAGACAGACAAAACGTACACTGGTGTTTGATGCTGACTCTTCTGGTTCAAACCAAGTTGCCTTTGCACCAAAGTGATGTCCACTTGTCCACCCTCGGGCTCGGGCGCACCACTTCTCTGTTTTCATTTCAGACTTGCTCCCTTTCTTTTTACTGCCATTAGACCTGAGTTCCCCTGAGAACTGCAGTTACCAACCAGCCCAACACAGACAGAGCTCCTGCCTATGCACCAGGGCTCCTCACTGTGAGAAGCCAGCTAGCCAAGGGTCTGCACAATCAGTGGCATCTCTGGCTTCAGGAAAACTCACCCACTACACACCATTGATGCACAGCCCCTGGAGGCCCAGGATCGCTGATGCTCAAGCACTCTCAGTGCGGCTGATGGATCAGCTGTCCCAAACCAGGGCAAAATACCAGTAGATCCACCAGGGAAAAAAACAGAGAACTCCTGCAGATACTTTCTTCCCTTTAACACTCTCCAGACCTGGAGTACCATGCAGTGACAACAGGTTCTTCCTTTTTACTTTGCTCCTCCTGTCCACTGACAGGGCATAACTTAAGCATGAGTATTATTTCAGATATAAAATCTGGTGGCTCACCTTGGCCAGCAAGCTTTCAGCTGTAGTACTTTAACATTGGTATTGTTGTTTGTGCCCTTTCTACAGAAACAAAAAGTATGAATGCACACACAGAGCAGAGAGATAAATTTTGCACTACAGGACTTCAGGCAGAATTCTCCAGGAATGAGAGTTCCCATAAAGTCATGAGAATGCAGAGATACTGGGTTACAAATTCTGCTGCACTGAGCACTGTGGAGTACAGTATAGGTACACTGCCTAATTTCTAGATAAAGCATCAGATAAACCAACTGCATGTTTTTCTTCCAGTCTCCAAAACACAGATTCCTTCAGCAGCATCAACACAACCTGTCCCAAATAACCTAGTCATTTAGGACTTACATTTAAATCCTACAGAAATACTTAAAGGACATAGGTGTTAAAAGGAAAGAAAATACTTGGGTTTAAGTTAGTGTCCCCAAGCAATGATGTGCAAAAAGGGAAATCTCATCTCAGTTTCTTGACCTGTGCATTAACATGCACAAGTATATTCTTCCTCATGCTGCTGATTTATAAGCATGTGGTGATGAAGCTGAAAGGGGCACAGATCCATTGCTCACATCCACACATCTGCGCCAAAGAGAACAACACATCACCAACTGCAGCAGCACTGAAGGTCATTACGACACAAGGAGAAGGAAATCCATGCTCCTTATATCTATTACTCCTTCCTCCACCTATTACCCATGTATCTGGCACTCGCCAAAAAACATATCCCAGCAGATGCTAACAAAGGGACTAATCAGAGAAGCTTGTACCAGCATGTGACCTTCTGGCTCATACACATTGTGTTGCCTCTGCAGAAGACCGGTCAAGTCATTCACCAGCTCTGTATCACTGCTGGTGGAACAGGGGAAGGAACAGGCAGACAAGCAAATCCACTAAAAATGAATTAGGCAGAGTTTTTATCAAATGACTCAGAATAACAAGTGAATAGCAGGGATTATTGAAAGTACAGACACTGTTGCATGAGGCTATTCGTGTGACTTGTGCTCTCCAATGACGCAAGTAGTAAATGAACTGAGGACCATTGACAGTGTACAATTCCTATCTTGCTGCCTGCAATACAATTTAGAGGAAGATTCCAGAGATAGGCTGTGCCAGAGATAAAAAGTGACATGAGAGAGCTGGTAAAGAAAGAGAAACAGACTCAGTTGATTTTTTCTGCACTTCTTCATCCTCAGAGAAATGGAAACAAACTGATTGCTAAAGGCTTATCAAAGGGGCTTGTTCTTCCAGTGGTACTGCTTATTCCCCTGGAGAAGCGGAGAAGTTTTCTGCATGACTAAGGCTGTCTGGAAGCACAGCTCCTCATAGCCACACATGAATCACTTGACACTAAGAAGCATGTTTCTCCACTGGCCAGACATGGGCTGGCATGAACATCAACTGAAACCCTGGCAGGACTTTTCATAGACCCCAAGCCTGAATTGCTGTTATTCCTTCTCATACTTCAGCAATTAGATGGGATGAAGTCCTAGGCTCCATCACCAGGATTTAGGGGCTAACACCCCAGAACATCACTGAATCTGTATACCAAGAGAAGACCAATGTTGACACAGTCCAAGGCTTTTGCAGCACTTTTTGATCTGCAGATTGAGAAGCTTTCTGTGTGAATGTCCAAGTCTTACCTCCATTTTACAGATGGAATAAAAGTGCTAAGCACAGAGACGAGTAGCTCAGTAGCAGTTAAAATCTCTTTTCCATGGGGTACACAAGTGAAATGGTCCTCACTGGTCATATCAAAGGAGTAAATCTTCACAAGCCCTCAGGATTTCAATACACATCACCTGTCAGTCCACTGGCCTTGCATTTCTCATACCTGACAAAACCAAGTTCCTTCAACTTCAAAACACTTTATAGTCAAGTGATAAATACACTGAGTAACAAGAGACAGGGAACAAATGATTACATAGTTCCGATTAAAAGATGATCCACTGAGCAAAGGGGCAATGTTACCATCTTCCAGCATGGAACAGATCAAGCCCTGTGAAGCAGCAGCAACATGCATCACTGGCATACATAAAACCTGCGGCCTTACTTTGGATGAAAACTTCCTTCAGGAATGGATGGTGCTACTTTCACTGACTTCGATTCTCCATCCAAAGTCAGGAAGTAAGGGAGGATTTTAAGTGCACACGTTCTCCTATCTTATTTTGCACAAACTTCATGGGACGACCCCAGGAAGAACCATGCCTCGAATGCAAGAATTCCACTGAACTATATGTTACACTGGTAAAATACTGGTAAATTTAGCATTTTCTAGTCTGAGACAACACTAAATGAATGGCTTAATCTTTTCCCAAAAAGATTTGATAACTTCTTTTAAAAAGTTCATGAGCACTTTCAGCCACTAGGGATCTCTAAGTCATTGCCAAAAGCCCACTTTATTAACCCTATTTTGACTAGCCAAACACCTCTTGTAACTTAGATATTCTTAATCTCTTCACTGTACTTCAGGTAACAGAAAGGAAACCTAAGATCCAACAGATTATTTACCAAAATGTTGTTCTCATCTGGCATCATAGTTTTTGATAGAGACTGATTTTCATAAAATGTATGTGATTAATTTGTTAGTTAACAAGTCTAAACAGAGGACATATCAGTTTTCTAAGCAAGTCTTCCCCAAAAGAGGTGTTACTTCTCCTTTCATCAAGAAATGATGACAGCCAAAGTACAGCCAAAGCTAAAGCAGCAGCTTGAATGACACAGAAAAGGCAACAAGTATGCCAAGCTCAGTAGAAGCATTAGAGTAAGAAAGTTAAAAATAACTCTTTCTCTGCCCTAATGACAGAATCATGTTTGCTCACAAGTTGCAAATCTTAGTGTCCATCCCTGATATGATATCAAAACCAGCAATACTCCTCCCTCCCAAAAAACACCCACAGGCTTACAGACTGACTCAGCAGATGGAGTTTCTAGATGCTGCCCTTTGTTTTAGCTGGGGCTTATTAAAACAACAACACCACCACCCCTTTCTTCTTACATTAATTACATAAAAGGTTATGAAATACTGTGCTACAGATGCCACACAAATATCTGAAACAGAATCTTTGTTCATTCCCACTTGTCTTTAAATCTTCTTACTGGGATTTCCTTTTGTATCTAATATGATTAGTAGCTAGAAAATCTCAGCCTCAGCTTTCTCCCTAAACCCACTTGTTTGCTACAGAATTTGCCTGAGCTCTGTGTTACTGTTCCCGTAATGCTTCCAGTCTGGTCAAGTTACAAAGCTACTGAAACTCTGTGGATCAAGTAGGATCATTACGGAAACTGGGCAAGAAAACACCAATTCCCAGGCATGTTTTAAAGTCAATGATGAATGTGTTATAGACTTCCCACACTGGATGTGCTCGGGAGCTACAAATATGCCTCTTGAAGTCAGAAGCACCACATAGCAGGTGAGGATTTCTCCTGAATTACCTGCACTCTGCACAGCAGAGCTGCCAAACACCTCAAGAATCTGTTCAAGAGTACTTCAAAACTTCTCATAAGTCGAGTGAGTTTGAAGCAAGGTTCCTGATGCAAAAGGGCAGGACTAGCTTTAAGCTGTGTTTGCTTCACTTCACGTTTCCTTCATTCCTCAATTGCCTTTGTGTCTCTTTAGAAAGATTTATTCTGAGGCATATTTAAAGGGTATTAACCTATGCTTCCAGAAAGCAAATGTGCTCATAAATTGTTTCACAGAAGAAAAATCACTTTTGTCAGTTACCAACTCTCCCCTCTCTGATTTATGCTGCAGAGTTTACTGGCCTCTGCAAGTATCCAGCAAAATTGGAAGCTATTGCTAAAGGGATTTTTGCAATCATTTCCTCTAACAAAGCGTTAAAAAAAAAAAAAAAAACAAAACAACACCAAAACACCAAAGCCCCAGCTTTCTGCTCCTGAGCTATCACCAGGGAAAAGCACTGAAATCATACCACGCTGACACAGTACTACAGAAAATCATGGAAGAATACCAACAAATGTAATAGACTATTTCCCTTATTGGAACTGCGTTATTCATTCTTAAGCTTAAGAAAAGACCATGAATCCACAAACCACATCCCAGAGCCCTTCAGATCACACTCATTCATCTCTCCCCATATGATGAGCTCATATTCAGAGCTGAAATGCTTACAGGCATTAATAACGTGAAAATCTATAGAAAAGTATATGCTGACAAGGGGAATGTAGAAACAACCTTCAAACAAGCTTTTCTTTGATCAAATTCTACTTTTTATTTGAAATTATTAGGTCATTTCATTCCCAGACTTCTGAAATGGCCATCTTATATTTCAATTCAACTAGTATAGGTTTAATAGCTAATACTTTTTAAAATGAAAAAAAAAAAAAATCAGCTCTTGAAAAAGAATAATTTGTCATTACTGTCAAGTGCTTTTGGGTTTCTCCACTTGTTCCAGATTTTTCGTTTTGAACTCTTCCACTCCTATCATTTCTTCTGATGCCCTACTTTTACCACATTATTCCTACGTCATCAGAAAAGTGAGGAAGCAAAGATTTAAAATAAAATTGTTCACGAAAGGCAATGCCTTTCTAAATCTCCTTGTGTTCTGACAAGGACAACAAGTTCTCTTTGGTGCCCAGTTTTCTGCAGTTAGGTTTTCACTTTAAAAGTACAACTGTGATTTCTTCTTCATAAAATGTATATAACTGTTCTGTTGTTTGCACAAATGTGTTTTGGAGGTAGATGAAGTAGCAACATCATTTCCTAGTATAGCCCCTCATGTTGCTTTTAACTTTGCAGTTGAAGCAATGCATTTAGCCTCCCAAAATTTTATATTTTCTTTTTTTAACTTTGAGCAGAAGGTAAATAAACTATATGTTATGGTCAAATAGTGTCACAAAAAATTCCTTGTGGTTTGTTTCAGGGAAACAAAGGCCTTTCTAGTAGTCACTGACTGTTCACGCCTGTAGCATTTGGCTGTCAGACACAATCCAGCCTGGCTTCATAGTAGACTAGTAGATGTTAATTGCTGTAGCCTTCCCTTTGAAATCCAAATCCTATTTGTAAGTTCTATTTCAGACTTATTATTTTAATCTTTTTTTAGGACCAAGTAGAATCACACACTTTCTTCTACTTCTTGTATGAAAAGTATGGTGATCTTGCATTACCCTGTACAGAAGTTAAAAATGCAACTTAGGGAGGACCCAAACGCAACTGTTTCATAGAGCCAACTGCTTTTCTAGTTCATTTTGCTTCCATTACAAGATCAGACCACTTTTCAAATACCCCAATAGCCTTCACAAACACAACTAGGATCACTTTAAGTAAGTGACCTTATTACAAACCAGATAGGACCCTAACAATGGACAGCAGCAGCAGCGGCTCACGGATTAACCATTTAGGAGGCAACTGGAGACTTTTTGTGACCCCCAGGGTAGCTCAGTGACAGCAGCACTGAGCAACACAAGTCTCTTGTCCTGTCATACAACCCGAGCAGCTCCATTCAAATATTGGCCAAAGCAGACCATATTCTTCAGGGTGACTGATCAGAAATGAACAAATGGGGCAGTGTGATGGGAGCTGAGCTTCGTGGCTGCCAAAGGAAAGATGACACACTGAAAGAAATAATTTTAAATTGCTCATACAGATCACCAAGCTGTGAACTAAATGTGTCCAAATTACACCTCCCTCCCTCCCCCAAAAAATAAAACAAGCAAACAAAACAAACCCCCCAAAAATGTAAATGAGTGAATAAAGTGTGCATAACATGCACATAAGTAATACTTTCATACAGACATTTGATATAGATCAGAAACATATTTAGAAACCAAAGAGATCTTATCTAGGTGTCTTAAGCAAAGACCTAAACAGACCTAAAGGAAGAGGCAGTGAGAAGTGGACCAGCTCTTACCTTGAACTGAGGGATAATGAGACTTACTAAAAAAGGAGTGTTATATATGACAGAAGAACGGGGCTGAAAAAAGCTACAGACAAATCCACAAAGATTATCTGTGAAACAGATCTTTAAAAAAACCATGTGTCAGACTGAAGGTTTTTTCCATGAAAAACACAATTAGCATATGGAATAATTTTTTTGCCACAAAGCATGAGCTGCAGCTAGAAGTTCACAAAAGGAGCTGCACAGATAATAAGAACCATGCTTGCATGACAGACCTGGAATTCAACCAGCCCATGGTCTATAACCTAAGGTGTTTCACAACCAGCTCTTAACGCCAGCAATGAAGGAGCAAGGTGCCATGTCAAAAGGCAAAAAACACTTGTCAAGACATGGCCTGATGCCTTTTACATCTCAAGCGTAGAAAGGGAATGGGAGATTTTTAGATTAGGCTATAAAACATAAAAACGCTGATCCACTGCAGAGGTCATTTTGTCCCCAATAGCGTGCACGGGCCCCAGGGCAGGGTATGATCTGAGAAACACAGTCAAGAGTTCAGCTGCTGGATTTAGTCTGCTTAAAAAAAGAGAAATTATTATTTTTTTAGTTATCTGCAGAGTTGACACATTGACCACATCTGAGCACTGTAATAGTATCAGCTATCTATGTCTCGAGGGGAAACTTTGCATTTAGTCAAGTTGTAGACAATTAACAAACTACAGACTTCTAGGTTGTTTTACCTTTTTGAGAGACTAAAAATTTATAAGGAACGTATTTAATATTTTGTAGGCCAAAGACGAGGTTGAAGAATTCAGTAATTGTAATTAGATATATGTAGCTGCACTCATTAAAAGGATAAATCTAATAAAAACTGAGTTAGGGGTTGTTTGTTTTTTTTTTTGGTTTTTTTGGTTTTTTTTTTTTTGGTTTGTTTTTTTGGTTTTTTGTTCTCGTTAAAACAAACTTCAAAGACAACATTTCTGTGTTAATAAACTGGGGTTTGGGGAAGGAGGGCAAAAAACACAGGTTGCATTTAAAGTAGGATGAAGCAGTAATATTTGACACTTCGGCTATTAACCCACCAGAACCTCAGCAGGAATAAGCTAGGGTCAATATAATGAGTTTGATGAAGCTTGTGTCACGAAAGCAGATTGAATTACATGTTCCAGCAACTGGCATTAAGAGGCAGCATTACCTCTAATTCTGAACAATGATTCCTTCCAGGGAAGCCCAACTTACATTACAATGGTGGGGAATACTATTATCCACTTTTATAAAAGGGAAAACCAGGGGGCTAAAGGGGATGTAAGCAAGATTTCACAGTTGCAAAATTAACAGAGCCTGTTTGGCAGCCAATTAGCAGCTCAGTAAAGTTGCTTCCTAATACTTTTCATGTCTTATTTTAACTGTGGTAATAATCTAGCTCAGTTCTTTAATTAAAAACCTTAAACCAAATATGCAAAAATTTTTATAATTGGAAAGACAGGTAATTTTTCCTTGGAACAGAACTGCTACTGCTTTACGTACATTTCATGGTAAGAGATCATTGGAAAAATTCAAGACTGATGATAGTTAATACAGTAGTTTGCCCAGATATTCTTTAACTCTGCCTTAGTGAATCAATGCATTTTCCTTTTTTGCTGTAAGGGATCCTTATTTTTCTTCATACTCGAACACTGACGACATGCAATTATCTGGTACTTGTTTCCTGCTCAGGAGCCTTGTATAGCAACAGAGTCTTCTGAGCTATGCTTGTGATAAAAATCATTAATTCTTACAGAATACATTATTTCAGAGTCCAAAGGAAATTAGCTGCTCATTGTTATTTCCTGCTCACCTCAACAATGCCTGGAAAAAAATGAACAAACAAAATCACTATCCCTCAATTTACCAAAAGAAAGCTCTTCAGGGGGATTGGAGTGACTAGAAACACAGTATCTAAAAAATATTCAGCCTAGTTATTCTGTCAAAGTGAGGGAAATGTCAGCTGGGTCACTGAGACTACAGAATGATTATCCATTATCATGTGATTATTTTATGTATTTTTACCTTTTCATCTACTTGCTTCATCCACGTGTTGCAGCTGGAATACAGCCCTCATCAGGGACTTTATGGTGCAAATAGCAAACACCTGCACTTCTGAATGTGCTGGTGGCTTTGCCATGGACTGTATGGGTGTAGAATGAGGCCATTAATGTCTGATACAATGGAGCATTTGAGGCTGTCATCAGCCTCATCCTAAGAGCAACTAACAAAATGACTGAATTGCTTTTGACTGTTTGTTTATGATTAGCTCCTCTAAGGGTGACACAGTCTATTGCAGTATATCAAGGCATATGGAAATGGGTTTGTGACTAATGAGTAAGTTATAATACACCTCAGCTCTGTGCAGGAGAGACCTTTGTGTTCTGCATCATTCATAAACAACTGGAGCAACATAACAAAACTAATTGCATTCTTGGCATCATTCTTCAGTGAGTGCTGGGAAAGTGCTTGTTCTCTATTTTTTTAAATTTATTATCCAGCTTATAAATGAAATTAACTAACAGGTTTTTGTCTTGTCAACTACTGGTAAATGGCTATAATATTTGACATAAGATTTCATACCTAGCCAGCTGGATGGGCTTTCTCCCATATTTACACCATCAGAATAACTGCTTTTACATGTCTTTTTCTCACTCGTATTTCATATATATGAGTGTATATATGTTAAGACATAAAAGTAGGCATGAGTTGTATTTTCCTCTAAGAACATGCATAAAACAGTCTGCTGTTTGTATGAATCAACAACAAGTATCTTCTAACAAACATACACAACCATTCTTACATCTTTTAACTTCTTTGCATATAGTGAAATATATTTTATCAGTTGGAGACACACTGGAGAACCCCTCTGGAAACAGAAGAGAAAATGTACCTTAAGTTTGCTATTGTATAAACATTGTATAAACAGTTTACAAATGAATATGACGAGACATGGCCCTCTATGATTGTACTTGTTGAGACTTCTGATTGTTCAGTGCTTTCCTGAATGGAAGAACGTAAGAAAGCCCCAAAATATTTCAGGTATTTCTTTTCAGGTTATCTTCAAACATCACTTTCAGATCAATATATTTTTAAAAAGCACCTGTGTCATTTGCTATTTTACCAGTATTCAAAGATTATGTATATTGGTAATTTTCTTTGAAATACAAGTTTAGGATGGGGTAACTGTGTAAATTTTATGATTCACAAGCAGATCTTCTTTCTTTAGATTCCAATGATTTTTTCCTAAATTCATACGTAAGTCACAAACTCACCTTTAGTTTTTTAATTCCCCAAGAATTATGATCACTGGATAACAGAGGTTTCTACTGGGGAACTAATAACAAGTCACTTGTGAGAGCAACCAGTTACATAATCACAATTTTCACTCCCTTCCTATTGAAGCCAGGCCAGGACCAGGGTCAGAAGTCCAGTTCCACAGCACAGGGAAATGTCAGCACTTGGAACTGAAGACCCTGTAGTCTTTCTCTCTCCTCACCGGCCTTCTTCAGAAGTTACAGCCAGAAGCGTGCCATGACCTTTAGGGCTTTGCAAGAGTGAATGCTCAACAAAGGAATCTTTATATGGAAAACAGAGGCCAGGGCCAATCATCCATCAGAAGATGGTGGAATGGCACAGCAAGAGAAACCTGACTGACCTGGCTACTGCCCGTGGGGCTGTTACACTTTCCACATGACTGAACACCAAGGACAGGCTGCTTAAAGTCACTCAATGAGAGGGGAAGAAAGGAGCAGATGGAAAGAAGTGCTTAGCGTATGTCAGAGCTCAGCTCCACGGACACCTGCCAGCACCCTGCACCACTGCAGACATTTCCCAGGCACTGCCAGGGTAAATTCATGCTCATAATACACCAGGCAACTAAATCTGGCCCCTTTGTTTTCCCTACTACACTGGTTTATCTTTGCTTCCTCCCCACAGCACTCTGCAAGCCCTTTTGTTCTGTACTGCATCTAACATTCCCCTGACAACTCAGACATTAAGAAAGTATGTCAATGCATGCAACTAAAATCACCTCAAATCTGGTGTAAGTGTTACCCTGTACCTGCACAGCTGCTTGTAAAGGTGCAACAAAGACAATACTTTTAGTGGAACCTGCTGCCACATCCTTGTGTTTAGTTTCTTGGTTGAAAGAGACTGAATATCCAACCACATACAGTGTGGAGCCACGGAAGTAGAGCAATATTCTGGTGCGTGTCGGCAGCTAAGTATTATTTTGCCAAAAACTTGGGAAGGAAGGTGAGGCAGGAGTCCTTGACTGGCAGGTTGTTCCAAACTCCCATACCTTGCCTGTGGCTCCCACCCAGCAGCCAAAAATTCATATGGACAAACAAGTGGACCTCATGTCCTTTCAAAGGAAGTCCCCCCGCTGCTAAGCTGGGCATATAAAGGTACAGCTGGTTTCTTGGTCTGTCCCTCAGCCTTCCCTTCTTACTGCACACTCTATTTTTCAATTACATGGGCCTTCCCTTTTAATTGCAGAAGCATTAGTGAGTATGGCAGAAATTTCTCATTAGCCCCTGGCAAAGGAGAGAGTCAGAACGGAGTTATTTTTCCAGACTGGATATCAAGGGAGGAAACTCCACAGAAGTTTTTATTATTATAAAAAACTGGGATCCCCAGGCTAGAGTTGCTTTAATATTTTTGCAGCTACTTTTTCTACTGACAGCCAGAGCTACAGTGTTTGTTGCTTCCAGAATGATGAGTAACTATCAGTTATTCACAGCCCTATTTTCTACAAACAGTACACAGAGAAACTCATGGGCACAGACGGTAGATCATCTCCATAGCACAAGCAGCAGAGATGGGAACAACTCAGCAGCAACAAGCTCAAGGTACAGTCTCTAATGGCATGCCCTTTCTCCATTTAAATTGATTATACTTGCAAGAGAGACATTACATCCTTTAAAGCTGTGTTTATAGAAGAACCAGAATATATTTCACAATGAACCGAAACAATCAGTTGCTTGAATATGCCTAGCTTCTTTTTTTTTTTGCTGTCCATTCTACAATAAAAATAAACATCCAAGACTTTGAAGCTGCTGCAGCTGGCAAGACAGAACACAGAAGGGAGAATTATCCTCCCATTACCTATGCTTAAGTATATGCAGTGTAATAATGTTTCAGCTTCTGCTCACTTCAGAAGTGGTGATTCCCCCTACATTAGTGGGATAACACACCACTTCTCCAGCATCACAACACAGATGCTGTGATGCATCTGGCAAGACTTCACGTTGATGCTTGTAAAACCTCTGTTATGACTGCAGCAGGAGAAAACAGTGTTTAATGTTAATGCTGCTTCCTAGAATACAGTTAAAAGGCATTAAGAGAGAATATGCAGGAACACTATGGAATGTTTGTCAAAACACTGTCAATACAAAAAATAGATGCAATGCTGAAGAAAACACGTTCTACATCAGTTACAGAGAACACTGTGGATCCTCAAAACATCATTAAATCAGTAAGTAGTTTACTTTGCATCAGTGAGCTCTCAGCAAATCTGTATGTCCAAGGAAACTCCTGCTACGGTTGTGTCCACTTCCTCAGGCAGCCACACAGCACTGCATTGCTTGGGATTTCAGCAGTGCCAATAAACACTAACTAAACATTTTATTTACTCAGAAATATAAGAAGTAAAATTATTTTACTCATGTAAGCCTCTCTGTTGCCAGATTTGATTTTTAAAGCCTGCATTTGGGGACTAAGCTATTTCAAAACACAACTTAAGGTCATAATAAATGTAAAGATAAATCAAAGCATCTTCAAGAAAATCAAAGCTCCCCCTACACAGCCCAGATAAATATTGTGCAGAGATACATTTGTCACAAGTTCAGAAAACCAAAACTTCGAATTTTTTGTCACGTTCACTGCATGTCAGCATTCAATGTTGCAATCAATAATTCAATATCCCAACCCTATGATTAAGTCACACACTAATGTTATGAACTGAAAGAACTGCATTGCAAGGACAGTGGTGCACAACACAAGGAATGAAGTCATCTCATTGTACTATCATGCACGACAAAGATATGGGTATCATCATTACAAACGGTAATAATAAAGAAATAAGCAGATTTACCTGAAGTAGTAACCGTGTTCTATTCCTGCTTTGTTTCATATTCCTTTCTGGATGAACACCCCTAAAGTATATTCCCCACTTTGCACTAACATTTTATTCATAGCATATGTACTCCTCATTATTAAGGGAAGAACTGTAAGGTTTTCAGAAGGAAAGCAGAGGGTGGGGGGAACAGAAATCCCCCCATTCCCAGCTCTCCCAGCTGAACTCTTACGCTGCAGGTGGACAGAAGGATTCTGCTGGAGGGCAGTCGCAGTGTATGCAGCTCCTCTCAGCAGTGCTTCTCTCCCCAGCACACGCAGCTCGCTCGCAGCGGAACAGCCTGCAGTGGAATAACAGGAGAATTTCTCGAGTGCTAGTATAAGTGAAGGAGGGGGTGCTAGGGAAAGCAAGGGAAGAAAAGGCTCAGGAAGCTGCTTCTCTCTTCAGCTAAGGCATGCTGTATGTCCCTCTTTCACGGAGATCCCACACAAGGATAGGCACAGCAAAGATTTTAAGGCTCTGATATACTGTTTAGGACCTAACACAGGGAGTTGGCTAAAATAACCAACATTAGGGAATGCAAAACATTACATTTCCCATAGCAATATCAACACCTCCCTGTTACAGCTCCTGTAACGTGATGTACATTTTGAGACAAACAGCAATATGGTGTGAGATAATATCTTTGGCCTGAAATCTAGCTGCAAAATCAGTCTTGCTACTACCCCTCCTCAAGATTCATTTGCCACTTTTTAAATTTTGCTAGAATTTACAGATACCATTGTCCCCAATATATTCTTTAGTGTTTTCTCCCCTCTGATAATGAACAAAAAACGAAGACATTAACCCCTGCAGGTGCTCAGACAGTCCTGTTTACAGCCCATTACTGAACAGTAATTTAAGTGACCAAACAGATGAAAAATTACTCTGCACGTAAAAATGGCCAGCAAATCTACACAGCACATGTGCCAGACAATCACACTTTTATCAGATATGTGCAAGGCTCATCCAGCCATCATGTAAGTGGAGTGTAGAAGACCTGCTGAGCCTCAGGCTGAGCATGAGGGTTATTCATCTGGCATCCCCAGCTGCAGCTCCTGGACAGCTCCAGGGGCTGAGCTGACATGCAGTGTGTGGCTCTGGCACTTTCCTCCAGCCTTGGGCTGGAATCTAAGCATCCCTCACATGCAATCTCACAGGCAGCCCCAGCACCTGACTACAACTGCAGCTTTTTCATTAAACAACAGGAGTTGAAATGTTTGCTTTCATACATATTATTGCTAACAGCAGACTTTTAAAGGGCACTCTAACTCTTAAATTACTACAGTCTCTTGTCCATCCCTATGGGATATGACCCCAAGTTTCCCTCACCCATAGCTTTAAAACAACAATATTACTTACAACTAGTTGTTTTAAAAAAGCAATGGTAATGGTTATTGTACTAATAGTATTCAAAATGATATAGTAATGACTATACTTGGTAATCCATTAATAATAACTCAGAGAAGTTTCAGGGAGAATTTTCATCCCCATGTGGTTTATATATGCTGATTCCTATGCAAATTAAAAGCACGCTGACACATCTTATTATAATACTTGTCCATTTTGAACTTCTATTTGGTGAAATCATCACAGTCATATTATGCTTTGGAAGATGAACGCATCCCAGCCTGTATTGTTGCCACGACAAGAGATGAGATATGGATCCATCATGGGAGTGTATTCTCCACTTTGGGAGGTGGGTGTTCAGTACCACTAAAATGGCATGGACAGTGGGTGGCAGCAGGTTATAATTTCTTCCCTACATTATGTAATTAGTTCTGTCAATCCTGAACTTTTAAAAACTCAGAGTATAAGAAATAGAACAAACTGATGTATTTTTACTTATTGCTTCAATATTCTAGCATTTTAGAATCATATTTTCTGCTCTAAAGAGCTGAGCATCACAACTATTTTTAAGAGAGAACCCAGGGCATTCCATTACTGTAGAAACGGAAGCTTTAAGGGAAATCACGACAGGATCCATAATAAAATCATGACTGCCAGCAAAATCACACAGCATGTGAAGAAGAAACCCCCAATGACATCACGTTGTCACTAAACACAAACAGCTGACAACTTACGAGGAAGGAACAGCAAGTAATGCAAGCGAGACCATGAGTGTCATGTTAGTGTATGACAGAGCCCGGCTGGGACACTTCTGGATGGGGAAGGGGAAGGGGCAGGGGCTTCTGAGGGGAGTGACACACAAATGTCAGCCCAACAGGCAGCGCCTGCTCTGGTGACAGCTGTAGGAAGAGGCAAAAACAACTGCTGAAAACTCTTTCAAAAGAAGAGCACTCCCTCAAGGCTGAATGACTCTAACAAGTCAGGATTAGGGAAATCATGAGCTCAAGGCATTTATATGCTGCTTACCTTTTCAGCAGCTGGTTAACAGTGGGTATCCTGGTCTGCTTCTACACGCAAGCACAGTAGTGCATGGCTCCAACCAGCCCTGAGTGAGGACAGTACTGACTATTCTCTTAGCTCCTGTAGATCTGGGTCTCTTAACCATGTGTAAGATCTTTGGCTACTCCAGACTCCAAACAGCAAAGCAGACAGATCACACAGGGACACAGGGCATCAACTACTCCAAAACTTGCAACGTGGCTGAAGGCCTGAGTATGAGCATACTTTGCAGATATGCAGGGCCAGCTGGTTGACAGACCATGAGCTGACTGAGCACATCTCACTCTTGGGCCATGTACACAAGCACAGGACACACCACACTCCTGTATGAGTGACACCAGCATCAGCAGGAACAACACTTGTGTGAGTTCTGATCTAAGCCCTGGAGATGTGATAGGTCTGACACATCAAAAAGAGAAGATTCTTGTCATTATACCTCCCTGTTGTACACTATTAACACAAGCGCCAGGAACATCCATCCCTTTGTGAAAATTAGGCTCCGCAGATCTGTATATGAGAGATAAGTGGAAATACTGATGTGAATCCCTGTTGTTACAGGGTTGGAGACCCCAAGGCCTCCAACAAAACACAGAGAACTGTACAAACAAGAGGCATTCCTTGCCTAGGGGAGCTAATCATCTAAATGAAAAAGACAGGCAGGGAGTTGGAGGGAAAGCAGAAGCACAGAGAGGTGAAAGCAATTTGCCCAAGGCCACGCAGCCAGTCAGCGAGCAAACCAAAAATAGAGGCTGACCCCTTGATTGTCAGGCCATTGTTCTCTCCACTAGACTGAATCTCCCATGGTGAATGTGACATTAAATTGGTATTTCTGTTTTGCTGCTGTCATTTTTAAAAATAAAGCATGATGACAATGTCACGGTACTGAACTGCTGTAATCGAGGCCACACAAGCACTTTTAGAAACAATACCGTGGAGAACTTTTGCTAAGGGAAGAAAGCAAGGCTCCCGGACACAGAGACTGGAAAGCATACACTGATTACCAGCTACTCCTCTGCCAGGAGAGACAAGGGTTACTGCAGTTTTGAAGGCTCTACAAACATCAGTGCCTTTACCAGAGCAAACCCTGGACAAGAACTGCAGCTCAAAAGTTTAGCTGAGGGCAGACACCATTAGGAACTGGGAAAGGATCTGTTCCTGCAGAAGACTGTACAGGTGTCAGCAGTAGCTCCCAAACTGGCAGGGCAAAGTCTGTGCAGAGCGTGGCACTGCACATGAACTATTGCTGACAACTGATCAAGATCCTGGCTCCTCTCACACCACTCCAACTGGCAGGGCACTTGTCCTTTTAAAGCACAGGTTTTCATCCCCCATAAATGCCATTTCAAAATGTGGTAAAGTCTTCCAAAAGACCTACATCTACATTTTCAAGGGGCTGCACCAGTGTCACTTCAGGCATCGCAAATGCAAAACAAAACTTCCACGAATGTGTACCTGAAGCAGTTTTTCAGATAACGCTAATAAGCATATACCATAGTACTTGGACAACTCAGCAGGAGGAACAGCCACACATGGTGTCCTCATGGAACAGGAATTCAATTACCTGCATTCCGAGAACTTTTCTCAAGTGCATCGATATTTTATTACATTAATTCCAGAACAAAATCACACAGAATTCTTTCAGTTTTTAAACACACCTCCTTGGTACCGCACATTCAGCCTTCATCCCCCAAACTGGAAGGCAGCAAATGTTTCTCTGATCTTCAAGAAGTGCAGGAAGGAGGATTCAGGTAACTACAGGCTGGTCAGCCTCACCTTAATCCTTGGTAAGGTGATGGAGAAGATTCTCCTGGAAAGCATTTCCTAACACATGAAAGACGAAAAAGGGAGTAGTCGGCATGGAGATACAAAGAGAAAATCATACTTAGCCAACCTCACTGCCTTCCTCAATGAGATGACTGGCTTGATAGAAAAGCAGAAATCACCAGCAGAGTCTGACAGTTGACTGGTTGGAAAGCAGGTTTGCCTAGAAGGGGATCCTGCTGGGAAAAAAGCTTGACCATGAGCCTGCAACGCACCATTGTTGCAAAAAGAAAAAGTTAACCAGCATCCTGGGCTGCATTAGGATAAGCATCATGAGCAGGCTGAGGAATGTAATTCTTCCCCTCTACTCAGCACTGATGTGGATGCATCTGGAGTTCTGTGTCCAGTTCTGGGTTCCCCAATACAAGAAAGATAAGGACTTACTGGAAAAGTCCAGGGCAAAACCACAAAGATGATTTAGGGACTAGACCATCTATGGGAGATAAAGAGAGGCTGGAAGACCTGAGACTCTTTATAAGGAAGAAGACTAGTGGAGGGATCTTACCAATGTGTATAAACAGTTGATAGGAGGAAATTAGAAAGAGGGAACCAGGCTCTGCTCAGTAATGCCCAGTGACAGGACAAGAGACAATAGAGGCAAATGAAAACACAAAATATTACATCTAATCACAGGAAAACACTTCTTTTCCATTTGAGGGTGGTGGAAGAGTAGAACAGGCTGCCCAGAGAGATTATTGGGTTCTCCATGAAGATATTAAAAACTTGGCTGGATATGTTCAGGGAAAACCTGCTCTAGCTTGAACAATGGGGCTAGACAAGATGATCCCAAGAGGTTGCTTCCAACCTCAATGACTCTGTGATTTGCTGGTGCTTCAGTACATAAACAGCACAGTTTGCTTGCAATGACCCAACTACAGCTGGTGCAGGTGCATGCAAATATCTCCCCATGGTTTCTTGGTGTGCTTTCTTTCCTTTTGCCAACAACAGATTGCATCAAATTGAAGAATTTAATTCCAGTCTTAAGACTTAAATGTGACAAGTAATTAATTCCTTAATAAGCTGTGGTAATTCACCTTTAAATCTTGTGTCCTTGTGACAGCTTCTGTGTATATTCCACTCCTTTCCACCTTTTGGCATGTGAACTGCACTCATTTACCTCATTCCCACTAAAAGTGAAAATGCAGAAATTAAATTGAAGGCAACTATGTTACTGACTTAATTATAGAAAATAGAGGATACTACTTTACAGAAGTAATCGTGTCTGCACAGAAGTCAGAGAAATTTGCAAAAAGAGAGTGAAACAATGCAATTTATGAAGATATTGCAATTTACTACTAATGCAGGAAAGGTACAGACTCACATTCAGACACTGACAGTGTCAGAATTCTTTAAGTGAAGGAAGAAAAGTGTCTTAAATATTTAATTTACCAATCATAAAGCCTTCTAACTTTCTTAAAATATAAGCTCACAGATTTCAGCATATTATTAAATGAAAATATTTAGTCCTTGCTCCTCCCCTGGGGAAAAATGAATAATAAAACTGTATTTCTGAAGAGTAAAAATTCCACTATTCCTAGGCAGACTTGATTGAGAAATCAGTAATTCTAGATTTATAATGCATCTTACAAGCTAAAATACTGAATTTTGTACTATGATGACAATCTTGATGTAGGAACTGGTCTTAAGATTCAATAAGTCAGACACTAAGACCTCTGGCTATGGTAATTCTGGCTTCCTCTTGTAATCTGCACAGCATGGCAACACTTCAAAACACAAAATTGTCAAACTAGAGTCGAAAAAAAGCAAGCTTGGGAAATTCATGTAGTGTAATTTCCTGGAGAAAAAAACCCCTAAACATTAAAAACCCTAGTAAGATGGCAAAGGTAAAAAAATGAGGTTTTCCAAAACAGATTAATTTCATAACACAGATCAACAGTAAAGTAAGAAAACTGAAGCTGTGGTTTCCCTTCTGTATGCCCTAAATCCACCATATGCTTAAGTCACACATGGATTTTACTTCAGTATAATTAAAATTTGCACTTTCAGGTCAATATTGTTGTGTTACCAAAGAAAGCAAGAGACTTACCACAAAAAACAAACCCAAACTAAATTTTGGGTTTCTCACACTACAATGCAGACTACTGTGGCTAGTTTATCAAAAGAATTAGTACAGGAATGGGCATACTTGGTTATGGAAAAACAAAGCTCCTCAGGATTTTCAGATGTGCAGCACACTGTTGGAACCCTAGTTTCCAGCAAAAGAAAAGCTCGGTTACTCTAGGCACAAACCTGATCTGCCAGCAAGAGAGGAGAAATATGGATTAAGATTTCACAGTACTAGTTCCAACAGGTTTCTAAAATGCCTGTGCATACAGTATTCTACCTGGAGGTGGACTGTTTTGCCCAGTATCACAGAAAATTATCAAAAAGATGATCACAACTGAGTATTCTTTTACTAGAAGAGAACATATGCATGAAACTGTAAATTTTCACACTTTCCTCTATACAAAGTTCTCTGTAAGAACTACCCATAACCAAATTGTTTTATGGCTCAAAAAAAAATTAATTTATTTAAAGAGGTCTTTGAGACACAAAATTAAAAGTTACTCTTTATAAATCTCTGAAACTGCAGGTCTCCTTGGTAATTAAATTTAAAATCCAATGGCTCTAAAATAAAATATTCAACAAATAATGTATGCAAATTGAAGAAGTACAGCTCGAACATCATGTCTGACCACTATTTAAAATAGTCGTCTGTTGCACATATATTGTATCAAAATTGCTCCCTTGGGCCAGGAAATAATATAAATATCTCTTTATGCAGGGTATGTTCCATTAAGTAATGCTGACATGAAGCTTCCATGTTAGCTCACATGACTTATGAAAAGAGTTTTGGAATGTGTGTACAACAAATTTTGTTTAAAATTATCTTTCATACACATAGATAACTACAGACATAAATATTATTTTAAATTATTACATAACTGCACTATAAATACACAAAAAATGCTGTTATTTTCACGTTAGAGTTGTATCGATCTTGTGCTTTTTGATTAAACAGCCTTAGAAACAGTTGATTACAACTGATAACCTAGACAGTAAAATTTAAAGAGAAGCTGGCAATACTTTTAATTAAAACTTCAATATGGTCTACTGTTCCCAATGTCACCTTTAAATTCAGAAAAGGCAAATCTCTCCCACTACTAAACTCTCCCTTTTGTGGTTAACATTTAATTGATCATCAGGAGCAGTAAAAGGATCTTGAGTTCAGCCTGGCTTGCAATGACAAGAGAAGCCACACTCACATGATCAAATAATCCATGCTGGAACAACTCCCAGCTCTGTGTTAATTAAGGTTATAACTGGATTTTCAGGCTTTAAAGGAAATTTCCACAGAAGACTGTGAGGACGAAAGCAAGCCACCCTCCAGAAGAAAACAGTACTAGAATTTGCTATTCAGTATCACACAGGATTTCTGCAGCAAGTCCGTCCACATTAAGGCCTTACCATGCCTGACAACAGAGAAAACAAGTACAAGGAGATAATTTCTGCACAGAAAAGCCTGAAATCTGGCATTATGCAGAACAATCTATGAACAATATGCAGAATAATCTGATCTACCAAAGCCTTGATGGAAGTTCTTAACCACAGCACATGGATGGCTCCACTACAGCAATGAACTCCAAGATTTTAATTAGGCTGCAGCCAAATGAGCAGACCAGGTTTTATTGCCTCACAGAGCACATCTTACAACCCCAAATAAATCCCTGATCCCCACTATGAGAATGGAAATTAGGGAAAAATGTGCTTGAAACGGAAACAAGACTCTTGCTTTCTGCTGTATTCCAGCACCTGCTGGTGTCTGAATGCTTTTCCAGCAAATGAAAACACACTGCAAAAACAGGCAGAATTAGAATAGAAAGCAATGTGGCTCCAAGGCAGTGTGACACCCTTATATGGTGGCTCCCTTGCTGAAACCAGCTACTTAAGTGTAGAGGAAGAGAAATATACCCTGTAATGCAATTAGCTTCTAAGCACAAAAGGGGTACAGTGACTGAAGAAAGATTTATTGGCATCACCATTGAAGACACACAGTAAGAGAGGAAAATACTCATCACTGGTAGGAAGTGTGTCCCTCCCAAGTTAGCTAACTACAGGTTGTCAGGAGGTGGGCAGGTAATGTCTGAAGTATATTGTAAACTGGCTTATAATTAACTGTTACTCTCTTTAGATTACCTGACATATCCATCTGTTCTTAATTACTTTGATAAACTTCAGCTCTTTGAATTAAGTGAGTTTTGCTGGGAATTTGACTTACAATAAATATTTGGAAAAAAATATCAGTGTTGTTCTGGAATTTCTAAGGATGAGGCTAAAGAACAACACACTTTTCACATACGTGAAAACATTAATCTTCTGATTTCTCCCTTGAGATGCTTTGCTCTTGCATGTGTTGGAGGACAACTTCTGAAAGATATCGAAAAGTTTGTGCATTTTTGCTCCATGAAAAAAAAAAAAGAAGCCTTGGCAAAATTATGTGATTTTGAGAAACCACAGTGAAGTTTACAGGGACTTTGCAGCATGGTGTGACTTTGCCAACACACCCTATATAAAAATAAATGCTCACTAAAGCACACACCCTTGCAAAGGCAGGAGCAGAGCCTGAGTCATCTGCTGTTGACAGATCTCTAAGAAGCAACTTGACAAAGCATCGCGTTTTACTCTCAGGCTGCCTCCCAAAGGGTAACAACCACCTGCTGCTCCTCTTGCCTCAAGTGCCAAAGACCTGAAAGGTTTGCAGAAACATGCAGACATTGCTAAAGATGCACATAGGTCTCAGCCCAGTAGCACACGAGGAAGACTTCTTTTGGTTTGTTTTTTTTTTTTTTTCTATGCAAATGGACTACAGAAGCTGTGAAGATTCCTGTAAAGAAATGTAAGCTGTTCCTGCAGGGCAATTTTTGGCTTATTGACCACATTACTCTCAGTTTCTGAAACAAATGAAACAAACAACAGCTTTAACCTCTAGATAGTCCTTTTTTCTTTTCTGCAGTGGGACTACAACAAGTCAGATGTCCTGTGGGCAAACCAGTGAGAAATCACAGACGGAAAAGAATTTATAATGCATATGTTTGAGTTATCCTTCAGTCTTCTTTCTTAACCATTGCAAGACATATCTCTCGTGTGCTCACCATTGCAGCTTAAAATGCTCTTTAAACACCTTTGTGTCACTAAGATATTTAGAGTGTTAGATTGTGTTTAGCCTATCCCAGCAATTTTCTTTTTGCAGCCCTCCTGGCTTATAGACTGTTAAAAATGTTTTTAAGAAACATTAAGAGCAAAGAAAGACAACTAGGTCACTACCAATGCAAAGAGTAAATCTACTGTATTAGCTGATAAAATATAATGTTGGTAAAGGTAACCAGGAGCACTAAGATTGACCTGAACTGTATCTTTTCTCAATGATAACCAGTTCTTATACTTCAAGGTAAAGCTTGTGAAAGGGAAAACAGAAAAGTGAAATGTTACCAAGGAAATATAATCAAAGACCAGTGACAAATAGAAGGTCTCTGGGAAAATGGCACAGGTTTTAAACAGCAGGTATCTGGGGTAAGCACAGAATCATAAAGAAAGGGATTTCTCTGCAGAGTACATTACATTTTTCTTTGCATTCATTTACTTGTCTGTTCATTTATTCTGAGTTTTCTCAGTACCTGAACTATTATTTACAAGCTGAAATTCGTAGTATTTTTACTGGGAAATGAACTGCCAAGATTGTCTCCAAAAGTCTAGGAATGTTTTTACCCCTTCTATAATTTCAACAGTTGGGTTTAAATTTTAAGCCTATTTCAATTTGGCATTGCAGTCAAGAGTCTGTAGAAGTAAACTTAGGTTAAAAAAGCAATAAAAATCTGCAAATTCGTGTGTGTTATCCCAAACGCACCAAACTAAAAGGTCAACTTACATCTCAAATAGATCCCAGCCACATTAAAGTATGTACCTGTAAGGCAGAATTACATAAACAGCTAAAAGCAGTACCAATCTTAGCCTGCAGTTCTATAAGCTTCACAGTCCCACGTTAAAGATTTTTAAAGAATATTTTCCATTCCCACTCATACTGTAGCGTGGCACAACAAAAGTTGTGGTTCATTTGGGAATACGTCAATACTGAACACTGCAGGGATAGCTCAAAGTCACTGTCTGTCCCAGAAAGCATTGAGATCTACTCTCTTTAAGAGATCAGTGAGTAATGTGCATTTTAAAAGATTGTCCTGCTGAACAGAACAAGATAGGGGAAGTAATTCTGAGACAGCAAAGGGATTTTAAGAGTTTCTGTCATCATGTCTTAATTCCCTGCTGAAAAAGAAACTTTCATTATAGAGAATGGCAGAAAAACCATGTCCTAAGAGGAAATTCCCCATACATAACAAAAGGCTTCAGTGATTTAGTGAAATGGGAAGTCTGAACAACCTGCCCTGTTCTGTCATTATGCTGTATTATGGAGAGAAATTACTTTGAAATTAGATTAAATTCAAATTAATCAAGATATCTATAAAATTTTCAAAATATTTACTTCAACCCCCTAGAGGTATTTGTTAATGTTAGCAGCAATATGAAGGATACCTCTTGTGAAGTATCCCTCTTGTGGAGCTCTGCTTCAAATATTTAATTCATTTGAACTTCAATTATTGAAGCACAAACAGTATTGATATAATAACATCAAGTAAATTTCACAGATGATGTTAGTGAATATTTATTTATAGTTCATATTTATTTATATGAGCTAAACCAGGACCACATGATCCCACTAGACATATGCATGCTGAATCTGAATGGCAAATTTGGTTTCAGGGTGGTTTTTCCTCCCTCTGACAGCACCATTGTGGATTTTTAAATATCCTAAATTAACATTTCTCATGTCCTTCTCGTAACAAGGCCAAAGAGATTGTAAATACACAGAAAAGCCATTTAGACATGGTACTTTTACACACAACTAAATCCTTGGCATCAAAGCAAACACAGAACCTGAAATGATATCTTGCAGAGGCTTTGTGTAAACCAGTTAAAAGACTCTAAGTATTTTGTGATCTTTCACTGTAAACTTATGAAAACAGGAGTAACTGGAGGAAAATAACCAAAAACTGAGATACTTTTGGAAAAGCAGAAAGCTAGGCAGCTCACCTCATGGGAAGAGCTTATTATCACTTGAAAAAAAATTTTTTTTCTATTGCAAACTCAGACTAACTTAGCAATTAAAAAAAATAGTGAGATGGTACAGCTCCTTGTCATAAGAAAAAGCAAAGCTCAATTAAATCTTGATGTCAGCTTGAATTAATTTATTTCAGACCCGTGGCAATATCCACTGACACTGCAGGTTTTTTAATTATTAGGCATAAAAGCAGCAGTCTAATAAATCCCAACAGTAACGATAATGGCAGAAGCATTTTGCTTTCTGCAGACTTTCAGGGGCTGTAAATGCTGCATTTATTCTGAGGGCAGTGTTCAGATCGAGATGAATCTATAGAAGCATCTGGAGACAATTATTCAGCTAGAATTAAAAGCAGAACAGACCTGTGAGATCTGTGCCTGAGAGAACCTTAGTGCTCTGGAAACAGCACTGTGCCAGTGCAGGGGCTCTGAAGATTTGTTATATTATGTACCACAGAACACTTCACCTCCTCTAGGAAGATGGTGCACTAGTGAGAGCAAGTCATTTTAAATGAGGGAAGAAGAAGATTTTCTGCTTATCTTACATATATGTCAAATAGGAAAAAGAGTCAAACAACCAATATGTTGTTGTTCTGACAGGATTAGAAAAAGTCTCACCACAGAGAAGCAATGAAGATACTTAGCACCTGGTTCCCCACCCCAGATCTCTTTATATTTGCCAGAATCTTTGCTACCAAAGGCAAAAGACATTTTTAGCACGAGAAAGCCATCACAAAAGCATGGTAAGGCAGTTATGCTTTCTGGCTTGCCTTGACAGAAATTGCCCACTACTAAGGAAATTCTGGCTAATACAGACTCCCAGTTAAAAGCATTCTCTGATTAAGCTAATTCTTTCTCACCACATAGTATCTGAGTTTTTTTGTTGCAAAATGTGAATAACAGAATATAAGCGCAATTTAAATAAATAACATAATTTAAGCTTCAATAATTCTTAAATAACAATCTCCTCGATATACAAAGCATGCCTGCAGAGTGACCCAGATCTTACCAATGAAGGGCAAGATTCATGTTTATAACACGCTGATTTTCTCTTATGTACCTTATAGCAATGGAAGTTAGTTGAAACATGCAGGATGAAACACGTAGGATATAAGCTAGCTCACTCTGTATCTACAAGCCCTGCTAAAAGGAAATTACTTACAGAACCTAAATTCTCACTTATATTAAGCTCTCATTCCTGACCTGGCTCCCCAGGTGCACTTCGTAAACTTCATCTACTGGTCCTTCCAGAAAGGACAGGAGGAGCTTCCATTTGTATAAAGTACACCCATACCTGATTTCATGAACAGGATTTGCTATGATTTAAGAAATGCCATCACAATGGACCAGGCTACTTGTGAAAAATCTCATTATAAGAGAATTTTTAGAGTTTATTGTATCAGCTGGCCAATTTCAACCAAATCAGCTAGCCCTGGACACAAGCCTGAAACAGTCTGTTAGAATGTATGATAATGTCTATGTGATAACTAGGAGAATCACAGTTCTTAGATTTTTTCTTCACTATTAAAAAAGTTATTAAACCCATGAAACCTAGCAGCTAAAGACAGCTACTACGGAGGAGGTGTTTCCCTTCACTAAATGCAAGGCTTTATTTTTATGTTTTGGTTTTTTTCTGATCAAGATTTCCCATCTGCTGTGTTCTCCGTTAAGGAATTTTCCAGTGAGCTCT
Source organism: Corvus kubaryi (assembly GCF_017639235.1). Classification (NCBI taxonomy): domain Eukaryota; kingdom Metazoa; phylum Chordata; class Aves; order Passeriformes; family Corvidae; genus Corvus; species Corvus kubaryi. Next base: position 14,621,531 of record NW_024581137.1, read on the forward strand.
CTTCAGATTTCACTTGACAATCATTTGGACAGGAAAGGCTGCTTTTCCAACAGGTGTCTCTCAGGTTCAACTGCACTGCCTTGACCGCTGAAAAAACACACCACTGCAGTGGGAATCAACTTTTAAAAGCCTACAAAGTAGGGTTTTTTTAATCTGAAGGCAGAAATCCCAGCTCTGTGTCCCCACCATCCCACTGTTTTCACATGTTACAGCACACAGGGAAGCAAAATATGAGCCATTTTGATGCTTTTCTGACCATGGACCTACCTTGTGTGTAAAACAAACTAGCATGCTCTTCTGCCTTGGAAAGCCCTTCTTCAAACTCTGGCTAAAACAAGGCACAGAGCACACAGACACACAGTAAGGATAATAGAGAAAAGTAGACTAGAGATACCCTACTTCTGATAGATGAGACGAGGCTCTGGACTGATCCTTACAGAGGATGCAGAAGGAGAAAAGCTTTAAAATGTCTGACCTAGTTAAGTGGATGGTGTATCTGTTGTTCATCATTCAAGACATAGTAAGATTTTCAAAGCCTGGAGCCTTCCAAAATCCTGATTTTCCATATGGAGCCTGTCACATCCATGGTTTTTATTTAAGCACTCCAAGTCTGTATGACAGCAAGTAAAAAATAAAAAAAAATTATATAAATAAATATATATATAAAAAAATATATATTTTTATATATATATATATATATATACACACATACATACATATATAAAGTTCACATGAGCTTTATCAAGGTAGGGATTGCATTTCTCTCAAAATGGAGCAAAAAAAGGAAAGCCAGAGTGACCTACTCAACACCAGATGGTGAGCACCTTCTGAGCAGGAAGCAGAATCCAGGTCCACCTTCTACTTCCTCACCTGATGAATTCTGTCACCTACGGAGTAAAAAAATATTTCCTCCCTTCATGTACTATAAAAAATAACCATCTATGAGTCCTCATACATATATCTGTGATATAGCATATGTGGAGACATGGAGGAAACACCCTCTTCCTTCACAGCAGGATCTGTGTATTAATTTTCTACCTTTAAATATACATCAAAGTTATGTTTTGATTTGAAGTTCTTCTACCCTTCATAAACCATTCAAAGACATCTGAAATTCACAGAATCAGCATCAGCAACCGTCCAGGAAAATGGAAGTGTCCAAATAATTTTGAAAGCCACAATGATGTCTTCATAACCTAAATGAAAAGTGTGCAAATATCAGACAGCTCATGAGATTCAACACAATTTAGAAGTCATTGCCTAGCTTCAACAGTGAGAATGCATACATTCACTTTGTATTTTACAAAGTAATTCTGACAACACTTTTCAGCTTAAGCAATGCTGCAGTGGCAACTTTTCAACGTGCCCTTTAATAACTGGAGTGGTACATGCGAACTGAGTGAAGCAGAATCTTCAGTGCGACAGGAGTGTGACAGGAGCTAACTAAGCCCATAAAAAGGCCAAACCACGCACTGTTGTATAAAATAAGAGAGTCCAGAAGAGGTGCTGGTCTGCATTTACATCCTGGTAGCACCCATCAGCTGTACTGTGTGCCTAAGATCTGAGCCGAATGTAAGGTGGTGCTTTCCTGAGAAGCTCTACACTTAAACATAAAGGAACTGCCATCATCATCTTTTATATTTCACCAAAAAGGACCTGGGGCATGCAAAATTTAACACAGCTGCCCTTAGACAGAGATCATCTGAAGGAAAGCTGGGAGCTACATCTTGACTTTCAGAATTTTGAGACTGTAATTTTCTCACATGATGCTCTAATATCAGTAACTGGTGCATCTGAGCAATGGCAGCTGTGGGAAGGACACTGCCAAACTTGGAGCAAACCTTCCAGAGGTGACATATATGCTCACTTAGCACAATGCTCCATATCCCTTTGAAAGTAGATTTAAATAAAGGCTGCAAGGCTGAAGTCTCTGCTGTCTGAGATCAAAGAGGGTTTCTGTCCCAAAACTCCCTCCTCAACGTTTTTCACATCCAGATTATTCTAGATGCTGTTACTGTAGCTGGTCCATGGTGATCACCTGAGAAGCTTATTTGGCATCCATTAATCCCATCAAAAGTGAGCTGTCGCTAAAAAGAGGTATCACAAAAGTGATAACACTACAGAGAGCTCAATGTGCATTGTTTTGAATTTACCTCTGCAATTTTCTCAGGCTCTTACTTGCTTCCTTTGTAAGCCCTGTACAACCTGCTGTGAATCACTTGCTCTGTTTCACCTTGGACCTCTCTTATCACCAGAGAGGAGGTTGCTGGAGGCCCAGCCACTACAGCCCTGGGGGCTGGCACAGAACACATGAGGAGAAATAAACATTGTAATTTTTCTGGCTGGCTGTCCCTTTTTGTTTTGTTGGTTTTATGTTTGTTTTTTTTCAAGTCTATTAATGCAACATATTATCAAGTCATAGCCAGCTACCTGTAGAGCTGGAGGTCTGTTTTTGTTAGGACTAATTATATTAAGCACTGGAATGTGGTAGTTTATGGAGTGTGTGAGGCAGGTATCCATCAAACCATTTGCAAATTATATACTGGAAGTGCTGTTCAAGATCCTGAACATTACCCTCTAGTGTTACTAATCCTTTATGCAGATATGTGCTGTTTAATTGCCAGTTGGGAATTACAATGACACGTTACATGACTAATTTTTCAAACTGCAATTGTACTATTTCCCCCACCCTTCTCCTTAGACTTTTCCTGTCAATCTCCTTTCACTCTACTCTGTTGCTGTTTCTCTTGCCAGAACCACCTTCTTTGGTAGCAACTGCAACACTTTAAAAATGGAAAATACAGTATTTAAATGTACCACACAGAATGGACTCAATAAAGTACGCTTTTACAGGTCTCAAAACCAACCCTCTCTACCCCAAACCTATGTAAGACTGCTTTGAAAGCTGGTGTCTCTCAAGAATATTCAATTTCTAATTATAATTTCCATTAGGAGAAAAATAACCACTGTTGCCACACTATGCTCAGGACTAACATAGACACTAGATAAGTATGTCTTCTGTGCGAGTGGTCTCGTTTCTTTACTCAGAGAAAGAGTTTCAGGGAGCAGTGCTGATACAGACCTGTTCCAAAATATTAGCCTTAAATTTCCTCACATCCAATAGTCCTTTGAGCCTAGATGCAAAACACAAGAGGGCATTTTGTGATAGGTCACAATGCCAAAGACTGAAAAGCACCAGTTGTAATGTGGTGGGGTTTTTTAAAACATGTAAGAGAACTACTTCACACACACACACACACACCCCCTTCCCCGAGATGAATGGCTCAGGATTTCTGAAGCACAGGAGGCAGAGTCATTAAAAATGTAGCTCACAATGGAGCTGCATTCACACTTCTCAGTACAGCACTCTACAGTTTTCTCCCCCAGGACAATTTTCAAACACATGTTTGATCAGAGGTATGCTTTGCCACCACAGACAGAGGCCTGGCTACTGGTGAATTTGCAGGATTGAGACAAGTCATCATAAATTTTTTCCTTGCTAACAGATATTAATTCACTTTTTATCAACCCAGAGTTTGAAAGTTCTTTTGACAGTTGCAACTACCTGAGATACAAAGAACTCAAGAAATCCCCTAGGTTACAAAGTCCTGCAAACACATCAGTGAGACAAAATTACAACTGTGACTCCTGACGCAATAACTACCATTCTTTATATGGGTTTCCTCTATCTCAATTTATATTTAAATATAAATTTATTCAATTTTCTATATTCCAGGCACTGTTCTACAAGCCCCTACATCGAGAGCCAGGAAAAACCGCGAACACAAAGCAAATCTGTCATCAGCAAATTGAAAACAATGCGAGCCATGATGTCTCCATTACACTGTTAATCTCACATACAACCTCAGAGCATGATTGACGATGGGAAACAGTATTTCCTAATTAGATGAACAAACTTTCATTCAACACTAATTATCTCTTGGGACCTTAATGAAAAGAGAAGGAGGGCTCTTTCAGTCTGGGGCCTGGAGAAGCACCCCACAAGTCTTCACATCAATGGACAGAAACAGAGACGAAACCAAAATGAACCAGTATGGGCATCTGATTCCCATGTATAGCCCAGAGACATCATTTGCTGAATTACAACAACAAGTTTTACAGCATATTAAATTTCAAATCAAAACAATCAGGACAGGCAGTATTACAGATCCAGCACTCACACCCACCTCATTACCTTACAAAGATTCCTTCCCAAAGCAAAAATGTTCATTCAGGGAAGGCACTGGCCGCTCAGTCACAGAACAGCCCTCGAACAAAGGGACTAAAAAAACCCCTCCAAAAGAGTGTTAGCAACTCCCTGTTGGCTTCTAACATCTAGAGACAAAAGCCAAACTGTAAAGGCACACCACACTGATTCCCAGAAATGTAGAGAATTTTCAAGTATTTTGGTGGGGGATGGGGGTATGAGGAGAATGGAAGGCATATTTGGCATGATTATTTTTATGTTGTCCCTCAGTATTTTCCAGTTACTGTGAAGAATTTTCATTCTACTACAGCACCTTTCTGATGAAAACAATTTATCAAGGTAAATCCCAAGCGCACTACAAATCCGATACTAATCTGAAAACAAAAGGGTTTTTTTTCCTGTGATGAAATGGCACTTCCAAAGAGTTCACAACTTCTGCAAACAAAAGGGTTCTGGTTTCAGGCAATTTTTATTTAGGCACTCTTTCAAAATTCAATCTTCATGTCCCTTGGGGACTGGCAGAGTGCAGGCCATAAGCTGTCTTCACTCCTTAAGGTGGGATTGTCAGCCTCAGCTGAAGCAACAGACCAATTTCTGTACTTTGTTACAGCTTGGTGTTTGCACAAATACAACAGAAGAAAACAGGAAGACTCACCAAATGCTGAAACAAACATACATCAAACCAGGTAGCAATCTTTCACTCGTGCTAATTAAAAAATGTTCAGTGATATGTCTATGTGAAAGGGCACTCTGCTCTGCTTAAAGCTACCGCTGGAGTGTTAACCACAGCACGACTTCTTGCTTTATCACATACATTTTATGATGAACAGCACATGAAGTTCCAGTTGCAGAATTGACACAATTTCCATTAATTGTGCTCTATACTTACGGTTTTCCATCTCAGGTACTGTAAGGCATGATGTCCCCACCTGACACTTAAGTGCCCATACTTAAAGAATCTTGTGCAATTTTAATTAGCTTTTAATTTGTCACCTTCACTGAAAGTCCCTCAGCTTTTGCAAAACTGAAAGGCTAAGTAAGTCCAACCTATAATTTGTATGCTGCTTATTATGAGGAATAACTCTGTTACATCCTTTCATATCCAGCTCCTCCCAGGTTAGCAGTCCCAATATTTTTGCACGTTATTTACGTAATATTTATTCCTACTAGGGAAAATGTTTAATAGCCTTTCTTACAATGACTTGCTGAAGGTAGGCGAAGCCAAACACAAGCAAGCATTTATATATTAACATTGAACATAAAGCCATGATACTCTACCCCTCATTCATTCCCTACAAGAATCCAAGCACTTACCTTTCTGTGCAACTGAGAAGCCCAAAGGCTTAGCCATGTTGACTGCAGCAAAACTCATCTAATAAAAGTACATTAATAACACTTAGTGCTTTACAACCAGAGCACTTAACTTTTCAACCACTCACCTCCAAGGCCTCAGGATCATCAAATCCATTCTGCACATGGGGAAACCTGATACATGGAAATTTCCCCAAGGTCACTTGACAGCTAAAACTGGGAACCAGAGTTTCTAAAACACTCATTACTCCTCCAGGCGTTCAGGCACACGTTCACTTCCAAGGCTACTTAAAGCTAGAAAACATCACCTAATTAGCACTTGTATTTAGCTGTTTTAATAGAACTCTCTTTCCTACTCTCCTCTTCAATTCCATTTTTAGATGCTTTTCTTAAAGCTGAGTGCAGCAATGCAGTCTACTGTATGTTATACAAGTTCAGTTTTATTCTGTCTTGCAGAAATGAAATCTTCACAGTGCATACTTCAAAATAATTAAGATAGATCAGTATAGCAAAAAACCCAGCAGAGATCAACCTGTCAAAGCAACTAGTTTGCACATTTCTCTCTCTCCTCATCAAGTTAGGGAACAACTGAATAAACCAAAGACTGTTCTTGGCTTCTGTGCAAAATCAAAGCTCTTGTCCTTGCTCTTCATGGGTACAGTGAACAAAAGGATATGCTGTCTATGATCTACTGTGATGCTAAAGCATGGTAAGGACAAGAAGGTCAAGAGGCAGGATACAAAACAAAGAGACAGGGGCAGGATAAGGAGGAAGAAAAAAAATTGAATAGAGCAGCATGCATTTTTGGAAGGAATTGCATCAATTTCTACAAGTATATACATCTGAGAAGAATAATTTTCACTGCAATTTACTTAAAATTAGTAAATGCTTTAAGTACAATATGAACGGGATCATTCAGAAAATTTTTTAAAAAGCAGAACAAGAGCCATATGGGTCAAATGAAGACAACATGCACATGGTAGAACTAAGACTTAATTATCTGTGCTATGCCACAGAGCAAGTGAACGTTCCTACACAATTCTATGATCTCGGAAGCAAAAACACATTTCCTGGCATTTACTTGACAATGTCACAGCTTCCAAGTTCTGTAGAAGTTCTCACTAATGTCAGACAGGGACCTCAAACAGCAGAAATAGCAACTGTCACAAAACTGTACACAAAGCTCCAAGCTATGGCTGAGGCAGACTACCTAAAATACATTTCGGCTTCCTTTTACCAGATGGTTGAGCCTGCTTGAAAGCAAAACACAATTGCTAAGCAGCATTATATCTTCCTTAGTTTTCCACAACTAAGTCCTGAAACTGACTGTTTTGTTACAGCCAAATGCACTGACAAACAAATACAAAGTTCAGTTATTAACTAGAAGTACTACTTTTCCTCAAGTACCATACCAAGGTTTTGCCAAATTTTGGTGCTTTTTTCCTCTTTTTCCCTCTAAAGACTGTAAAGAGTTTTACACTAAAAGTTGCATCAGCTAAGCAGAAGAGATGTATCCTATCGGTAGGCTAACTTCAACTTCATCATGTTTCCACAAATACCTGCTTTGTTCTGCTGACATTAAAACACATTACATTGTTTTACAGAGCCCTCCAAACAAAACCGTATTAAATATAAAGGTTTTATTTAGGACTGTTCCTGAGGCTGGCAAAGCTTCTTTCTATTTGAAGAGTGTTCTGCCTGCCAAGTGAGTCTAGACTTTTATTTTCTGTTGCAATTTTCATTTTATCAGAAGCATTGCTCCACTTCTACATTAGTGCTAATCCCAATACAAGTCAGTTGCAGAAAAATGTACTGGGTTCTGCAAGTAGACTAGACCTTAATGCATTTCCTCAAACCTCACTCTGATGTGCATTACAAATCCCCATGGCATATCTAATTAGTCTAGCTAATTTTCAAGTTCCAGTGAGACAATTACATTTGCTACTGACGCAAATTGTTACAGTCTAGTTATATTTGACCAGGCACCTCAACAAACTCAAAAGAAAATGTACTGAACATTCAGCCATAACTCTGGATTGAAGAGTCAATGAAGGTAATTGAGATACTTTTGCTTTCTTCATTTTAAAAGCAGCAGTTAAATTGGGAGTACGAAAACCAAAGTTAATAAAAAAAGAGCAGTTCTCCTAAACTTTCAAATAAATCTGTGCTGCAAGCAACCAGTGCGACAATTTTTGGGACCCAGTTTGAGCCACCCAAAACATCACTTTGACTGCAGGAAATCTGAGTATGTGCAGCATGACTGTTTTTTCACTAGTTAATGACACAAAAAAGAAAAGGACCAGTGACTAGGTCTCTGTCTCTTAATAGCTGTTACTAGCAAAGGACCATCAGCAACATAGCAGCTCTTACAAAGCAGAATAATGACTTCCTGCAGACCCTCTTACCCATGGCCTGGCCCAAGAAAGCAAAGCAAGAGTCCACTAAGTGATGCACTCTCATCACCTGAGCAAGAGTTTTGAGAACAAGTGAGAAAATTACACAACGCATGGATGTGAAGGCATGAAAGGATTAGGTGCCCATGCTCCCACTCACAACAGAGACAGAAATCTTTTGACATACAGATGGTGAGACCAGAAGAAGTGAACCAAGAATGCAGAGGGATTCATGCATGATACTCATGAAAAGCTGAGGTGGACAGCCAGTTGTTTGTACACCTTATTTTGGATTGGACTCTACATACTCATACTACAGTCCAGAAGTAAAATGCAATTAGTTTAGAAAACCTGCAAAAATACACATTTTAATGGATTATGCTAGTTTAAAAAATTATTTTTATTAGTACAAGTGTTAAACTGGAAAGCAGAGTATCACAAGCAGGGTGTTCTGGGATACGGCTCCTTGAAGAATGGAAAAGTGGTCTCAGGCACATGGAAAGCATGCCCTATTTCTATTAAATGAGCAAAGAACCTCTGTGTCTGGCATCAAAAGCATTAATCCAGAGGGCAAAGAAACTGTGCCTGGAATCTACTAAGCCAAGCAGACTTAAAAAGTACAGACCTCAGCAAGCTGCCTAAATACATTGTCTGACAGGTGTCTAACAAGGAGACATTGTACAAAGCTTTGGAAGAATCCCAACTCCACTATACAAATCAAAACCTTGAAATGAGTATTACATAACTTTAGCATAGAGTACTTACAGACTAAGAAGATACATATGAGAGAAGAAAACCCCAAGAACATTAATAATAGTATTCAGAGATAACTCCAAATCAAAAAGCATTTGCAGAATGTGTGCTAAATCTGGGAAATTGGGAAATTGAAGGAAGGTTCTCCTGTTCTTCAGAAGATTAATTCCGACATTGCTGTAGAGACATTTTTGAGCCTGAAATTCCATACCAAGCCCAATTTCTGACTTTTAAAAGATGCATTGCAACAGGAGATGTGCTTTAAAGGAATTCAAACACCAAAGTTTTCATTGGCTTATTAATGATGAGTTTTCTGCTTTTGGAAGAAGTAGAGATTAACTTCTTTGACCGTTTTTCTACAAATGTTCTATGTTTCAAATGCCAACCTGAATTTTTGCTCTCTGCTAAATGCTAATACAGCTCTCTGCCATGGAAGATGAAAAATCATCTTCAACAGAACAGGTATCTCCACTATGGTCAAGCCTTGAAAGACTAACTCAACATGTCAGATTTTCTTCAGTGTCAACCTCACCTTGGCATGGGAATCTGCCAGGACACTATTTAAAATCTACCAAAGTTGATGTCACTCATTCAGAGGAAGATAATAGGAAATAAGAGAGTCTAAAGAAAAGGGTACAACTCCCAGGAGGACTTTAAACCCAGATTGAAGGGCTTCACTTGATTACATCTCCTTTGTAGCCTTTTATACTGGAGAAAACTGCTTGTGACATCAGAGAGCTCATTGACATATTCTAAATACATACTGGACATAAAACTCAGGGTTATTTGAGTACTGCTGTAGTGACGAGCTGATGAGCACAAACTGGTAGAACACGGTCTTCAGATTTTTCTAGCCCACTACAGCTCACTATCTATTGTGCAGTAAGATGTGCAGGCAAGTAACAGCTAAACCCAGAAACACCTCCACTACCTGTGCTGCCTTATCGAAGGAAAAAATAAAAGACACAAGGAGAGGAGCTGGAGAGGGGCAGGAGAACACAGTCCACCTGAGGAATAAGTCACTGAGAAGACAACAGGAACTCACAACAGACTGTTGTGTTTTCCCCTGTGTTTTTTCCTAGAAGAAATACTGAGAATTAAAACCCAAAAAATCATACCACCCCACCCCAGAACACAAGTCCCCACCAGATCAAAATACATCAGCACTTCCTAAGGAATACTAGCCCCTGACCTACCTACAGGGATTTGTAAGTAGTACAGTCCAATAAACTGGAACATAAAATGATTAGTAGCAGTGTTAGTTAATTTATTCACTGAAAAATAACTCAAGCTATGTCTCAGGTCTCATAAATAAAGAAAATGTTTTTATAACTGAGTTACAGGTGGGTGGCTCTGAGGGCTGCACAGGATTGTGGGAAAAGCCCTGACTTCAAGGGTCAGAAATAGCATTTTTGTAATATAGCTATAGATTTTTCTTCTGAAATTAAATTCTTCTGAGGCATTTTCTGTGGAGTCAGCAAAAGGTATTTTACGTGCAGTTCATCAGCATCCACAAACCTGGCTGCCGTGCTGCTGCCCGTATGGGTGAACTCGGGTTAAATGGAAGAAAAAGGTGTAATATGAAATGGTTGAATGACTAAGTTAGAAACAAGCACTGGCTCCACAGCTCTGTGTTGCTGGAAAAGATACTCCTGTCATTCATCTGCCTCCTCACCAGGGAAAAGGGGGTTTCTGTAGGTTTTCCCAGGTAAAAAGTGGAGAAGGATCAGGTACCCCAAAGAACACAACCACCTTCACCTTCAAAGACTGATGTTTGGAAATACAGCATCGTCCATCTGGGATCCCTATGATTTTAAGGACCTGTGTCAAAGGACACACACTTAATTCACAGATACTATAGGAGAGCTTACATTTCAAGTGGGTGTTAATGGGAAACAAGAGGGAATAGGAAGGCTTTGGTGAGCACAGGAGTATCATACAGCATTGCAAAGGGACTTGTCTCTTGTCTTCATCCTGCATTCTCCACTAAAGAGAAAGATGAAGAAGAAACAGCCATCTTTGTCACATATGCTCAGCTGATTTAGTCACCAGTGGGCAAAACTAAACCATAAGGAAATGAGTTACTTCATTCACCCTTCTCGTCTGAGTTAAAGGGTCTTGATCAGGACTACTGTCACCACAGCTACGGCTGCTTTTGGAACTTGGAGACAGGGACTATCAGTCACCATCCAAGGAACAGCCCCTCTGCTACTGGTAAGTATTTTGCTTTGTTTTTCTGGTGCTATCTTTAATTGTTGGGGCTCAGCTACCCTCAGAAGGGTGAGATAGTGAATCCCTGATACCCTCTGCAAATAGAGGCCCGGCAACATATTCTTAACAGATGTTATGAATTATAACAGGTTGCACTGCTATTTTCTTTTGGTACTTGCCAAAGTAAGCTCAAGGCATCCCTACCAATAAGCTGGCATTTAGAAAAGCACTCTAAAACACAGTCACAGCTGGATGATCTCTTCACAAATATTCTTCCTTCCATTCCCGACTCATCAGTGGCATTAGCTGCCAAACTATTAACTGCCTTACCACCATCTGTGCTCAGGTTCCATTAGTAACCCAGGAGTTTCAGGACATCCCAGTCCTGCACAAGCCATGCCCAATTACTGCCTGCTGTTACATCAGTCCAGCTAAACAAGCCTGGCAAATGCAACAGGTAACCAAACGCTCTCGGAACAAATTAACCTCTACAAAAACCAGGCACGTCAGGAACAAATCAACCCCTACATAAACAGGTACTTCATGTCCTATCCCACCAGAGTTAACTACTGACAAATACAAGGAAAAGCTCAGGTCAGGCCACAGCTGCTTTGCACAGGTTGTTGAACAAAAGCCTTTACCTTGCTTGCTGACAGACACTGCAAATCCAAGCTTTCTCCTTCTTATGGTAAGTGCTGCAGCTCTTGCAGATGTTGTACTTGCATTCTTGGCACTGTCGCTTGCTGTTGATAAGAAATGTGAAAGGGGAACAGCAGCGAATGCAGCAGTGCTCATTGAACTTCTGCTGCTTGGAAAGGATGCTGCACTTGTTGCCTTCTTCATCCAACTTCTGCTTCATTTCGCTGGAATAAAAAGGGAAAGAACAAAAATATAAACAAAATTTCAATTGCAAATCTTTCTCCTCTTTTCACATATTCATGTTATACTCTACAAATAACTTTTGCAGATGTGAAATGAATATGAGAAATGCATATTCTAAATTTAGAATTGGGAAGCAAAAACTCCTATGTTCCCTTAAGTCACCCATGGTCAACCCACTTAAACTCTCCCTGAGTCACAAACCAGAGCAAAATTTACTTGGTTCCAGAGAGACAACCCCAAGGAAGCCAGGTTGCTGCTCCAGGCACTCCAGATGTGCCAGGCCATAGATGCCATGTGAATATCAGGGCTGTTCTCAGAACCCTTTACAAATCAAAAACCAGTTTATGGAAGTCAAAAAGCTTGGTGTACAGTAATAAAAAAATCCTTCCGACCAATAGTTTTGAAAACAAAAAGTTTGCTTAGATCTGACCCATGGGGTCATATTAATCATAATAGCTCCAAATTGTCAAGTGATGTTAATGACATCCTTCATTTCAGAGAGATTTGGGTGCTTTACTAGTTAGGGCCAATATTAAGACAACTGCCAACTGTGAAAGTTTTTTCAGGCACTCTGCATAACATTTCTTCTATTCCTAAGTATTCTAGCAGAAGAGCTCATTTATTAAAAAAATTGAAATAAATTGTGCATGTGCGGTATTAAGTGAATTGCTATCTCCCATTTTACAGTGCTTTTGATATTTACAAATGAGGCAATATATTCCACGACAGCAGTAATAAAAAAGCATGCAGAAGGAAGAGATGTGAAGGCAGACAAGTCTGCAAACTCATTGCACATTTTCTGACATGTACAACTAGGACATACCCTATGAGAAGAAAAAATTAGAATCAATGAAAAACAAGTAAAATAAACAAGTAAAATCAAAGCTTTTAACACAGCATATACATACTTGTATTCATTCTATTTCACAGAATTAGTGGTGAGTACCTTACTATTTCCAATTACTGATAAAAACCACTTATAAGACTAGAGTAACAGAAAAGTCTAAACAAAATTTAGAGGTACCACAAAATAGACTAAATTGCAAGAGGACTTAATCATGACATGCTGACTTACTCTTAAATTCATGTTTAAATATCTTGCTACAGGAAAAAAGAATACACTTATTGCATACTTATTCAGGAACTCAACCAAGATCATCCATTAACATTATTATAAGCCAAGTCTGGAATTTGAAAAAGAATCACATTACTAGGCTATACATCAACTTATTTGCCACTTCTTCCTCAGATTCATTACTCAAAATAAAACCAGCCTGTTTTATGAAAATCTGACAGGTCAATTCTAAACCTCAAGTCTAAAAGACAAGTAAAGCAGTGATCTAAACCATATAATTTTTGAACTCGCACATACATCATATTTAAGCATATTCCTGATATATGACTTTTATAAATTTGAAATTTGAAAATGATGTGTGTTTCTGCTGTGCACACCCTATACAAGGGTTTGACTAAATTAGACTAGGTGTTGAAGCTGATACTCTTTGGACTTTCAAGTAAATAATCTTTCTTTAGGATTTTTTTTTGTCCAGATGGCAGAACATGCTTGTTTTGCCACATTTTTACAGAATGTGCAAGAGGAGAAAGGTAAGAGATTATCATGTAAGAGACAAATGTCTGAATTATGCAAGTCAAACTGGCTTCCTCAGGTAAACTGATGGAACTATCCCAGAGATTCAATGGGATGGCTAGATTAATTTGCCCTAATCTCCATTACTCCCTCCCACCTTGGTTCTACGTGGACAATCTTCCTCGTGGAACAAGAGAGGAAGTGAACTGTCTCCACGTCACTCCCCCATCCACAGGAGGCATGCTGATCTGTAGCACTGGGGCGAGACACAGCATTATTTCTGCACAGAAGGTCAGGCAGGAACTCCAGGTCCCAGAACAAAAGCTGGTGAAAGTGAGGGCTGTATGATTCCAGGAGGATTTCTGGCGTAGAAAAGTGTTTGGCAGGCCAAGATGCTGCAATCTTTGCCTCAGGATAGGGACCCCAGGCAGCAGATGCTGGCCTTCCCATTAATTGAGAATTGCTAAGGAATCGGGGTCCAGGGGAGTGATGAAAGAAGAGATTTTTGCCCTTACGGAGTTCTATTATCTCCCAGAATTAGTAACATAGATGCTTGGTAGTATCAGCCCACACACTCAACCTTGTCATGCTCAGTGGCATTTTGAACCCTCATTAGGGCTCTGATGCATGATATCAAGATAAACCAGAGAAGCAAAGCCACCAATTAGAGGGCTACAATAATGCTTACAATATAAAACCAGGGAGTTTTGTTCACAACAGAGCTAATAAAGCCTGATACCTAGAAAAAGCTGAGCACACACTGAAATCTTTTCATCAGAACAGGCATTAATTATACCTCTCTCCTCTATCTGGCTGCCAGTATTCATCATAGTGGTAGAACTCAATATCATTAAGGCATCTGCCTCAGTGCTAAACAGGATTAAAATTGGCCAATGGATTAAAAAAGTAAATAGGATAGGGTTGGACAGGCTGGGAGAGAGAGAGCGTGATAGAAAAAGCCTCATTTCCACAGAAAACCAGGCAGAACAGAAAAGAAAGCAATGCACGTCTCTGACAGCTGTAGCAAATTAAGGTTCTCAGGCACTGCCTGCCAAAGGGTATTCTATAAGGAGTCAAATGGCAAAAGGGACTGTCAACTGGACTTGTCATTTGAAGCCAAAAGGCTCCTCTCCAAACTCTTTCCTTGGAAGCAAAACATGGGTTTCATATAGAAGTGAAGTGCTGCCTAACTCTGGTGGGCAATTCAACCTGCCTGGTTTGAGGAAAATTACTTGAAGTGAAAAGCAGGCACTGGTTTACTGTCAGCAATGCTGAGAAAACCTTACTTGCACATAACTCCAGATGGGTGATCACTGGGTGATCACTGTGAGTGGGATGATGTGGGCTTCAATCTTGATACACTGAGAAAGTTTGTGGCACTGAAAATCAGGAGGTACAAGCTGAACCTCAAGGCATCCCAAGTTTGAAAGCCTCAGGCTTTACCTTCAGGATGTTTAAATGGCAAGAAGATTGTAAGAATGTTCTAAGGAAAGGGGAGCAGCCAACAACAACTGATTGTCTCATGAAGTGAAACTCGCTTCCAAAAGGACAACAGCCACCTGTGCAGGAGCTATTCCTAAGAAGCAGGCTGAACCACCCAGACATTGCAAACATTGCCCCTTCCTCCCCAGGCAACACTGTTTCCCCCAACAGAACATAGGTGAGGGGGATGAGACAGAGAATAGAGAGGGAATGCCTCTCGCTCTCTGAATGTGCCCTCATGTGCACTTACTTCTCCAAGGAGGGAACATAATGTATTCAGAGATGTATACCTAGAATATGTGTGCAAATAAAACAAGCAACAAAATATGACTGCACAAAAAATGTCCCTGCTGGGGTAAGCACGGAACAGTGGGAAGCACGAATGACAGGATTTATTCACATCACAAGTCGCAACTGATGGGGCTCAGCTGTTATGGTTATGTGTAACATAGTAATAAGCACCTGTGGAGAAGAGAACTCTTGCTGTGCTGACAGGGTCATACACCTTTTCCACCTGCAGTACACAATAAGAACCAGCAGGCATATGCCTCCATCACTATTTACTTTCTAAGGGTTCAGTGCTATTTTCTTTTTGCTGCCTCTTGTTCTAAAGTAGTTTATTCTTCTCCATCAAAATGGGCATCTAACACAACTTCCAGACTTCCAGTGCTACACCACCACCAGTTTTGTTTCTGTAATGTCTTTGATAAATTTTCCCTAGTGAAACCCTAGTTATTCTCTGAAAAAGTGGAGCACAGGATAGTACCATGTCCCTTTATAGCAAATGCCAAGTTAATTCATTATCTGATAATCAAGGCCTTTTTTCTTAAGTTCTTACCAACACTATCACAATTGTGCCTTGTGCTATATTTAACACTCAGCACAGGAAACAGTGTTCTACACATTGCTGGTACTATCAAAAACCCATGCTTAGCACACATGCAAAAACACCACTTGCATTTGGGGAGCCTTTGAGGAACACATATCACTTCAATCTGTTCAGAAGGATATCAATCCAGCAGCAGTAGCTGACATTTTTGGGAAGATTAGACAGCAGGGAGTGTACCGTAAATGGGGGGGCAGTGGGGAGTAACATCAAAAACATCCTGAAGCAAAAAAGCAAAACACAAAGTCTTCAGGGGGAGTGCTAAGAAACATAAATAGTTATGAGTAAGTCACTTGTACAAAAATCAGGAAGATTAATATTTCACAGTCCAATTATTCCAACTGCAGTTATGTCCTTTTACTTAAGATCTTACTAGCATCTCTTGAGGTTTTTTTTCTCTTCAGTTTTTAATTTCTATAAAATTAAATTTCTATAATATTAATGTGTATTCCTATCAAATCTCAATTTTTATATTTTTCTTTCCTTCTCTCTTCAAAAGTGGGAGCAAACAGTGATGATGCTGCATATATGCTATGCTCTGATCTGGGGACAACTTCTTTCTAAAAATAAAAAAAATCCATCACAGTGGAAACACTGTTGATGGTTTTTTGTTTTGTTTTTGTTTGTTTTTTGGTTTTGACTTTTTTTTTAAGATATGCAAAAACTCCTTACAATGGGAAAAAATTTGCATTGACACCTTCATATTTCTTATTAAATACCATAAAATAAATATTGTGAAAACTAACCTGTGAAAGTTTTGTGCTAACCACAGTTGAACCAATTAAACTGCTAATAGAATCAGTAAAGTGCCAAAATACTGAACACTTACCCTTGTCAAAAAACACAGATCAGGCACTGCATTTGCTAGAGGGAGAGATCCAGTCAGCACCAAGACAAATTGTGGTGCGCTTGCCCCAGGCCAGTACCTATTTTGTCATACCAGATTCTATCCTAATCTGTTAACAATTTCGTGCTGAGGCGAAGTTGCTTCACAGAGTAACTGCTGCTGTATGACTCTATAGACTCTGTGCTAATGGCTATTAGGGGAAGTTTCCTTTTCTTTTGCTGGCACAAGCACTGTCAGTCAGTGTCTATCATCAGCTGGAACTGACATGTCAGAGTGTAGATAAATGAAATAAATAGTATACTGGTATTATTTTAAATTCCATGTCATTTTGGAAACCCACAAATTGTCAAGGGACATTGTTATTTAACCCCATTTTCTTTTGTCATGTTGGATATCACAGGAGCACAGGCTGTGCACCACATTTAACTGATAGGCATTGAAATCTTCTGCAGGCAAGTGGAGCAGCAAGAGTGAAGCAGGTTTTGAATTATAGAGCAGATATTCTGGGGAGCTCTGCAGATACTGGAAATCTCCACATGAAAGCTGAAATGATCTTTTTCAAGACAGTGCCGTGAGTATGGACTCCTTTGCCCTCCCATTCTTTTACTGCTACATGAAACATATGAAAAAAAAGCTGGGTTTTGACATAGTTTTTACCCCTCACTCTTCTATCTCATTTGCTCTGCTATCTCAGTTACAGCTCAGTCTGCAGTAAGGTTGGGTGGTCTGAGGTGAAATAATGTGTCAGTATCAGGGACAAGCACTTCTGCTGCAGATTAAATCCTATAGGACCTTCTGGTTAAATCCTGAGTTTGACTGAGAATAATCAAAAGGTGTGTATCCATACTGGACATCAACTGCAACTGATGATAAACCAGAAAGTTTCCCCCTTTTTTCCCTATTACGTCCATATTGAACCACTAACCACTACAGTCTAAGTGATTCTTTCATAATTTCACCTGTATATGCCACAGCCCTGAAATGTGACTACAAAATGGTAAGCTTTAGTTATTATTTACAATAGCATTTTGGGGCACTTTCCTCTTAGATTACAAACAGGTAATACTTTATGTTGTACTACCCTGTCAAACTTCCTAACAACTTAGCAAAACATCATTAGCTTTACCACCTTTCTTATATGGCTTCCCTGTTTTTTCCTTTCCCACATTTGAAAGTGATTTTTAGTTACCTGAATATTTGCTACATTCCCCTTTATCTCATCTCCTCTCAATAACTGTCATTTTGCTCTCCCTGAAGTTTATTTCTCACTGCCCATCTGGTACCTCTCCTTGGAGAATTTGGAACCTTTCTCCTATCAGATCCTGACTTTCAGTACAGGTTCATCCCTAGAGAATAATAAATACAGACAAGAATTCTTTAGAATAAAACATTTTTCAATTCAAAAAAACCAAAAAATATTTAGTGAGAATATTTTTTAAAATGTACATACTCTTCCATCACAGTTACATGCAATACATTCTTTGCATCAATGGTGGCATCTGTGAGGCCACCTTTCTTTGGAATTCAAATTTTATGTCCATATTAACTTGAAAAATTTCGTTTAATAATAGAAACACTCCTACTACATTAAACAGTTCTCTCAGTGCTCCTTTCACAGTGCCTTCTGGCTTGACCTTATAAAGCACAATTCATAGCCTGGCTAGTGTACAGCAGCAGAGTAGCTGAGACAGTGGCTCTGAAAATCCCTGAAGTATTCACTGTGCAACATTCTTCCCTCTTCCTGGCTGGACTTCTAGCAATACAGGCCTACAAAGATTTGTTCCAGCATCACTGTTGTTATTTCACCCTTCCCCACAGATCAGGCAGCAGAATAAACAAGAGCAGGCAGCAGAACAAGCAGCAGAGCACACTACAGAACTGGGTCTCACAGCCTGACAAGTCAGTGCCAGACGACTGAGAGTGTGTTGTTAGAAAGAGCAGCCCAAAGATGTTCATCCTGGTCTGTGTACAGACAGGATGAGTAATGCTGTGTACTCAAGGGCCTTCTGCCCAATGAAACCGGCTGTGAAATTTGGCCATCCCGACCACTGCCACTCCAGAACCCAGGTGGGACAGGAACGTTGGGAAAGCCATGTCCTCCACAACCCCCCCTGGAGAATGCAACTCAGACAAATCAGCACATACCCTCCCACACCAATGTCCACTGAGTATTTTGCCACTTCCAGCAACAACCATAAGAACCCTAATGTGCCAAAAGAAGAGAGCAGAAGGCATTAACAAATGCTCTAGGCCATCCATGGGCTTGTTTCAGATGAGACTCCTGTGAAATCCCAGAATCACACCACAAAGTTCCCATTAACTTGCTTTCAGTGTGAATTCCTTGCAACTGTAGCACTCAACATTGTATTTTCAATAAGTCTGCATGTATATAGCTCCTAAATTCCACTTCCCTAGTCTAACTCCTCTTCATACTGCCCGTGCTCCTAACATATAGTTAGTACTGATCTTTGATATTCCACATGGACTGCAATTCAAGTAGCTTTAAGACTGAAGCCCTGCAATTCCAAAGAGTTGCCATGTGTCAAAAAACAGCAGCTCGATATTTTTGCAGATTTAAACATATAAACAACTATTTTCTTAACGATAGAAATTGTTTGCAATTTCCATGTAGGTTTCGTTTGTTTTAAAGACAAACAAACAAAATTTTAAGCTTAGAAGCTTAAAATTACCACACACCCGTATCGTACACAAGAAAAGTATTTTGGCAGACAAAGGAATCTATTTTCACAGAATGTACTTTATATTTAATGTGATGTGTTACCCTGGTGTGCTTCATATCAACAATATTAATACCTTCTGAAAGCAGCATCATTTTTTTTCTTACAAACCAGACAAATGTCTGCAAGGGGGCAAGAAATATCGACCGCACCTCCACCTCCTCATTCCAACACACATATTTGGGGTAGTCCTTTAAAAAAATACTGGCATATACTACTCCTATAGAAACACCTGTATTTAACAAAGACACGATCTTCAGTTAACATTTTTGTAATACTTCGGCTCTCTTACAGCTGATGTTCTTAACTTAATCCAGAAACTTTTCATTACGGGAAAGTTTCTGCAAATTTAGTAACATACTGATATTTTAACATACAAATGAATATGCAGTAATGGATTGAAAGGAAATCAGTAAGCAACCATGAAAAACAAAAACCCCAAATAATTCAGATTTTTTTTTAGAAAATAACCATCTTTATTCTTTAGCTTTGACTAGAGGTGCCACTATTTAGTTTTACTCTGCATATGTGTGTGAGCATGTATACACTTATAGATAAACTGCATTATTCAATATCCCTTGCAAATGAAGACCAGGATTCTCACCCACCTAGTACTCTCCATACCCATCCCCATGGAAACGCAGTACTACGGATTGTCCTTGACAAGGCGATTCAGCTAGAGACGAGGAAAGACAGACAGGTTACCAGACAAGCAGCATATTAAGGAACTAGAGATAAATTAAAGCCCTCTCATGCAGATGCTCCTACAGCTGTATGAATCCCAGTTAATCTTCCTTAGCCCACGATAGTATGCCTCACCCCAGACACAGAAAGCTAAGGTCAGTGAACTGTCCCAGAGAGGAATGGACAAAGGAGAACTTCATAAAGCTGCCATTTTCATTCCTCTTCTCAGCCTGTGTTCTCTGATCTTCCCAATCAGCTATCTATCAATCTGAAGTACAGCAAACATACTTCAGTGGGATGTTTTTGGTGAATGTCAAAACAACCGAAATAACACAAAAGCTTTTTAAAAATGGAAATTCACCTAATTCACAATTAGAATTCAGAAAGATGATTAGGTGGTGCACATTTGGAAAAGACAGAATAGTTCTTCCCCATTTTTAAAATAATGTGTTTTGAATTTTAAAAATGTCACTTTGTTCTGACTTTTTCATAATAAAAGAGTTTCAAATACTATTATTCAGTTATTCTGTGGATAGTATCATTCAGATATCTGATGCTTCTCTTCTCTCCCTTGAGCATTTTCTCTCTTCAAAAGCAGCAGATGGAAGACATCTCCCCTGTGGGGAGTTTGTGGCACAGTCAAACCCCAGACTTGGTTCGCATACTTGGCGCAGACCCTGTGGCTGTGTCTGAATTTGTGAGATCTGCTTGCACCAAGAGCAGATCAGTAGCCTGAACTAGACAATGCTGAAGGCCTACACCTCCACAGCATGTAGTTCTATGGCTTTGCTTCAGGGAAGACAGTGTGATTCCCTGCACCAAGCATTCCCACACTGCACAGAGTCTGAACCTGTCTGCTTGTGTGATTCACTGGTTCAGAAATATTGACTTAGTTACTTACAAAAGGAATCTAGCTCACACACCAAAACCAGCCTGTAAACCATAGTGTGATAAGGGAGGAGGAGTAGGCTTGCTCCAAAGCTGTAGCTTCTGATTAGGAATTCTTCCTCTTTTAAAACAAATTGCTGGGCCAGAAGACTTGTGCATGGGGTTTTGAAAATTTCCCTTGAAGTAACATTAGAAGTTCAGTGTATCATACACCCACTTCATTTCGAGACGTATTCTGGATTGGTATACTTAAAATATAGCTTTATAAAGCATTCCCAATAGGACTGTAGTTTGCACCAGTTAGTTTGAAATACCTTTGAACATAACTGATTTAATTCTCCATAGCACTGCATTGGTTCATGGTGGTATCACTCCAGGAATTTCATCAGCTGTGGTCCAAGAAGACGGACAGGGTAATGGAACAAGGAGACAAAAGCTACACCTTTGTAGCTATGGCCTGAAATGCTACCAGAGGATGGTCAGGTTTTTTTCAGCAGTAGAAAATCGGTACAGAGTAACCTAGGGATTCTCTCACGAAAACACAAACACATTTTCTCAGACTTTGCTGCTGCCTAGCAGATGTCTGTGCTTTGATTAATTCCTCCTTCCCTTACCATGCTTTCGAATGAAACCAAAGCGCTACCAAGCTGCTCTCCTCATAGATACATGTAGCTTGGATTTACCTTCTGGGCTGAGCAGCAGGAGTGACAGTCTGTGGGCAGAGAACTGTCAGCAGACAGTCCTCTCCTAAAGCCCTCTTTTGCATTGATGCACCACCACCTGAATTACAGACTAAATCTGTTTCTGATGTGTGACTGTAAGTGATTTAAAATTAAATACATCAAAAGCAGAACTACTGCTTTTAAAGTAACAACTAGTTCTCAAAACCAAGTATTTATTCTTGAGGAAAAAAAGAAGAGTGACCGTGAAACCCTAATCTTTCAAAATAACTAGAATATAAAATCATTGGCATATCCATTAATTCAGGACTTCAAAACTTGCACGATTAAGTCATCTCAAGGGACTATCTCTGTAACTGAAATACTGGTTGATTTATAACAAATATCAAAATGCATTTAATTAAATTTCAATTGGAAGAAGATCCTCCAGTGGGAACCATAACAGTATAATTAAAAATTATACATTTGTACAATTAACAATTAAAAATTTTAATGTTGAGAGAAGAAACATTTCTTTTTAAGAAATTAAATGTTCAGTTTAGTTCTGCACATTTAATTGCAAATATGTGAAAAGACTAGGAGTGACCAACTTGATGCTTAGAGGGTAAGAGAAATGCAAGTGGAAATCTCCTTCAAAACAGTTCTAAAATTCATATTTAACCAAGATTTTACTGCTTAAAAAAGGCATACCTATGTTTTCTATAAATATTCCCTAACTGTGGAGCTGCCTTCCCATCCCTTTCCCTTCCAAAGAAAGCAAAGCAATCACCATTCATTTTCTGTTTGTTTGCTCACTTCTATCCTATGCCACTCTTACAGCTTTTACACTTTTATGTATTTTCTGTCTAAAGTACAAACATCCCGGAAAAGGTGCGAGTTAAATTCAGAAAGTATGTCATAGAGGGTCAAAAGGTGGACCACAAGAACCAAAAGTCAAGTAGTTCTCCCCACAAGCAGGGGTGGAAGAAGCAGATAATCAGGAGTTAGTTGTTGGAAGTTTAGCAGCCACTTACGCTCAGTCAAAAGAGGAAAAACACAAGCAAATACTGAGATTGTAAGATGACGGTTTTCTTTACAAACAAGGCTATGTAAATTTTTTACACAATTCTTTAGTATGCTCCTGAACATTTCAAGGTTGTTTCAAACCACACTGTAGGCTAAGGGTGCAAATTGCAGTTACTGTGGCACTATGTGTAAGTCAGACATTAAAAAGGCAGTATTTTATAACTTATAGCAAAACACAAAAATCTTCTAAAAATCTTGATTGACAGATGCTTATTTTTACTGAGAAAAACAGTTGCACAGATTCATTCCTAAAGCAGAAGGCAAATTATACATAACATTTTTGAGAGCTCTGAAACACAAATTGGAATGCACCAACACTTATAATCAAGGAACCTCCCCCTGAGCAAAAAAAAAAAAGCAAAGCTTTAGAGGGATTCAGTATGCTGATTATATCTGTGTAACTACAAAAGCAGATAAAACAAAAGCTCTGAATACAATCAATAGTTTATAAATCAAAGCAAAGCCTTACTTCAAAAACCAGACGGAGACTTGAGAAGAGCAGCTGATTTATAAAAAACATTATTTGAAATCAGCAAGAAATTAAAGCAAAGCATTTCTCTTTCTGCTATACAGGCAAAGCATGCACAGGCTCTAAGGCACATAATCAATTATGGAGAAAGCTGTAGCATCTGAAGTATTTCCTCCTTGCAAGAAACACTGAAGTTACAAAGATTCCCTTGAATGCAGCTCACTTCATTTCTGAACAGTGCCACCACAATCTGTGCCCAAGAAGGACTTAAACCACTCTACAAATATATTTAAGCTCCCCAGCACACTTAAAAAACTGGATCTCTAACTTTGCAAAAATACCAGTTAAGGCTCACATGGGACAGATCAACATCAGTTACACTCAATAGCTAGAAAATGAACAGACTAAGCTCAAATAACACTCAATAAACAAATAATTATAGTGATGCTATAAAAGCTACCAGCAGTTTCAGAGATTTTTGGCTGTACGCTGCCCAGCTAAACCCCAGAGCACAAACCAAGCAATGCAAAGCAATAAAAAGACCCAATGTCATTAGATTTGGTCATCTGCACTCTGTGATCAGGACAGATTTTTCAAAATTGCATTCTGAATGTCTTCAGTCTGTCTGTACAGGTACAGGTGAATATTAGATCATACCTTTCACATACTGCATATAACTCGAGTAGGATGTTAAAGATCAGATTTTTGGTTCCTAAGTTATGGGATGTAGAATGAGAGGTGTTTTACTGGAGCTTGTTTTTCAGTGAAAGCTTAGCCTTTCTTGAAAATCAAGTCCCTTAAATTTCTTCCTCTCTTCTTCTCTCTTTGCATATCTCAAAATTTAAAGATCCAAAAGTCTTGATCAAATAGAGTTTTTACTCTCTATTGTTAATTACTACAATATCAGCTCTTGTCAAACTCCATCAAAATGGGTTATATTCAGCACACTATACCAGAATATTTGCACTTTTTTTTCTATCTTAAAGTTATACTACAAATATCCAAGTAAAAGAAAATGCTGTGCTGAAGTAAACTATATGAATTGCCTCTACTCTGTGTAGCTGAGAAGTTTCTCCAATAATCTTCTCAAAAGTCATCAATGACTCCAACTTCTTCAAAACCCTTAACAGTAAGATATTTGTTTACAAGCAGGTAGAAATTCCCAGATTTATTATTTAATCAGGAGAACATAAAGGCAAGTTTGTAAAAGATCAAAGAAACAGAGATGCAGTAAGAAAAAAGTGAGCTACATAAATTGGAGAAACATTTTAAAATTTTTATTATATGCCTGTTACATTTGTGTTTATGCAATTGTAGCAACCAAAATCCCAACCAAACTCTTTGAGAGCATGCAAGTATTTTATCTAAGGAGATCAAATTTTCTATTCAATAAAGCACAAGTGACTCATTTTGACTTCCTGGTTAACACTACTACAACCCCAAAACAACCTAATAAAAATAAAAACATGGCTTCTAAATTTAATTAGGACCCTGATTCTCACATCTGAGATTGACAGGGGCTTTGCCCTTCAATAAAGTAAGAGCATAACAAAAGCCATTCAGCTTAACCCACAACACTTTGGTATGAATGTATGTGACCTAATATGAGTGACACAAAATTCACCTACTTCGGTATCTTATTATTACACGCTACATCAGATACAGCAAGCATAACAGAATCTGCCACTTGGAAGGAACAAAAAATGGTAAGAGCAATGGCATTGATTTTAATTAGCAGGCTGGGTATTTCTAAGATGTCTCTGACTTCCCAGTGCCAATTATCCTGATATGTACTATTTAATCAAGCCACTGAAAGTGGATCCTTAAGGGCAATTATATAATTCAGTAACTCAAGCTAAGTTACCTTCAAGTCAGTGAAAATATTCCTCTTCCCCACAGGGAGATCTTTCTTAAGCTTGGACAAGTGCTTATATTAAAATACACTGTATAGGATTCAACATTTTACTTAGGATAGCCTTCCCAGAGCACCAACAATTTATTCTTAACATTTGTTTTGTGGTTTCTTTTACTCATTCCCTTCACCAGCCTGTGTGTTTGCAGGTCATCAGCTAACAGTACATATGCTGTAACACTGCACAAAGAAACAACTTCACCCTTCACCTCTGCTCCTCCTGTTTTTCTACCTTCTGCTAACGCACCGATCCATCCTACAATACGTGCAAGCAATAACTACACACACCTGTTGTCACGAGAGGCTTTGTGCTGGCACATCCAGAAAGGAAGTCACGGCAACTGATGCATTTCAGAGAGCATTGGTAACGTTTCAGAGAAGTGTGGCCAGTAACATTTACCTCATCTAATACTAGGTCTAACCATGCAGTTAACAATTCCCACTCCATTTCATGTTTCCAAATGTTGCCAAAGGAAAAGGAACTATGGAGGTGTCATTACAGTACTGCCCTCTGGAAATAAATTTCACCTTTCATAAGCAAAATGCTTATTCACTCAAATACTGCTAAATAAATACTGTGTCTATTACCTTTTTCACCAATATGGATTTTAAACCTGATTATCCCACATTTTGCTTAAGTAGAAGCAAAAATCTATCTTGCTTTTTTTAAGAAAAATATTAGTTTCAGATTCTCCAATATATTAATTTAATTTTCTTCTTCTGGTGATCTTTTCCAGCAAAATTCTCAACCTGAGTTAATTAAAAATCATCTGCCTCCCTTAAGGCTTTCACTCAGTCTCCTGAGCATTAGAGCACTGAGTGCATTCCTTTATATTGACTCTGGAGCACCTGGTATTGTTAATTGTCTGCCAGAGACCAAGGAATTCATTGGCATATTGCAAAGATATCAGGTACCCTAGCATAGAAATTTATTGTGCATACATATATAAAAAAATCAAAATGCTCCTGCATGAACCATGCTTTTTCCATGCCAGCCCAAACCCACGTGTGTAAAGAGGGTGACATACAGAAAGTATTCCTGCTGTACACTCTGCTCTTGCTGCTGTTATTCTGTAGGATTATAATTTTCCTCCTTCCGCTCTCCGAATTTGGATTTTCACACACATCAAGCTTGGCAGACGTTTAAACTTTTAAACTTAAAATTGAGTATTTAAAACATTTCCAGTGAATTGTTTAAACAACAGCTAGCAACTTATCTCAACAGCTTTTTCATGCAGCCTTCACTAAAAAAATCAATCTCAGAATTAAATTTCACCCTTTTTTTTCTTTTGAAGTGCACATAATCAAAATCTGCAATCAGCATTACAATAGTTTGTCAAGGCTGCATCCTGGGCTGTCTGTAACAGACTTTGAAGCTTACACATACCTCCCCCACTTTGATCAGGGTACCTCCCCTGCCTATTCTTTGTATTGTTCCTCCTTTTTCCCCTCCCCTCCATATTTCAGTTTAGTGACTAACAGTTGTGAAGTGACAGACTTTAGGCTTGGAAAGTAAATTCCATGATGGACTATGGTCCATGTAACACTTGGGATGGGCAGGAGTTTTTGGAACAATGAAAGTTTGGGGTCTTTTCTCTTCCCTCCATGCTCCTGTCTGTAGAAATAGTCTTATTCTTCAAAGAGTGCAAGTTGCTGTTGTATCAAGGACTCATAACATGAATTTTTGTTGCTCGTCTGCTTGTTCAAAAACCCTGTTAAATCTGAACTTCAGTATTATTTGAAAAATTAATTCCCTGGCCTAACCATGCAAAAATAATTGGATTTATGTAGAGTAAAGTTGATGATGGTACAAGTGTTATCAAAAGGAACTACAAGAACATTTAATTCTATACCATGTAGTATCTCCTGTACTTTCATTGTGTCCTCTCTTAGCTCTTCTGTAAGGCAAACTCTCTAATGAAAGCTCTCATTATTATCTATTAGCTCCCATCCCTATCAGAAGCAATGACTATTTCAGGCAAGAAAGCACCTTCAGACTGACAGTGGAATTACGAGACGACTACATTTCATCATAATCTTTACATCCTCCACTGCCTACCTTGCACAGGCACAGTTTTTGATGAGGCATCTTCCTATCAATTTCCCATGAGTTTTCAAACTCAGTACAGCACACCTGGCTAGGTCCCTCTATCCAGGTGGCATTGACCAGCATTTGTCAAAAGGGCAAAAAGCAGAAAAAAAGAGGGAAAAAAATTAAAACAAAACAAAAAAAACCCCAGTCCAGTCAGAGCTTGAAATAAACCATTACCTACATCCTTGCAGACACCTTTGACTTCACCTAATTGAAATCCTTCTGTTGCTTCTGAACACCTTGCCATTAATTTCTAAATTATTGTTTAATAAGCTAATGAATAGAAGCCCTTTAATATGAAGCCCCACATGCTTCTAACCAGAGGTGAAAATTCACAGTTTTTTCCTACTTATTAATTTAGTTGCAGTTTCTAATCTATAGCACTTCTTTATTTCTAACCTCCTGATAACATCATGACCTTTTCTTCAAATTCTTTTTATTAATGAGACTTTTTTTTCCCCAAATGCTTTTGGAAATTGAAACCATTAATACTATGGAGTTAGGCAGAGAAAATAGCAAAAAGGTTCAAGACTAGAAATTTAACTCTGACACATGGAGTATGTGTTATGGCTAGATGTTATGGCTACTGTTTTTTTAAATATTTAAACAAACACTAATGGATTAATTGAAATTGGATACAATTCCTTAATAATACAATCCTCCAGAACACTGGTTTTGTTCTTTCTTCATTTGCTAAACGGAGATGCAACATTTACCCAACTTCTCTGGAGGGCACCATCACACCTGCAAGTGAAAAGTGCTATAGGAGATATACATAATGGATGCATCTTAATTTCTTCTTTGTTGCTAGAGATAATGGCATTAAAAATTGAAAACATACTTTAATTTAAACATAAGGTAAGATGATTCCGAATCTATTATAATTTATCATCCTATTGATTAAGGTCTAATATAACAAATAGCTAAAAATATTTATTATTATGTTAACAAAACAATGGCATGCAAATACTCCTCAGAATAACCAAAACATATATGAAACACTGCAGCCTGTAGAAAATCAGCTGAACTCCAAATCACATCAACAAGTTTTGCTAGAAATGGTTATCTTCTGAACCATGAACTACCTCATCACATATTCTCTTATTCAAATTATTCAGGCATGCCTAAGAAAATTTTATCTTCTTCGAACATAAGAGATATATTTTTTGCATGCACATTTAAGCTTCTATAGGAGAAAATACAACAATTGAAACTATTTCAAGAACTTACTTTAAGCTACAGTAGCATCATTTTCTGGCTCTGTGTAGGCCTAAATAAATAATTTTCTACACATCTGTGACTCAGTCACAGATCTTTTCCACCTTTAGTAAGCAAAAACAGCTATCAACATTTGAATAAAGAAGCAAAATAAAAATGCTTTAGTAGTCTTCCCAAATGGCTGAAATTACCTTCCCAAATGTAACAACAACATGAATCACAAACTGGGCCCAAATTTTTCAAATAGTGCACATTAAGATGATCATTAACATTTTTTCTGTGATGGATTGAGTTCTCCCTACCAAAACATTTATATTACAAGGGCCTTAAGGTTGGTAGGTATGTTTGTTGCTTTTCTTAAAATTAAGAAAACATATCACCTACGGAAAAATCAGTGTGCTTGCACATGTATGTGTATAAAAAACCTGAACTTTTCAACAGTCTCACATGCTGCTTTGCTGCCCTATCACTAAGAATCAGAAGTCTCTGTGCAACTTTTCTCAGCAAATCTGCCAGTTTCATTATTTATTCTCACACAGTTTTTAAAGGAAATCCAGTAATAATCTAATACTAAGAAAAGTGATCATTTAACCCTATTTTTCTGCCTGGCCTGATCTTTAAAAATCAGTATTCAATCCATTAAATACATGCCCTCCTATTGCTCAAGAGCTCCCTTTCCTCAAGAGCTTCCATTGAGTGAACTCTCTGAAAACCTTTTAAATCCAAGTGCAGTATAGCAACTTGATCACCATAATTCACGTTTGTCAGATCCTTCAAGGCCCTCTGCTCGATTTGTATGGAGTGACTTTGCCTCCAAAATCAGGTGGATTCCTCCCCAGTATTCCTGGTTTGAGTATGACTATTTTCTTTACCAACTTCATTATTCTTTGAGTACAGAAGTCAGTCTTCCTTGTGCGCAGCTTGCCCACTCCTGCACCCCGTTTTAGAAACCAGCATCACATGTCAAATCCATTAATTTTCCTGGTATCAAGAACAATTTAGGAGACAATTTTCATGCCACAGTTCAAACACTTAATTTTTTAGTTCCTGTAGAACCTGTGAGCAATTGCCATCTGGTTCTGGAGACTAATTTCTCTTTACTGATTTAGTCTAAAACTTACTCTTGACACTTCCAATTAAGGCAGCCCTCACACAGTGAGAGACTGATGTGAAAACTCTTCTAAACTCTCCCACTATAAAAAAAAAGCCAATGCAAAAAATTTCTTTTGCAGTTATTAACTGACTTTATCTTCCTGCAGTGCTCCTTTTTCATCCTCCTCCTCAGATAGCACACTCAGAAACTCTCCAGAAAGCTTCCTCTTGATATCTCTGCTCAAAATTCTGGTTATTTGCTTTGTTGTTGGTTTTTTTTGTTTTTTTTTTTTTAATTACTCCCCCATCCTTAGCAATTTAGTTGTACTAATTCACTGGCAAGTTCCATCACCCATGTTACAGAAAACCAAAGGAAGTAATCAAAACTGAGTTGATAGTCATTCCACAAAGAAACTTCATTTTCCTGTCAAATCCTAGTAATAGACTGCTACTTCTCTTACCCTAAACATTCTGATGACCAGAAAAATAGTTAACACTAAGGGCATCCTTATTGCCATCTGAATTGATACAAATGGGATAATTTACACCTCCAGAGCATCCTTACAGCTTTTCTGCAAATTCAGCAAACACGACGCAATTGGTTTGGTTCTAACCACATTTTCCAAAGCTTTCTCCATAAAGCACCTCAATTTGTTTTCATCATAAACAGCCAAAATTGTGGCCAAATGTTTTGCTCAGATTTTCAAAATCAAAGGGGATATGCCTGCAGGAACTCCTTCTTTTATGAAAATAATCACATTCCAAGAAAATGCCAAAAATATTTCAGAAATGAGTAATCTACTATCACTGACTTACAGAAAGGCACCATCACCTACACAGGAGCTTTCAAATGACTGGAATAAGATACAATCCTGTATTCATGGAACATCCTGAAGTCTTCCAGAGCTGATGGTAAGATGAATAAGAGCAATAACGAATGATGCACTGCTATTTTTTCATTACTGAGTAATTCGCTTTAGAAGTCATTAGGTAATTTGGGTTTAAAATGAGATGCTGAGCTGCTGTTGCTGCTATTATTTTTTTAAGTTCCAGATTCCTGACTTCAGCTGGTTGTTATGTAATACTGTAAAAGCAGATCCCTCTGGTTGCCAAGAATAGTTTTACTGAGTATACAGTTAACTAAGCAAGAGAACCCAGGGGTTCTGCAAATTACATACTGCTGTTTATTTTTTATTATTTCTCCAGTAAACGTGATTATTTCACCAATAAACCTTATTAACTGATGTCCAGTACAATACCAAGAAAAAAAAACCTGCAAGCAATACTTGCTTGTGCTCTTGATTGCGTACCATAATGTTCTGCTACATTACCTGCTGCAGAAAATTAAATTATATGCTTCCTTTAATTTTCTCACCGGCCAACACTGGAAATAAGGCTATTATATGAAAGACGTTCATTTTTATCAAAGGTTATTATTAAGTACAGATTGGCAAAAGAAACTGCAATTACCATTTTATTGGCTTTCATTAGCAAAAAAACCAGAAGACTATCTATTACTACTATGGATTCTAAGGCTCAGTTCAGTAACTTTGCTCTTTAAACTTGCGAACAGGCAACATAAATTTATCGATGTAAATTCAGTTACAGCATCAGCTTCCCTCAAGCCAAACATTTTGATTCCACCACACAAAGGGCTTGAGAAAGCTCTTGTAGAACACCTCCAACAGCAGGTAGCACAGCAGCTCATCAAAGAGGGAAGGAGCCAGAG
The DNA here is from genome assembly GCF_017639235.1 of Corvus kubaryi. Taxonomy (NCBI): domain Eukaryota; kingdom Metazoa; phylum Chordata; class Aves; order Passeriformes; family Corvidae; genus Corvus; species Corvus kubaryi. The sequence goes on from NW_024581137.1 coordinate 14,652,658, forward strand.
ACCTTTGCAAGCAATGACAGTTCTCAAAGAAAACTCCCGGACCACCCTCTGCAAAAGGATTCTTTCTTTGGATCTACCTGATCCTCATTCAGATAAAGAACTGAAAAGCAAGGGTAAAATACAAACAGGCCCGTCCTTTCTGAGGTTAAGCTCTTCCATGTCATGTAAATCAAACTGAGCCCCTGTACGCAAACGAAACTCAAATCAAAGGTCACTCTGCTGATATTTGGATCTCTCATTGTTCAGTGCAGGAAAAATGAACTTATATCACTTTTGCAAAATGGAGGTATGGAGAAGAATGTTGGTCCTCCAAAGGGATATGTTTAAAAAATCTTTTATAATGGTAAAGCAAAAAAGAAAAAAAAAGTAAATTATCAACTCTAACACTGTGACATAACCAATATAAAATGAATCATATTAAATATATAAGCATTTTAATTACAAATGTATGTGTAATCTTACAACAAGAAGGGAAAAAAACTGGAAGAGCCAAGTGCAGCACAGCAGGACAGAGCTGCTCTGTTTGATCAATATGGAAAATTACATTAATAGCAGAATAAAGACCCGACAGATAAAACCGCATTCAAGAAGCTGCACTATTTTTAAAACACCTGTTTACTCTTCTATCTAAATTGATAGATCTTTAAAGAACTAGCATCTCAGATCCCTAAGGTGACCAAAGTAGTGCTAAATACATCACTCCATCAGTGCAAATGAAAACTGTTTCTCAATGACATTTTTGAGTTTCTAATTTTTTGAAGGAGCAGGTTTCAAGTGTGTAACAAACAGCTCCACCTACTGTCCCACAAGCAGAAAAAGCATTTCCCAAACCTACATTTCCAGGCTGTGGCAAGTACAAGAGATTTCTTATCATGCCCTTCCACCCTGCCCCTTTGCAATGAAGCACTATGTCTGAAAACATGAATATCAAAGTAAGAAGAAGAAGAGAACCAGTCACGTAAAATCCCACTCTGAAGCTCTTCAGATGTCCTTTAGGCAAGTGAAGGTCCCCAGTCCAGTCAGAAAAAGCGTAAGAAACCCACTGAGACACAGACTCCCCACTCAGCTCCTGACACAGAGCACTGGAAGAGAAGGGAAAGATGCTCCCCAGCAGGTCTTGCTGTCTTGCATAAATAGCTGACTCTCACCACCCTCGTCTGTATCCCAGTGAGTACCTGTGTGAAAAACACTAAATCAAAGCCTGACACAACCTGTTGTGGATTTTTTTTCTGAATTTTGAATGTGCAAGATTCTTGTGTCTGAGAAGGAGTGTATCCAGCAACAGGACAGGACAGCCAGCTTGAGCTTGGATCTTCTCTACTGACATGAGGAGCAATGCTGTACCAAGCCCTACCAAATCAAGGGGCAAAATGTACATGATCAGTTCCTACAGTCTCACAGTAGCTCAGCTGTTTTGATGCATTGGTCAGATTTTACTCAGCTTTCTTTGAGTAAGAGTCTCCTTTGTAAACAAATTATTATCAAGGGAGAAGAAAGAAAGACTGTACTTCCCTTTCAAGAATCACAAAAACATTCAAATACTACAGTGATAGGGTACTTAGAAAAGCACAATTTGTAATCTTTGAGCCCCAAACTATGGTTTGTAACTCACATAATTCTTCAAAGAGGAAAGTTAAATTTATTTAACTTTACATTTTAAAAGTTGCCTGTTTTAAGTAACCAGTAACTTAACATAAACAAAATTGACCCAAATACTACTTACATGCTCTATAGGACAGTCAGTTCTTATGCTCCAAATTAAACTAGTATAGTTTACCCACAACTCCTACCCCAATCAGCAGGCTTTAAGCACATTTGAAAAAACTTAGCTACAACTTGCTTGTGAAAAAAGCAGAGCACAACTCGTCTGTCCAGCTCTTTGGGAAACATCATGAGACTTCCCAATTACAGCCTCCTGGCAGCATTCACCATCCTCAGGTGGGATAATACCACTAGATTTGTAACCATAACTAGATGTTTGAAACTACTGTGACTTAAGATGAATAAAATATGTTCCGTTCAAAAAGGAAAAATATTTGTGAATTTCTTGTGGGGTTTTTTTGCTTGATTTTTTTTTTTTAATGATGTAAAATTAGGATGATTCAAATAAATCACACTGAAGTTAACTTTTGCTCATGTGAAGCAACTGATGTGAAGAGTCACATCAACTGATTGTAATACAGCTGCTAGATGGAAAAGTTGTGTTGGGAATTTGAAAATAACCCAGTTTCATTTGCTTGTACGGGGTAACACTGGAGTAACAATGTTAGAAGAAAGAGTGCACAGAGCAGAAGTCAGAGTAGCAGCATACGGCTTCTCTTTCACACAGTCTTACCACCTTCCCCCAAAGCCTCAGGCTGGATTACAAGGCACACTTCTTCACCCTAATGTTAACTGCTCCTAAAAATGTCACCTGCCAAATGTGAAGCCATCAAAAGCAAGGCTTACAGCCCAGAATGCAAACCAGCAATGAATACGCCAAGATCCTTATCCTAGCAATCTTTCTCTGTCTCACTCTGATTGGAACCTGCTTTAGCTCCTAAATTTAGGACCTGTCAGTGTATCAAGTAGATGGCACTACAAGCTTTGGCTGAGTAGCAGTGGGGTGCACACTCAGTAGGAGCATATTTCAGTAGAAGCACAGTTTACAAGGATGCATACACTAACAAAACCTAATTCTTAGGAAAAAGCAGTGGAACCTTTTTGCCCTTTGCATGGGATGCTGGCCAGATGAGTAAGTGCAGTTACACATGGCACATTGCTGCCAAAACCTTCAAAACCAGAAAATGCAACTTTAAGACTGTCATTTTTCATAAATACAGACTTAGTCAATAAATATGAAAACTTCTCCTATGAAGAGGAATTTATATTGAATGCCTTGTATGACATCTTTGTCCTTAATTATTAGGATAGTAAGTGGAAATGTGTCCATTTCAAGGAAGTTACCGTTTTTCCCCTTTCCCAGCAGTGAAAACATGGTTGGCTGAAGCCAGGCTTCACCAGGCACTCACAAGGACTGTTATGCCTTGACTTATGCCTTGCTACAACAGCACTCTCCTTACCTGGAGATAGATACCTATCTAACCCCTGTCAAGGACACTGAAACACTTGAGAACTGTGTTGATAGGTGGAAGCCGGACACCTTCCAGCACGTTCATCAACACTACACTGAGGAGTGAGTCCAAGCTGACTTTAAGAGAGGGTGCCCAGTACCATTCACACATGCAGGGCAGCACATACCCCCCCCCAAAAGTGGTGCCCACAAATGAATTGGTGCACTGACACTAAATTCCATGCAAATTCTGCTACTTTACAAACAGAGATACCTGAATTAGCTGTAACACTGGGCAGCTCTACCTGAGCTGATGTAAGTGCAGTGGACCTGCAATTCTCCTGATTCCATCTTGTTTTGATTTCCACATCCAATAAGACAGAAAAGCTACAGTTATTCAGTCACTTCTGCTCCTTAATATTTGTGTCACAGACCACTGCCAGATAAAAGCTTGGCAAATTCAGCAAAAAACGCCAACAATTTAACAACAGCTCTAAGGAAGCCGAACAGGTTTAGGGCATTTGCTTTTGGGACCAAGACTTTCACAGAGCACATCTCCAAGTCACTGCATGTGTGATCAAGTTTCCTTAATGTGTGCCCTGAACCGTGAACTATCACCTTTGCTGCAGCAGAGTAAACAAATGGATTGTCCTCCTTTTGAAAAGTACAGTTAGAAAACACTCAAGATCCAGGGGCATGATGTATCAGCGTCTAGCAAGAAAGTTCACATAACCTGTCTCTTATAGCCCTTTGAAGCCTTAAGTGATTAATGCAAACCCAGGCAAAGCCTTAGCATCACTGTAACAAAAATATCTGTTGCAATAAAACTAATTTTATTAGTTAGCAATTTTATGCTTTGCATGTGTCTCAGTTTGAGTAAATTGGGTCAATCCTCATTTCGTTCTTTCTTATGGATATACTAGGTAAATTCTGTATTTCTATAGATTAATAAAATGTAAAAAACTGTAAAATCCTGGAAAACACTGTGTTTAAAAGTCAGTGAAACATACAGTCAGACTCACAAAACATACTTAAACATTAATCCTCTATTTTTTGTAATGTCTTCTTTTGCTCAGTACAATAAAGCAACACAGTAAAGGTGCCTTAACACTGAGTTTAGGTCGGTTTTATGAGAGAATTTAAGAATCAGAAAGAACAGCTATCACATTCCAATAGATTTCATATTTACTTTCATTATAGACTTTTATTCTCATATATTGCAACATGATTAGATGCATAAATCCAACAGTCTCAAAAATGTAAAAATATAAGATAAAAAATGTGATGGAAAAAGAAAACATACTCAGCATCAAGAACAGTGTGCATAAAATCACTTAGTTTGGCACTTTATTATTAAAAGAAAGAATGAAAGCTCTGCTGTACTGAAAAAAGTAGCTGTACAGATGCCAAGTCTTAATGGCTCCATATGTCTCATCAACTAAAAATCCTGAGTTTATTAAATTCCAGAGGGGAAAAAGAAGTTCATAGCAGAAGTCAAAGTCATGCCTTTTTCCTCCCAAGAAAAAGACCACCCTGGCTGCCTCTAGACATGCCATCCTAAGAAGGGTCAGAGTACAGGCTAACCCAATATCTAGATAAGGTCCATTAGAGCATGAGGGTGAACTTCTCTACGTTTCCTCAACACAAGTATCACTCCTGATTTAAAAAAAAAAAAAGCTTTCCCCCAATTCCTTACAAATGCAATGGGGATACATTAGAACACATTAAAGAAATTAAATTCCAACATGTGGGCATGATGGGGATTTGGGCCATTACAGAATTTTGTGTTTTTCTCAATACAAAGCAGCAATTTCAGAACAATTCGTAAATTTTAAAAAAGCCTGTTCTGTGATATAGTGGGGATACTCAGCGGGGTGTAGTGCTGTAAGTTCATATAAACAGCCAGCTGTCAACAACCATCATTTGCTCTCGGCCTGGATAAGAAGGACTAATTGCCTGGGAAAGACCAGTACACAGATTACCAACAGACTCCATGCCTAGTGATCACTGACACTATGAAGTTATGTCGTGATAGGACCACAGTTTGCATCTTACCAGTGTGTTTCAGAATACAGTGAAATACCACTTGTACTTCACAGGTTAAAGAAAAGTTCTGGGCACTGTTCTGTTTCTCACAGTGGTTAGGTAAGAAAACATTGCCCCTCTTTTGGTGCTGGATACCTTAAAACTTCATCTGGCTAATTTTCAGTATCAAGACATTTTACTACCGGGAGCCTTAGCTGCAATTGCTTGCAACCTTGGTTACTGCAGATATATTAAGACTGAAGAGATAATGTGAAACAAAAGAGACTAAATTAAATGTTTCATTAAGTATTCTTAGATCTTTGTATTTTATTAAACCAAACTCTAAGCTTTTGTGGCTGATGAACAAAAGGATATTAATTATAAAAAGCATGTAGGTCAAAATTTGACGCTTTTCTTCCCAAGTAATACGACCATACAATATCTGACAATATCTGAGCATCTTGTATTCACCTGTATTTTTCCTGCCCTTTTTTTTTTTAATTTCAAGACTGTTTTTACTCAAAATTCAAAACATGGAATTTCAAACAATTTTTGAATACCAATTTTCTCAGTTATCTTCAGTGTCCTACATCCTGTCTTTTGTCCTACTAAAGGGCAGCTAACTAAAAGTGCTTTGAGCAACAGAAGCAAAGATCAAGGCAGCTGAGATGTCTGTCTTGGTGCTTCACCTGACACATTGAGACAGAGAAATTTATGCTTTTTGAGAACGTGTGTCAGGCAGCCAGTCACCCTAGGTTATACAAGGTGAATTATGGCAAATTGCGGAGAGAAGGGTCTTCATGAGAACATTTAGTTCATACCTCCTGCCAAGGCTGAATCGCTTACATCTATACAGCTCCTAGTGAATATTTCCTCATTCCAAAACACTGCTAGAAATGGAGATTCTAAAATTTTTGCAAGTAAGCACTACAAGCTCACTACCCCTCAGTGTTTAACGGTGCTTCTCAGTGTGAACCCTCACTTCAACTTAAACACATTAATTCATATCCTAACACCTGCTGTTTATCCCCTCTCTCTTATTCCAGTAGTTTTTTACTTATTCGGTCTGTGCAGTACATCTCAGCCTGACTGTGCTAGGCTGCAGGACCTCTGAGGTATTTCAGACTCATTCTTCGGTGCACACCGCATTTATTTCGCCTGTCTAATTGAGGTTTCTCTGTGTTACAGAGCTGCTGTTCAACAAGCATTCAGGCTAACAGCTGTGGGAGCTGTACACCTACTGAAAGAGCTCCCGCCACTTTCACCATACATCAGAAATGGTCAAATGAGGACACGGGAAGACCACACATGCCCATGTTTTCTAATTCAATACACTTTGACCTTCCTTCTTCTCATGTGACAGTCAGCGATCATTCATCCTTTCCTGAGGAGTTCATGCCACTGCCTTTCACACCTTACTAGGCATCTGTCAAAACAAGCTTTTTTATCTAAGAAACTGTGTAAAGTAGTAGCTTGCATGAGATGCCACAGGAGATACAGTCAAATAAGTTCAAATATTAGAGAAACTATCTGCTTTCTGTAACACTCAGGTCCATAACACACAAACTTTACACCACCGTCCTCTCTTTCTCCCCCACCCCACGTACTAAAGGCCACAATGAACAAGAAAATGCACAATAGATTTAAAATACTTACTTATTGTCTGTCCAAAGGCTAGTAGTACATGATAAACATTCAATGAGGTTGGAATTAGGACTATTTAACCTCTTTGACTCAAGTGTGCACATTATACACACATCCATCAGCTTAACAAGACTAATCTTTACAAAGGAAGACAGGCACAGACATGAGACGGTCTATTAAAAATTAATGTCATACTTTTTACAAAATTAACTATGGAAAGTTTTTTGAAATCCAACAAATCTTTCTGTAACTAATATTCATTACTTCTGCTATTCTACTATACCAACCATGAAATTAGCCTTTTTCCTATTTTTATGTACTCTAAGGATATTGCTTTATGTTTTGTACTACGCACCTCACTGACTCATTTGATCATCTTTTGAGCACACAGTGAAAACATTTCCTGAGTAAATCACACAGATAGGATTATTCTGAAGCAATTTCACCCAGGCTGAAACCACAAGACACAGAAGTTTCAGAGAAGAGGTCAAAAAGTACTCCACTTAACATGCAAAAGCTTTCCTGCAAATAGAAAGCAGTTTAGGGCTAACAAAGTAAGATCACCCATCAGGCATTGAAATCTGCTATAGAAATGAATGCTAGGTGAAAATAGATAACACTGAAAGACTACAATCTAAGTCAATGATGTGGTATCAGTCTTAAAGAGATGAAGTCCTCACAGCTACTTTCAATCTTAAATATTCAGAAATAATAACTCAAGATCTCTCCAAAGCCTTGAGTTCCTACTTATCCAAATTGATCCGATTTTTTCAGGAAAGACTACAGTATTCTAACTCATCAAAAGCAGCAATCAAGATGCATACACCCTATGTTACTTCATTCATTCAACATCTCAGCTGAGCAACTGAAAATTCTTATTAAAGATAATTAAAATACAGAATAGCATAGCACCAGAAATGGAGGAAATCTACATCAGGAAGTTGCAATCTTTTTACACTTTATTTTAGAAGGTATTCCTCAGGTAATTGACTGAGTTCAGGTTACTCTTATTTTTCTTGCACTGAAATTTCCTAAGAAGAATTCTTATTTTCACCCTGGTGAAATTTTCACCTGACATTGCAATGAAGAACACAAGTGTCATGAAATCTTGTATCACACCAAAATGGAATTAGGTTTTAACCTTTGGATGTATGAAAGTGCCTGCGATTCTTTAAAATTCATGTTCCCCACATTTTTTCATCTCCAGAGTTTGAATAAAACTTGCTTTAATAGTCTTAATGCTGCCTGAGTCTCGTCATACAGCAAACTACTACACAATGTCAATCAAAACCATGTATCTTTAATTTTTGATAGAGGTAAAACATTCAACAATAAAGTGGCAAAGATGAAAAGTTTTTCCTTTGCCTCTTACAAATCTACACCTATAATTACTCATGACAGCTTTAGTTAAATGAATTTCAACAAAGAAGGGCAAGCCATAAAGGCCTAATTAATTTTACAAATACTCAGCAGGATAAACTATGATTTCTCTGGAGAGTTAGAGAACCTGAAAGAACTCATCAAGAACGAGAATATGATGTGGTAACTTACAATTGTGGAAATTTTTTTCCATGAATTTTCATTCTGATTTAAACTTGCTCGAACCCACTTCAAATATTTCATTGAATTGTAGTTACAAAGTAAGCCAAGAATGTTGAAAGGTTACAGAGAAATTATTATTTTCCCACTTCATTTATCTTCACTTCTGAAACTAAATATTTCAATTGTGTATGTATACATATATATATATATATATATATATATATATATGTAGGGCAGAGTAGGACAACTAGTGGGTCTTACCAGTGTTCAGTTTTCTATTTTTCCAATATAGGGGAGTTTACTTGTATAGCTTCCAAAACCCAATATCTATATGGAATTTAGACTATTTAAAGTGAAAACAAGGAGAGGGGTACACTAGATAGCCAGAATTATTTAAAATTTATTCTGAAAATTAACCTGTCTTATTTCAAGATACTCCTCTTCTGCTTTCATTCAAAACTGATGAAAGAAACAAAGAATCTGCAGCATACATTAACATGGTATGTTCAAAGCACATACAAGTACCTATAAAATTCTAGCTATCCTGTACAAAGAGAAAAGCTTGGGGAAGGAAGAAATCTTATCAGAAACCTAAAGTAGTAAAAACTTCAATGCAAGTTACAAAAATACTCAAATTTGTGTTTTGCTCCAGAATTCCATGGTACATGATGTTCAGCATTTCAGGCCAGGTATATCAAGTGCATTTTCTGATACTGCACGTTATGCGAATGGAGTGAGATAAACCCACTAAATCCACTCAGCAGTCACCCATTTCACAATGAGAATGAATAGGATTACACAATATATACAGTTCTACTTTGTATGGAGGGGACATGTGATTCCCTGTGGACACAGACTGTTCTGCCAACAGAGGCAAACACAACAGTTATTATAATTAACTGCATTTTTTTCCCACTGGATGGATTTCTACACACATCAGCCCCCAACAAAAGGAAAATTGATTTTAGTACAACTGAATAAACACCATGCCAAAGAATAGGGTAAAATATTGCTATTTAAATAACAGCAGAGATTGGAAGTTACTGTGGGGATTTTTGTTGTTTGGTTGGGTTTTTTTTAATTTGCTTTAGAAGAACATTATGTTGTTTTCACATGCCTAAAGTATGTATCTCAGCCCAAGATGGTAAGTCTAGGCTCCACACCATCACTGAAAATACAGTATATATTAAGTAATCACAGTATGACTGTCAGTAAGGAAAAAACACACACACACAAGAAAAAATCAGCATGCCCTCATTTGATTAGCATGCCGACATTCTCATCATCTTTAAAATAGTGTAAGCTGTAGCCAATCACTCACAAGTGCATGTTACTCAGAACTTCCAGATACACAAGTATACAAAATTACTTCTGAAATTACACATTGCTTTGTCAACTCTTAAACTTGTAGTCATTTGCTGAATGACCTTGCAACCCTTTACAAGATAAATCTGGTCTTGCCATTATGAGACAAACATACAGCTCCATGAACCCTGAGTACATGGATATTGTTGTTGCCATACAGGAATAAACAATCTCTCAAATTTCATTATATAAACCACTTCTGGTGAGCTTCAAACTTCTTTCATTTCAAATTACTTGGAGAGAACAATGAAGTCTCATTTTATTTTCAACGGCCACTTTGTGGATAGTCTCCCCACCACCACATTAAATTTTCAAGAAATGCTGCTTCACTTTTAACATATAGAAATAAGCCTTAGGGCTTGCATTAATCTCCCAGACACAGTTTCACAGTGTTCTTTTATTAAGTATCACACAAGCATACACCGGCATCATTTTTTTCTGGTGGGGAAAAAAAAGAAAAAGTACTTTTATTGAAGGTATCCTCTTTTAATATAAATATGCTCAAACCTTTTTGGTCTGGCTATTTAGGGCTGAAAAACAGAGTTTTTCACTTCCATACAAATGAGTAAAAGATTGGCAACATCCAGGCAAGAAATATAGGTCTCTCATAGAAATAAACTTCAGCTATTCCTTATTAAAAGGACCTTTAAAAAGATTCTATTTATATAATCACACATTCAGTCAATTCAAATACGTTAAGTTACATTTATGAAGACATGGAAGCATGGAAATTTATCTGACTTGATAACAAAATGTAAGGCTTTTGTGACAATCCCTTTAAATTTATATACTAGAATATCTCTCAGAGAGATAGAGGGCATTTAATCATCTTTTATGAGAGCAGGCATTTTTCTCCATTATCAAGTAGGACAGCAACCAGTTTGGAGACCCAGAACAGACAAGAACCAGAAAGGGGGTCAGCTGGGGCACTGCTCAGGGCAATACCTACAACAGCGACAAGGCCAAGTTGCCTCAGCGCAGGATATGTAGCCCGGCTCCCACAGTGTGTCTAGATCAGCTTTTCTGATGCCCATTCCTTCCTTCCTCCTCTTGCACAAGAGACTATTACACAGGAGCTGTTCATTCTTTCAGGGTTGAAGAGGTCACACATTCATCTTCACAAAGTCCTTCCTGAATACATTTGGGCTTTAACTACATCAGCTTATTAACCTTAGTCTCCAGCTATGAAATGGGACCATTAATGAAATAAACAATAAAGGTTTCTTGGGTTCTCCATGGCTACAGTGACACAGACTGTATCTTTCCTGAGTAAGGCAGACACCATACTCAGCCATATCTCATGGAGATGAAAAACTACACCAGAGGCAAGACAGAGCCTAAAACAACTTTAAAGCAAGAACATACACAGATGGAATTACTTGTGAAATAGAAAACCCAATTAAATGATTTTTGATCAAACACAAGAGAGCAAAATCCTCTAAATAAAAATAGTAAAGATAGTGACATTTTAATTTTCCTGATCTTTTGTTGTGTTTAAGTGAGGGTTTATATGCTTTTTGTTCCACCATCTTCTATCAATATGTAAAGGCTGATTCTGCATTGACTTGCTTAGCTGTAGAGCCTTGTGCAACCAAAACAAGGTATTGTTGCTCTGTTTTGCTTCTGCACTGAACACTTGAGGATCTTCAGCCTTTTGAGTGCATTAGGTACAAACAAGTAAACCAGGAGTAATGCTCAACACTGGAACATGGAATACAACTCACTGGCACCTACATATAAAGCTTTGATTTTTCATGGAAATCTCCCATCCCTTGCATCATAAATAATTGAACTTTGCAGCTTGAAATATTAACCTCCTTACCTCTACTACCCAATGAAGTAGAAAAAAGATCACAGAGTTAGCATACTGATGCATACATCATATGTTAGCATAATGATTACTACAGTAGATAGTAGTCTTATGCCCCACAAAAACTATGAAACTTTGGCACTGTCATTAGCCCTTTTAAAAACTACTGAAAGTGTGTTGAACTTCACGCAAATACCATCTTAATAAGGCAAATATGATCATTTGAATTTGGGATGTTGCATGTTTTAAAATATTAACTTCAGAGGGAAAATGAGAGCTCCCATTATGTTTGGTAATAAGTTATCATACATTTTAGATAATGATTAGATGTCACCTTTTTTTGTTGTTTTTGGAAAACATAGCATGGAATGAAAACTTAGCTCTGCGTGGTGATACTTTTCATAACTGTGGAAAGCGAGCTGACTTGGAAGATGCCACACTTCCACAAAGTCAATGTAAGCCTCAAATATGGACTTTTCCATAGGACTGGGTCCAAATTTCTGCATGCAATTAATTTTAAACTGTTTTCCTAAATTAATGTAACATCTGCTCAGCTTGGGAGATAACCCTTTGCATATTTCCAAAATATTCATCCATAGTGCCGGCTGTTCCAGAAAGTGAAAAACAGACAGGGTAATGCACAGGTCTTAGATTACACAAGAATGAATTCAGCTGTAAAAAAAGCCTCTTCTAGGATTGCACTTTTATTTCTACATTTGCTGTTAAGAAATCTTTCGCTTCTTTCAGTAGAAAACATCCAAAATACCTAATAATTCAGAAATTATTCACATTACAAACTCAGGGGAAAAAAGCTATGGAATTGTAATTATGTATATTCAACAGTGCTAGCCTATTAGGTACATAACATGTATTTTTTAACATTGCTTAGTTGCAATTCCATTCTCTTGGGTAATCAAAAAAACACACATCTGAAAAATTTACCTGGGAGAACAGAATTAAAATCATTAATCATGGAAAATACTGCAAATTCTTTACAACATTTGTTTTGTTAACCAGCACATTATCCCATTGCTTCCTTCCACTACAGTTAGTCACTGCAAACCTTTGTCATTTGGGGATTTAGTCAAAAGATCACAGTTATGAAATTGAAGTTTAAAGTATTAAAAACATTAGTAAGTGTTGATTTTCTTATTCACAGAGCTGTGTTACACTACGATGTGTCCAGGAGGGTCTGTTTGAAACTGTTGTGTGTTTTGCACAGCTCACAACGTGTGCTCTCTCTGGCACTGAGGCCTTTTACAATGAGGACTATGCTGTACTAGGCACTGTACCTGTGTACAGTAGGAAGCTTTAAGTGTGCTTGTAACTGGCCTTGCCTGCCCTGACTGCTTAGGCAAAGCACTGAGAAACAAAGAGAATTAACTTGCCAAGACTCACACAACCACTTGGTCACAGGGCTCACAATGTTCCCCCAGCTCTCCCAAGACCAGAGCTGCCTTGTTTCTGGGTCACACTGTCCCCTTCTCACAGAGATTATCTTACCCAAGGAAGGAGCATTAGGAAGGAAATAGGTGCACAGAAGACAAACCCTGCAAGGACTTTAAAGCCTGGCAGTATCAGGCAAACAGTTGGGATCCTCTGCAGGCAATAATTTTTTTCCCTAATGAAAAAAGTCTATTTCAACTTCTGCCTGTGTCCTTAGCTCTAAATTTAATGAGGAAACAGCCTATTTTCTGCTGTTTTCCAAGTCTCTTTGACCTTATGATTACGTGCATTGCTCATTGCTTGCCATTATATAGAGTCTGAATAATGTATATCGATGCTAGATAGCTCCGAGTACACTATGTACCCAGAAATAATGAAAAGCTACTTTTTCTGTAACAGGAATCTTAGAAGTGGTTCAAAAGTCTTGAGAAGGAGAGGAGGAACACATAAAGCTGTCCCACAGTAATTCCATGCTTGCTCCATGTCCACATGGACCTAAATCACACGGGGATGCACAGGGCAGAAACAAGAAGACAAGAAATAAGACAAAAAGAAGTGCACATGGACCTTACGACAAAGATACTCCAGCTCACTTCCTCTCCTCCTCTGGAGCTCACAGGAAAGAGCCTGAGGGAGGATGGAGGGCCTCACCATTCACAGGCCTGAACTATCCTCCCACCCATGCAGCTCAGCACCGCACTTCAGTCCATAACATCTGCAACCTTAAGCTACAAAACCAGCTCCTCTCTGCCTGTCTTCACCTTTACAAAAGGCAGACTTCCTGATGCCTTTACCTTTTAGGAAATTCTGTCCCTTTTGGCTTCACCATATTCTTTTGCTTGCTCACTTTTTCTCCTGTACAACACACCTCTGAAGGGATGAGAGATTCACCACATACACTCTCACTGAATATATCTATATACCAGGACATGTGGTAAAACAGTAAAAAATATTCACTCCCCTTTATTCAAACCAGCGTACCCACTCTAAAGTCACTTCAGACTTGCATTTCCTTGTTCTTCCTCTATATCAAGCTGATGGCACACAACCCCCCCATTCCAATGTGGTTCCAAGGCATTTCAGTGAAAGCTGCTGTGCAACAGAGTGACAGCCTGACGTTTATCACTACTGCAACAACTGATCACAGAATTAAGTTAAATCCCTGATAACACTTTTCTTTCTGGTAGCCTCAAAATTAGATTCTTCTCCTCCCAATCAATATTACTATGAATACTTCAGACAGTTCCATGTGGGCTGACCCAGACAATGCTGAAATTCCCAGACTTACAGAAGCCTGAAAATGAAAACGGCTACCCATCTTAGAGAAAGGAAAAGCAAAAAAAAAAAAAAAAAAAAGAGATCTGCAGCTAAAACAGGCACAAGGTCTAAAATGAAACACTTTTGAAATTCTTTCAGCTTTAATAATCTTTATTCCACCATGTTTCTTTCTATGTTTCACAGTTAACAAATAAATTCAGGCCACAGAACAAATTGAAGCATTAAATATTAATTTTCAAAATACCAATTACTCCACTATCATGAGAGCTAGGTTAAAAAATTTATGTGATCATATAAAGGGAAAAAATGTTATGCATCAAAAATCCAAGGGAAAGTTAGCTTTTATGGTAGGTTTTTTATGGTTGGGGTTTTTTATGGTTTCTTTCTTTGGTATAAAAGCATCAAGCATTATATTACAAATTTTTACATTCTAGGCTTGACTCTATCTGCTTTTACATCCGTAATATGCTATGTCTCTAAAGGACGCCTATTTATGACACTTTCATTAGGAGGGTACAAATTTAGATACACTAGAAATTTAAGATTCAGGATATGCACAATTTCATAAACAAGCAGTGCTATTCAGGACCTTGAAATGAAAGCAGTACATAAAAATAGACCTGAAACAGACACAGGCAAAATAGGCTGCTTCTGCGAATGGCGTGCTGTAACTTCTCAGTGCGCACATACACATATTTAAAGAGGTAGAAAGAAACATACTTTCTGGCCTGTTTCAACCAGTTACTAAAAGAATTTGTATTTATACTTCCAAAGTCCAAAGGACAGAACCAACGTTATCATAACTCATCTCTCAGCCACATATTTTGCACTCTGTTCTACACTGTAGAAAACAATACCTTGGCAATGGTTGTTTCATTATTATGAAATTATTATGTTTCATTATTATGCAGAGGAATTATTATTTATAATTATAATTTATAATTATTATATATAAGCTGAGAGCTTGAGCTAAGGTTTGGCCACCTGCACTACGGAAAGCTCCTGTGCAACATCTGACAAGTCTCCTGGCCTCCACTTGTGTTCTGACCTGCACCCCCAGTTTTACCTGGCTATCATAAACTCTCAGGGATGTGTAAAAGGCTGCACAGACTAAAGACAAGAGCGTGCAGATGCTAATGCAATTGAAGATTAAGTGCATAATAAAGTGAAAGACATACACAGAAAATTCTGGTGTTTATCAAAGACTACAAAGCTTTAAAAGGAAACAGAAAAATGTAATGCGGACAGGGAAGCAGGTGCTAGCACAGAGAGGGGCCAAGTCCCTGCACAAATAACATGCAGCCAGCTCTTGACACTCAAAAAAAAGCATCCCGTAATTTCCAGACTGGAGAATTACATTGATTCAAACCGTTTTCTTTAAACCCACAGTGGTCTCCAGACAAACACCTATCACCTTCAGCAAGACGGAAAATAGGTCCCTGAGCCTAGCAAGAAGGCTGCTGAAAATACAGAAAACTGCTCTTATTTCCTGAGGCTATCAGTGTTAAAATGTCAGTTGTAAAGAATCATTTACACACAAACATGCATAATTTAATTATGTAGGGATCCTGATATCATTAACTATTAATTAAATCATGCAGGCAAGTGAATTGTGCTTGCAGGCAAGCTATCTTTCCCCAAATTATAATTAACTAAAATATTATCTAATAAAAGCTGCAGAAACAAAATGATCTGTGTTCACTGTTGCTGTGTTTTCCTATAGTCATAAAGGTATCCTTCATAATTCCAGCATACTAATTAGCATTATGGTGATATAGAAAGAAATCACCTGTTGCAAAGGCAACTTCATTGGGTTGGAGTAAAGCCAACACAAACTACAGGATCCATTCAAGACACAAAAATCTCAAAAAACAGTAAGGCAAAACTTTATTTTCCAAACTGGAGTTAAAGGGACTATAAAGACATCATCCTTCAATATTTTTCACAGTGGAATACATAGAGATCTAATTCACAGCAGAAGTCAAATGTGGTTTCAGAAGAAAGCTGTCTCTGTAGGACCTCCCAAAAAATTTTGAAATAGTTTGCAGCAAATGCACGTTTCATGAAATATGCAAGGACACAACCCATGCACACTCATTCTTTATGTGATGAAGTTACCAGTCAACACAACTCAATGGGAAAAGGAAGGAATACAAACACAATGAAGAACAATGAAGTGGAGGAAGGTTTTCCAGGGTAGTATTGAAAGTAATGTACTATTACACAGATTTGACTATCATACCCACAAAAAAACATTTTGAAGGCTAGTGGTAGATTGAGACTCCTCTATCTAAAAATCCCCAAAGAGTTTATGAAAGAGAAAAAAAGGAAGCACAAAGAATTCTGTGGGAAGAATGAACCCCTTTGTGAGCAAATCTTATGTTTAATAATGTAAAGAGAACATAAAGGTATATTGGATATCCCTTAGTATGTCTCAAAAAACATTCAAGTTAAAGAAAATCAGAGGCTAGAATTTGGTGAGAAAATTTAAGCACCAAAGTCTATAGCACAGTCAAATCCAGCATCCTTTTTAACTCTTCATGAGCCAGAAGACCTTGGCACCTGACTGCCATTTAGTATCTTTGTTCTTACTTATTTTGGTGTTAGGGTACTACATAATCCATATGATCCAGGGTCCCATCTTTTTAATGTATTCAGAGGTGCTGTGAAGGTGAGGAGACCCTTGAATGGCAATTCCGTTTTGGAGGGTCAGATTTCACTCAGATAAACATAATGTGATCACTTATAATCACTGCCTGCAATGGCAGGGAGCCTCACATTTGCGTTGAGCACAGCCTTCCATCAACTTCAACTACTCAAAATACACGGTCAGGCTTGGCCCTTCAAAGGCATTTAGACATTTAAGGAAATCAGTGGAAGTAAGGACTCAAGTATCTCCAAACGGTGTGGGACAAACTGATTTCCCAAAGGTCAGACATCAAAGTTTTCTGTATAAGCTCCACTTCACCTCTGGTCACAGGATTTTCCTTTTTTTCTGTGAGACCACTGGAGCAAACCAGGCTGTGTAAGACTAATGTAGGGACTGAGGAGTTCTCATGAGCATGAGGAACATGGAAGCAAAATTGCTTTTGTTCAGAGGGTTTCCCATATTACCTCACTAAATAATTCAGCATTTTGTCCATTTAAGGGAATGGGGTGATGTAGATTAGTCAGTCAGTTTTAAAAATAATACCCTTCAGTATCAGGCAACCCAGCTTCTAACAGAACAAAGAAATTGTGGCAACATTTAAATTCTTTTACTATGTCCTATTTAAGTGCAATCAACCTGCAGCAAAATCCAAGCTAATCAACTTCCCTTATGCAATTCACATTAAATGCATCTGAGAGAAAAAGCTGTTTTTATTACAGCAAGAACTAACTCTGAGCTTTTCAGTGACCTTCAAAACAAGCTTCTCTTTTACCTTTTAATGAAAACTCTACAAGCTAAATATTTAGATGCCATTTATAAAAACCATTAAAAATAAAGTCGAGCTAATCTGTGCTGCACAGTCTTGACATAAGAAATGTAGATGCTGAATGGATTGGCCAACTATAGTCAAAGAGGAGCTTTCAATGGACCTCTCAAAATGGAAAGAGATTAAAGTGGCACTACCAGCTGTTCACTGTTAATTAATGAGGTTGAAGAAAGAATATGTTTGTTTGCAGATGACAAAGGCAGTCAGAATAAACTCAGAATAATTGAGATTTGGTAAACTGTCTGAAAAGAAACCTCTGTGAAATTCAGCAAGGGACAAATCCAAGGCAGGAGACTTACACAGAGAGAATCGACTGTGCAAACACAGGATGAAGACAGTGGTGGAGCAGTCCCAGAAGAGTAGCAAAAGCTGAGTACAAGGCAACAATGTTTTCAATACTGCTGCAAAAACACAAAGCATTGACAAAGCAACAACCTGAAAAACACCTGAAATCCCCCTGCATTACACAGGTAAGGTCTCAGCTGAGCTTATCAAACCAAGGTAAGGTACTCTTTTTCAGGAATATAGGCACCAAGCAAATACAGTCAGCAGCAGCAACTGGAATGATCTGAGATTTAGGGGAAAAAAAATATAAAAAAGAATATCTACCTAATAAAAATTATTAAGCCTAGAAAAAAAGGCTGATTTCCAGAGGTCCCTTCTATGTCTCTTTATCTTTCTTAAAATGAAATGCTCACAATATGTGCTTGGCATGTTTTTAAAAGGCTGAAATTCATAGGCAGGGAAAGGAATAAAGAGAAAATGAGCAGATTGGGTAGGGGGGTGCAGAACTTAACAGACAGACCTGACCAGGGAAATTGAGGACAATCCTGATTCAAGGAGACTGACACTTGCTAATAACATTCCCCTATTTAAAAATGGGAATGTTTCCACATTAACTCCTTCCATAGCTGCTGTGGTTGCCACAGCACACAGACCAAGATCTTCTAGCTCCCAACTTTCAAACTATTTTGTGAAATAGGCATGGTTATTTCTTATTAATAGATCCTTTGCTTTGAAATGCATCATTCTTCAGAATAAAACTGCACATCCAAATGTATCTCATCAAAATTTCTTTTTTCCTCAGGTACATCCTGGAAGTTTATAATTTTTGAGGTGAAGAAAACGGAATTGTGGAATAGATACAGAAGCTTCTTCTCCTCTCTTAACAGAAATGGAAGGCATCCATCATCACTCACAGATTTAAGGTATCTCAAGGATTTTTCCTCTAAGAATACATCAGCTGTATGCTGACATGTACATCTGGGTAGTTTTCTATCTCTCATACTTAAACATCCAAGTAAAGCCTTAATCTCACTTCAAAAATTAGTTCAGCATCCAAGGATTAGGACTGTGCATATAGTGAGGAAAATGACTGAGCAGTTATGTAAAACAAACTAATTACAAAAAACAGTGTTTCACACAGAGGTAAACCGAGAAATGATTGATAAATTTTGTCTGATTTTCTGACTCCGAAAATGTCAGCATCAACCCTTGGGATCACTTCACACAGTAAAAATGAAAATTGTATTTACATTTGAAAAGTAACCCCTGTTTTGAAGCGGCAACATAAAAAGTTTATTACTTACATTTCAATATACTTTAAATGCAGAGACATGCAAACTAGTAGGAAGGCACTCCTTACACTGGGCAAAAGATTTTTTTCCCCATTTATCAAACGTCACACTGCATAACTTCAATGCATCTTTTTTCATTTCAGAGGTTTTGTATTCAATATTCCAAAGTGACACAAGATATAGTTGACCAACTTCAGATAACATTCCTAGACAGTCTAATTCAGAGTATCTTAAAGGCTGTACTTTTAACACCTTAGAATGTGTCCAGATTTCAAAATACACATGACTTCTAGGATGACTGGACTCAGCAATGAAGATTCTTTCACAGTAGTCTGTGAATTGCTATAATAACATTTCTTTCAGTTAACTTAATAATTGTGTTTGCAGATGGGTGAAAAATCAAATTTGTTTAGATGCATTTTTTCCAACTTGTTCACTGTTCTCTTTGCCATAGTAAAAGATATCCCTACTTTGATCCAGACAAATGAAGCATAATTTACAACTACAGCATGTTACAGGTGAGAGAAAATAAATAGGAAACATTTCATTACATACTGAAAAGCCAAATAAAAGGTGTATTCAAATTGGCAGACTAGTCTTTTAATTTTCATTGGAATAGCTATATTTGGAAATTTGAGTTTTGGTTTATTTTGTCTTTGTAGTCTCAAAAATATCCTAATTAATGCAATGAAACAATCATATTTAACTAGAAGGATTCAGCTGAGACATGACAGCAGACTTAGAACAGGCACATTTTGGAAACTGTCTAGGCTCAGCTTTGACGAATCAAATAATAAAAATTCAGCAGGCCACAATTGTAAATCTCAGCTATTTTATCTCTCTCTCTTGCACTGTTCTCAAATGAGCATCACTGAAAAATCTCCCTTGAAAATACCACATAGTAAAGCATATCCATCTGAAATTACTGCTTTTGTGCACAGTAAGGACTATCTTCAGGGAATAAACTATTTCCATTTAATTTCTTTATTTTAACACACGTTTTCCTTAACAAATTAACCCCTTACACACATAAGTTCTAGTCATTACTTTCAGCATTTTGGAACACTGCTGTCAACAAGCAAAATCAACCTGCTGCTGAATGCTTGAAGCATGAGGCAACAGGAACACAGACTGTACAGATGAAATCTTAATCACGGCATGGCCTACAGTTCTGAACGTATACAGAAAAGAAAGATAAAGTTTGGCAGCTCAACTAGCTGATATTATGTGCCCTTTTGATACAGCCCAGAGGCCAGGACCTAAAAGTACCAGTAGATTACAGGTTCAAAGCGATGGGCTGGATGATGAGTTCATCTGTGGCAATGAAAAAGGTAGCAGAAGGCAGGCCAAGCAAAGTTTGGGAGCTCCATTTTAGCTACAAAGAGGTAGTGGGAGTCCCACAAATATTTTGGTTTTTTTTCAGGGGTGAAGGCTGAGTTTGATCCAGAAAGGAGACAGGCCTAGGGTACAGATAGATCAACTCATTACCAGTAAAAGGACAGCAGTCCTACAATGAGACATACAGTATCAAAGAGCAAGGAACAGAGCTTATAGGATGCACAAGAAAAGACAAAACCAGCACATGAAAAAGAGAAATCCTCCGAAGTGAGTGCGAAAACAGCTAGGAAAAGAAAATGAACACAGATTTCTCCACTTTGTCAAGATTTCAAGACAAAAGATTTCTCTGGTTCTGAAGACTACAGTGATGGCAAAGAGGTGGTTTAATTAGTTCAGGGGAGGGGTGGAAATCACTCAGAATGCTAGGCCTATAGCCCTGCTATTTAAATTCTATTATCCACAGTTTACTGTATTCTTAAAATACAGAAAACTTTCAGAGTGAAAATATTCACTGCTATAACTGGAAGCTATTGGGGTAAGAGAAGAGACTAAAAAGGATGCTTCTTTGATAACTAGACAGAGCTGAGGGATAGCTGAACATTTTTTGTAACAGTGAAATGCAGGAAGCATTAGGAAGGAAAAGAATGAACACAATTAATACACCCAAATCTACCAAATGATGAAACAGTTAAAACATTCCACAATAATCCTTTGACTTCTCAGCTGAAGACTTGAGAACCCTTGTATAGGTAATGACCATATGGCAACAGTGGTAGTCCATAATAAAGGGTGAAAAGCACATAACCTGAAACGTAGTAGGGGCTTCATGATTGAATCTTTCCCGTTGCTTTAAAAAAAGTTGGAAAATAACCCCCAAAACAAAACGACAAAACCACCAACCTAACAAAATCAACCCCAAAAATATTTGAAATACAAGCGAGAGGGACAAAAAGTGTAACATTAAAAAGCTTTGTCTCTCTTCGGAACATTTTAGTTGTAGCACTAAAAGCCAGTTTTAACCCCAAATTTTTCCAGTGTAACTTAGTCATGCCAATGGGTATTTTTATTAGATTAAAAAGCATGCAAGAGGCATTTACAAGAATACATTTTGGCCACAGAATTGTAGTTATAAGAAAGGGTTCATAAAAGCAAAAAACTCTTCATTAATACTTAAAAGGAAAAAAACTCACCTCCCATCCAAACAACTGCTCTTTTTTAAAATTTATAAATAATAATGAACAAGACATTTTATTTATGAATAATAAGAGTCAGGACAGCTTTACAGTTGACATTACTGGAGAAGCTTAGTCGAAGCAAAACACATGAAAAATTAATTCTCCCTAAACATATCTCACTTAATACATCCATTTATGCATTATATTAAAGAAACATGCACAGATCTCTGAGCTTGTTCATATCATGTCTCAGCTTCAGAGTCAGGGCAAAGAAAATACTCAGAGGCAGTCCAGCTGGGTTCGACTGCTGTTCTGACCACATATTTTCAAAAATAAACATACATTGTAGGAGTCAGAGAATAATTAAGTGTCCAGATGCCCATTTAATTCTTGCCCTCTGGCAAGCTGATCACTCCTATGCCATGTGTTACATGGGCATGTTTCCACAGAGCTCGAGGCTAGGACCAACAACTCCCTCTAAGACAGACTGCTCAACAGAGGGCAACTACATTGTCATTGCCACTTATATTTAAATTTGAACTTGTGATCTTCAGGCAAAAAGCTTTATATCCTTGTCATCAATGTATTATCATTATTTCATTCTTTAAACATAGGAACCCTAATGGGAATGGCAAAGGCTGTTGAAAAAAATTGTGGAGGAAGGGGTCTGTAGAGTCATTGCCATGAATTGTGATGCACATAGTGTACCTTTCAGTTTTCTGTTCTTCTGCTGATGATATTCTTGTGATATCTATTGCTCTCAGTAATACAGATGATGTATGCATCCTGTCTTTTTCAGCTGAAATGATTAAAGAGCAAAAATGCCTCATATTTTACTAATTATCACAAAGTACAATCCTACCCAGTTACAGGGAGGGGTTTTATTTAGCTGCTGTATGGCTTTATTATTGGCAATTTAATTATTTGTCAGTAGTTTCATTCTTAAAGAGTGACAAATGTATATGATATTCTAAACTTCTATATTTTGCAATTAGTTTTAATGAGGCAGTGTTCCTAATTACAAAATGCTTTGCATAATTAAACCCCCAGAATGAGTGAATGTGACATTTGTACACATACCTATGTGTCACTGTCCTTTATATTACCACAGTACATGTAAGAGTACTACAGTAGGATGCTATTTCTTTACTTTGTTCTTTTCCATTATACTCATCTAGAGTGTAACACCATTTAGCTACTACCACTTCTGCTTTGCTTTTACTACAGTGGCTTGCAAATTCAAAACACATCCCTGGGCAACCTGTGCCAGTGCTTGGTCACCCTCAGAGTGAAAAAATTTTTCCTGATTTTCAGGGGGAAAACTTCCCGCATTTCAGTTGGTGCCCAGCACCTCTGGTCTTGTCACTGGGAAGCACTGAACAGAACCTGGTTCCATCCTCTCTTGTACCCGACCTTCAGGTATTTACGAAAAATTGGTTATTTCCCCTTGAGTCGAGTGTTCTCCAGGCTGAACAGTCCCAGCTCTCTCAGCCTTTCTCCATAGGAGACATGCTCTGGTTCCTTAATATTCTTCACTGGACTCCCTCCCGTATGCCCATATCTCTCCTGTACTGGGAAGCCCAGGACTGGACACAGCACTCTAAGTGCAGCTTCATCAGTGCTGAGGAGAAGGATGACCGCCTTAAAACTGCTGGCGGTGCTTTGGCTCATGCAGCCCAGAATAACATTAGCTTTTTCTTTTTTGCTGCAAGAGCACACTTCTGGCTCACATTCAACTTGGTGCTCACCAGGTCCTTTTCTGACAAGGTGCTTTCCAGCTGGGCAGCCCCCAGCATATGTTGGTGCCTGGGGCTGGTCCTCTCCAGAGGCAGGACTTTGTGCTTCCCCTTGGTGAACTATATCCCTACTCCAAGAAAGTATAAATGAAGAACATGGAGTCTATTATGTTGTTTTGAATTCCTGTATAGCCATCTTGACCACACACTGAAATTTAATAAAAGTTACTTCCAACATGAAAATTTAACAGTAGCCTTTCAGCTAAATGGAACTGAAAAATAAACAGCTTGATTTAATACCGTGCTTAATAAACTTCATTTCCTCTCCTTAGAGAGGATTCATAATGCTTTATAGAACAGTCAAAAACGATCCATTACTTTGTAATACAAGATCATACACTTCTCTATACAGATATAGAGAAAAATTACACTGTTTCTGATGTGTCCGAGGAGCAACTACAGAAACAAAATGTCACTGCTTCTAGGTCAAAAAACACGATATATTAGACCCATAAATTATGCCTACACATATCAAATTTGTACTGTATTGATGAAATACAGAAATTTGTCTCTTCCTAATCAATTTTAAAATGTAGGAAATGTCTTTATCTTAGCAAAATCGGAGGAACTCAGAGACCAACAAATTTTTGTGAACAGAATCAATGGCAAGCCACAGGGTATGAAGGACAAACTTACGAAACAGAAAGAAACTTGAATGAATCACTGTGCTGAAGAAGCACTTCTTAACAGATACAGCATAATCCCAAGATTGGCTGTGTCTAAGAGCATCTGAATACTCTTATCTAGGAGAAAAAAAATCTGGATCTGCCTGCATTTAGTAGGTTATTGTAAGATGTTTCTCTCAGAGCAGTATTTTTGATGTGGGTTGAGACTGTTAGCAGGTTTCAAAACTATTTAAGAAAGAGGTAAAGTCCAGATTGCATAGAATTAATTAGGTGACCAGAAGGGTTAGACTCCAACAGAGAGGACAGCAGTTTTGTTTAGCCTAAAGTGAAAGCTAAGCTATTCCACTGCCCTATTTGGTAATCACTGACAGGCCTGGCAGCAAGAACACCCCAGCACCCCAATAGCACCAGGAGACCTCCCTCCAGTACTGCTCCTTGCCCAGGAGCCATAGGAAAACACCTGGGGAGCTGGCACTGCTAGGGTGGAGAGGACACAGAGCAGGCTCTCACTGCTCACAGAGAAGTTTCCCTACACTCTGTGTGATTTCAAAGGAGATGGTTTTGATGCTATTTTTAACTGCATATAATAGTGCAGAAAGAACTGAGGTAAATGAAAGCAAAATCATGGGATTTTTTAGGAATGAGATATTGTTGAATGAACATTGCCTTGTTCCACAGCCTCATTTGACCCTAGATGCAGTAGAACCTGCAAACTTGATAAAAAAAAGTGTTCATTACAGTACACATTGCATAATAAAAAAAACCACCCACAAGAAACAATCTGCAACAAAATATATTGAGTCAACAGCAGTCCAAATTCGCAGGCTCAACTAAGGAAGTAATAAGAGACAAAACAGAAGCTTTGATTTTCACAAGGACCACAGAAAATGTCAGGACGTTGACAAAAACAAGTAATTCACATTCATTAAGAAAAAAAATCTTAATGAATTGGCTACTGTAAACCTAGGAGAAATGTTTCCTGTTAACCTTTAAAACAAAT
Source organism: Corvus kubaryi (assembly GCF_017639235.1). Lineage (NCBI taxonomy): Eukaryota > Metazoa > Chordata > Aves > Passeriformes > Corvidae > Corvus > Corvus kubaryi. The sequence goes on from NW_024581137.1 coordinate 14,677,808, forward strand.
GAAATCCAGTCAAAAATTTGCCAAGCATTTGCCACCCATTCTTCCATTTCTGAATTTCCATAATTACTGCTACTGTAGAAACAGCTTCCTTTCTAACTTTTTTTTGGTAAACATTATTTTGCATGCTACAATACTAAAACAATTTACAAAAAAGTACTCTTATTTAAAAGGACTTTTTATTGTATGCTCTACCATTCATGTCTGCATTTTGTTATCACAGTACTCCTAGATATTTTGCAACCTGCAGGGCACATGTCTAAAACACATTCCCACTTTGTGCTTACCCTTCTTTGCAATTATCTGTCATTTCCATCATTTCAGCTCCTCTAACTTATGCCATCTCCTCAAAGATGATTTGCTATCAGCTATGAGAGTACCACCTCACTCTCCAAATACTGTCACCATATGAAGATTGTGCATTAATTGCTGGGCCAACTCAACTGGGCCAGCAGGGTACTGGAATCAAACACATCAGAGCTAAACCACCTGGCTCACGTGAGTTGTTTGACTGGAAACATGCATAAACTTTTAAGAGTTGCAAGAGAAGCCATGAGTATTTGTTTGGAGAATGCTGGTTAACAGAGGCAAATTCATTACCTACACTTTAGTGATCTTGGGGCCAATCTTGACCTCATGAGAGAGCATTTATGGCTGATGCGTCAAAGGAAAGTCATAGCATCTTTTTCTTCTCTCCCTGAAGGGTAAAGGAGAGGGCTCATAGATACCAGCACCAGCTAAATCCTGAAAGAGGTTTCTTATTCCTCATTCACCCCATCCTCTCTATGCCCTCTGGTTAAAGAAGTATAATCTAAGTAACCACGATGGTTCTTCTGCACTACACTGCTGCAAGTCAGCAGCTCAAGGCAATCCTGAAGCCAGTGCCTTAAGCAGCCCGGTAGTGACACAAACTCAACAAGTTTTGCCAGGCAGAATTAAGGAGGGAACATGCTTCCCACTTGCCTTTCAGCACTGAGCACTAGCTGCAGAAATGAATGCTCTTTCTGGTCTTTGCCCTTCCCTTCCATGCCTTTCTCCTGGGGGGGTGGCTAAGAGAACACAACTGCACTCCAACAGCAGCAGCCGCCCCCTCCACCTGGCCTCTAATTTCTCCTCCTTTCCTCTAGAAGTACTAGTTAGTATGTCTGTAACATTTTAACCTCAAAATTTAAATTATATGATACAGAAACAAGTAGGTGTCATTATGACAACAAAAAAATAGTTCTGTATTTAACTGTATTCTTTTGTTGGGTTTCTTTCTTCTTAAAAAAAAAAAAAAGTTACATGGATTTCTTCTTCCCCAGCTACTGACTGGTTACTTCATGTTCAAACAAGATGGAGGCCTCAGTACTCAAATATTTATCTAACAATTAAATCTTGCAGCACTAAACCATAGTGTTAAATACTTTTCATTTTGTGTTCTATATAAATTCATTTAAACTCTTGAGACAGGGAGACAGGAGAGAATGCTGCCCTTTACTCTCAGACCTATACTAACACCCAGGGCTTCCTGAGGCACAAAAAAATTTTGGAGTTTTATGGAATTACAGCTAAAAATGATCTGAAGTCATCAACCAGGTCTAGCTAAACTATCTAGATCCTGAGATAATGGATAATAAAGAGTAAATATGTTACCTCAGTACTGAGAGTGTCTTTTCGAACTAAAATTTTAGTCAAGCATTAGTGCACACTTTGTTTCTTCTCCTTTAGAAAAAAAGGGGCAAAGTTGCTCCATTACTTATATTTAATGAATCATTTAAAGATACCCATTTTGTCTATTTATAATTGCAATGTTTAAATATAGTGCACTGATTGCTTCTTGTCTTTTTCACATATCACATGGCAACATCCGCAAGTTTATTTTGGGAAAAAAAAAAAAATCAATAGAACCTATAAATTCAGAATCCAAGTGCCTCTTAATTGAGGATGCTGATGCTGACTGATACTTAACAGGATTTCCAGTTTCAGTTTGGGTTCACTGGGGTCTGACCCCTCCAGTGGTTTCCAACAAGAATATAGCACAGGAAAGCAAAGGGGGAGCCCCCAAAGAGGCCCCCAAAGATGGGGAAGAAAAGAAAGGATAACCAGGGAGAGGACTGTAATATTGTGTGTGTAACCAGATGATACCAACTGCTTCCTTCTCCTCTTACTCCCTCAGTTTTGACAGTATTTCTACTCCAGCCTTTTTGGGGAGGGGCATTTCCTGTCAGCTGTACTGTCAGAACAGGGATGTCTGTCATTACACTTTGTGAGACCTGCAACACATGGTTCCCTATGTCTGGGAAGTTTTTTGAATCAAATGCTGCCTCTGGAGCTCCTTCCTAAGAGCTACTACTGCCACAAAAGAGAACAGCCGATGACAAGCAATACAGAATCAAGTTTTCTGCTGGACAAGACTGCTCCAAGGCTGTCTCTAGCTGCCAATGGGTCAGCAGGCTTATGCTCTGCTCACAAGAATGCCCTTTCCACACAGCTATCCCATTTCTCCACCTGTACTATTTCTAGCTGCAACCTCTCCCTTTCCATACCCTCGTAAGAACAACTTCTGCACTATTTAAAAGGCACAGAGTATTTCTTACTCTCACACTTCACATGCTACAAACTCACTGCCTTCCCAAAGGGTTCATCACAGTAAAACGTGAATCCAATCCAGTCCCTGGTGTTTGAGATGTAACACAGGTACACATAACCCTGACATCCTGAATGCACCAACTACTGAAAGAAACAAATGCACCAACAGTGGGAGCTGAGGAGAAAACCCCACTTCTGCAAGCAACTTTAATCCTGTCCCTACTCTAAAAATTTATTCAAAGCTATAGCAACCACAGGAAATTTTTAAACAGTCTCACCGCACACTCGGCTCTCCAGGTAAGAACCAGATACAGTGAAACACAAGTAAATAACAAATAAAACTAAGCAAGACAGTAAAGGTTCTATGTCTCAATTGAAAGTTTTGGTTGAAATAAGCTTGCCTTTTGTAGTTGAGCCATTACTTCATGGTGACTGCTAGATTCCATTTTGGCCTAAGTCAAAGCATTCTTCTGTCCAGATGATCACGTCCACAAAGCATCTCAGGCCATCTGCCCTCTGAGATCATGAAACAGGAGCTCATCTGGATGTTGGGCATGTAAAAGTATAACTTTCTCCTGACACTTAACAGGATATAAAGGCTTCTATTAGATTAAGGCATGTTTGTAACTGAATAGTGAGGTGAGCTTGTAGATGGTGCACTAGGAAAATGAGGATGTCGGGTACACTATGTCTGCTTGGTAGTTGTCCACATCCAGCATGTCAGTGCCCATCTCACAGAGGTGTTTGCCCTTCTTCCTGAGAGGTGATGGAGGACACTATATTCCCTTTAAGGGGTTGCAGCCATCCAATTTGATTGGAAAGGTAGATTTCAAACTACAAGGTCACTAACCAGTTGCTCTCAATATGGTGGCTGTGTACCAAAACATTGCTTCAACACTCCCTGTTCCAGTCCTTGCTTTTCAGCCCTCCTGAAGCAGCACACATGACTTGTTATATCCTCCTGAGTCACCCTCCTGAAGAACAAGATGCCCATCACTATCTGCAGCAACACCTGCCACTAAAGCAGCCCCCATTCCAAGGCACAGCTCATTCAGTATTCAGGGTGTGAGCAGACCAGAATAAAGTCAATGGTACAAAAAATAGTCACACTAAAATGGTGAGCCTCACTAGAGGGAGGATCAAGGGGCAAGGAGAGAATGAGTTAAATCCTTAAATTTCTTCTCTCAAATTAAACATTTGCTTCTTTGATTTAATGTTCTATCTATTTCTCCAAACAGAACAATACTATTGTCAACTCCATATAACTTTATAAGTATTTTATGAATTAAAAATTAATGCTGTACAATTTTCCAAACTGACAAATATGATGATTTGCAAGTGAGTGAAAGGGTCAAGCAATTTCCTAGTCGAGATTTTCTTTATTTCTCAGTGAGGTAAGCAACAATTGGAGGAAGGAAAGGCTTAAGCATGACATTTCAGAAGCCAGAAGCTGTTCTTGTAAAGCAGAACAGTACAATTCAAAACCAGGAAAACAACATATAATTACAGGTCAAAAAGTTGAAAACATTAAGGGGGGGCAAGGAACCAAAATATTAAGAGTCTAAAAGACCAACAAAATAGCAGAAACAACTAGAACGAACATATGTATATACGCAGAAAAAGTAGAAAATAATTAAGCAAACTGAAATCTGACAGGCCACCAAAACACTAGGATGAGCAAGATGTACTGTGCGCCTTTATATCTGGATGGACAAGAGTACTGAAATGGCCTGTTTTTTCCCTTGGGAAATAAATATGTCAGTTTTTAACTTTCAGAAGGAAAAATAAAATAAATTTGCAATCTTTTTTTAACAGTACTCATGTTTAATGAAAATAATTTGACAAGCCAGAGGGCTATCTGTTCAAATCACTGATTAGTTACACAAGACTACTTTAATTTTTCTTAAAATACCACTGCTACTTTTACATTTTTTAAAGATTTATCAGTGGAGAATGCTATCATTTCCAGACTTTGAAATCTGAAAGATTAGAGGCCATATACTGAAGGTTTTGGGAATTGCAGAATGAAAATAAAAATCAGTTCAGTCTTAGGGACAAGAAAAAAAGAATTAACTGAGAGATGTTCACATATAATAAAGAGTGTGCAGATCCTTTTGCCATTTGACAAGGTAATATTTTCATATCTGGTATAAAGAGTAGATGATTCATACACATCTCTGCTTACTAGTAGGTCTCCTTTAATTCCCTTTCTAAAGGGACTCCATCTAACAGGCATGCCAACTAGACTGTCCTTCAGAATAGACTGGTTTTCCTCAAGAAAAAGAGGGAAACAATGCAAAAGATATGAGTTTTTGCCAGACTATAGCTAGCCATAAATATGGACCAAATAATTCGGTACATGCTGTACAAAGTCGTACAGCTTTTCAAAACTGGGCATATTAAGAACATGGAGACATTATCAATATCTAGGCCACGTATTTGGAAATGGGGATAATCAGTTTAAATCTTTGTCAAACTTAAAAGGTATAGTCTAAAAATAAGATTACAGTAAAATGCATTACTGGCACAACAGCTGCCAGAAAGATTAAAAATGAGTGAAACAATTGGGCCTTTGACACAAACACATCAATCTGTAATGCTGACACTATCATGGAGAGACAAGGAGTCATTAGAAGAACCCGGTACAGATGCAAGAAAACCTGCATTCTAAAGAAATGCTTTTCCTTTGTTTAAACTATGCAGTTTAAACATAACTTGCATGTTTATTTAATTCGTGGTAACTTCCACAACTTGGTTATTTGAAAAGCTAATGCAGCAGGGGAGGTGAAGAAGGAAGACATGCATTTGGGACACACAGGGCTTTTTTCAGACTACTCTGATTTTAATGACTGTGACTTTTGGTATAATAAAGGATATAACCTCTTCCTACAAATCTTATATTTTTTTATTTTCTGTAGACAATCTTGGCTGCACTACCACTATGAACAGGTTAAGGTCTTTGAAGGAAGAGAGTCATCAGCTTGTTCATTCATGTGCTCTTTTTAAATAACCCATTTCCTCCCTATTCAACCATGTACTATAATTCACACCACCAATGCAAAATGATGAAAACAAAGTCTATAGTCACACTCTTTACTACACACAGGATTTTAAAAACCTATTTGATCTATTCCCAGCTGGGTTTTTTTCTGAGAAGTTTTAGTCCTCAGACAGAAAATATTCCATACCTTTGATCAAGTATGACAACCTTTGCTATTCATTTACTACTCTGTCATATTTTAAAGATAACTATAACATTAAGGAAGTGCATAATATTGAAAAGTGGATGTGGTAGTGATTCATGCATTTGAACTAGCCAAGTTTTCTGATTTGTTCTTTATTCCTTTACTAGTCTATTGCAAATATCCTATTAGATTCCTTCTAGACAGCCCAGTGCCACTGAGTACTGAACCAATTCCTAAGACATAAGCCCTTCTTTAATGGCAACAGCTGATTTATTAATTTAAAGGTTAAGGTTTTTAAGTTTTTTTTTCTTCTTCACCACATACAGTGCTTGGTACTTAGCAAAGTTTAATCCCATCTGTATTTAAATACTGAAACCATAAAGTCCCTTGTAAGTTTTCATAGTTGCTTTTGAATCACAAGAATCTTTCTCCATAATGAAAAAGTGTCACCATATTGCAAACTCCTGTCTAATATTTAAATGGGGCAAACACTCTTGAGTTTTTCACACATGAACTCCAATGCAAAAATATTTAAATTAACTGTGCTGCAGTCACATTATCCATCTATACTGTTTCCTTTTCATTTTAAGTATTAGATTTGCTGACTCCCTGGCAAACTTGTTTCTTGCTTATTATGTATTAATAGTTGTTATGCACTTACAAATTAAGGTTTTTTTTTTTTGTTATTTTGTCTTTAAAATGTCAGAGTTTACATCTTTTGCATTTTCTTCAGTGGATATTGCTTTCACTGATTGAAGGAAGCATTTTTATTTTCAACGGATCTTCCATTCAGCTTTCTGAGGCTTTTGTTTTTCTTTTTAGACTTTACCCTTAATTGGGACACATTTACTTGAGGCTCTAACTTTCAACGTTATTCATCCTGACTCCAAGCACCCTCCCTTTTAGCTGTTCCTTTTATTTCTTTTTTTAAATTAAAATCCTTTTTGTAACTCGAAACACTAGATGAAACAAAAGTAAAACAAGGGTACAGCAGTGCCACTACCTCCTCTGCTGAAATTGCTCTGCAAAGAAAAAAAGGTTTCTATATTCACAGCCATTGTTCCTCAGTCTCAGGCAAAAGACATGTAACATCTAGTCCAAAAAATTAACAAGCTTTAAAAACTCAGGGACACTGTTTAACTAGTGACGTAACTATGAAGACAAAACTTGCTTAGTCTTACCACAAATGCAAGTTAAACATATATTGTGTGCTTATAACACAACAGCTCCAGGATTACATATGGACTTGACTTTGCAATGCAAAGCATTTCTATCCATAATTAATAAAGATTACTGGAAATTTCAAGCCTTTCATCTTTTCTTTTTTTTCCCCCCTAAAGAATTTTATGTTGTGCACCCCTATAGTTAAGCTTGCTAAGTCATCCCCTCTAAATAATAGAATAAACTTCTTCAAGGTCAAGTGCAAGATCCTGCACGCAGTCGGGACAATCCCAAGCATAAATATAGGCTGGGCAAAGCATGAATTGAGAGCAACCCCTGCTGAGAAGGACTTGGGGGTGCTGCTGGATGAGAAGCTGGACATGACCTGGCAATGTGCACTCACAGCCCAGAAAGCCAAATGTGTCCTGGGCTGCATCCAAAGCAGCGTGGCCAGCAGGGCAAGGGAAGGGATTCTGTCCCTCTGCTCTGCTCTGCTCTGGTGAGACCCCACCTGCAGTGCTGCACCCAGCTCTGGGATCCCAGCCCAGGAAGGACAGAGACCTGTTGGAGAGAGTCCAGAGAAGAGCCATAAAGATGATCAGAGGGATGGAGCAACTCTGCTACAAAGACAGGCTGAGAGAGTTGGGGCTGTTCAGCCTGGATGAGAGAAGGCTCCAGGGAGACCTTAGAGCATTTTCCAGTACCTAGAGGGCCCACAAGAGAGGGACTTTTTATACAGGCATGGAGTGACAGGACAAGGGGGCAATGGCTTTAAACTGACAGAGATATTAAGAAGTTCTTTACTGTGAGGGTGGTGAGGCACTGGAACAGGTTGCCCAGAGAAGCTGTGGATGCCCCATCCCTGGAGGTGTTCAAGGCCAGGTTACATGGGGCTTTGAGCAACCTCATCTGGTAGAAGATGCCCCTGTGCACGGCACGGGGCTTGGATCTTTAAGGTCTTTTCCAACCCAAGCCATTCTATGACTCTTAAATTAGTACAGAATTGAAGTCATTGAATGGAAAAAAAATCCCAAGCACACCAAACACATGCAGGTTTGGTGTTGTTTGGCTAACTAAGTGAAATATGTTAGATCATTTTCTGCACTCTAATAGTTTACTTACTAATTAAAGGTTTGTTACCATACATACTGCTATTACTTAATTTTTCATTTTTGATGCAAATATAAAATTTAAAAGCTTCTGGATTGCTCACCCTTCCTAATGCTACTTCTTCAGCGATCTCTAGGGCTCAGTCTTGCCACATAAACTCTGATCTGATGCTTGTCTGGCATAAATAGTTCTTTTAGATCATAAAAGACTGAGTTCCTAAAAGACAGTTCTTTTGACACACAGTGGAACATAAATTCTTTTCTGCCAAGAAAAGATAAATCACAGAGGTTCAAATAACCAGTAACTGTGATACAGAAACACAGCTGGTTAGCAAGAAACAACCAAACCAACCAGGAACAATTCAACCCAATCCAAACTTGAGAAACGTGTTTTCATCTTCTTCCAGTAAGAAATAAATGCTTTTGCAGTAGGTCTTTGAGGCACTATGAATTTGTATTCCAGGATGACTTGTTGCAAGTCAACCTCACGTAAGTGACCATTTATACTTTGAGAATATTGATTATATGCAGCTGAAGAAAGCTGCTTGAGCTAAAAAGCTGGGGTTCAATAAATGAGAAAAAGGCCAGTACAAACTGACTTGCCAACGTTAAAGTAACATATGCCTAAGGTACCTTCACAACATCTTTTAAAATTCTGTTCCCTGTAATGAAAAATATAATCATTAACAACAATTAATTAGGCCTAAACCCAACTTGCATTAATGTTCTGAATCGTAAATATTTTTCACAATTGGTTGCTGTGAAAAGGATTGTCTGTCATATGCAGAGGATTAGGACGTCACACTGGAAGTGATCAGGAGCAGATGGATTTATAAGAACCACTGATCCTGCTTTTATGAAAAGGACATGAGCATATCTTTTCATACACTTTCCAGAATGCAGTAGCAGGAATCTTTTATGGCAATCTTTTTATTATTGATCCTTTTTAAATAAATTTTTTTAAAAAGTAGAGAACAAAACACAAATAGAGGGTAATAAGGATGTATCACTACTGAAACGCTCAGAGCAGCTCAGAAAGCCAAACTTACTGAGTCCTACTTCTGCAAACAGTTCACAGGAGGCTGTGCTGCGCCTACAAGTTGCACCTTGATTTAATCCTCATGCAATGGTATATACCATACCAGAGCAAACTGAACCTATCCAAGACCTCTTCTACACCTATCCTTAGAAACCCAACTCAAAAGCAACAAGCACTCCCCTGGATCAAAAGTACTTTCACAGCTCTCTACAACAGATTTAGTCTCAAGCAACTGTGCAGACAGGAAGGTTCTAGTTTAGAAGCACCAAGTAGCTTAGGTTGATAGGAGTTTTACTCTGTCTTGTCTTCTCAAAGCTGTTAGCAAGTTTGCAACTTGAAGCACTTCATGAAATGGACTGACTTTTGTCTTCACAATACATTTTTCTGTGAAATTAAGTCCTCAGTAAAATGAAAAAGGGGCAAATTGAGGTCTGGTAGCTCGCCTTCTTCCTCAGCCATTTTCGCACAGAGGTGATAACCAAGTAGCATCATTCCTCAAGGACCACCTCCCAATACCATGGCTCCTGAAAAGTCAGTCAGCCTGCAGACCCATACAAGAGCTGCATCTTGTCAGTGGGACTGGCTTTCCAGAGATGCAAAATATGAGACCTCCCTCTGACAGCTAATGGGACTGGCTCATTCCCCTCTTTTGATGGAAAAAAAAAAGTCCGACAGGAGACTGAGTCCTTGCTATAGGTTAATCACATCACCTATTGATGACCATTTAAAAAATGTCGACATCAAACTTTGAAACAAATGGGGCGTTCACAATATCCATAAGAAAGTGACAGTTCCGGGCTTCCAGTACAAGTGAGAGATGGATATACTGAGGAGTACAGCACAGGCCCACTAAGACTTGGGGGCTATGGTACCTCTCCTGTGAGGAGAGCTGGGACTGTTCAGCCTAGAGAAGAGAAAGCTCAGTGGGGCATCTCATCGGTTCCTCAAAAATACTTGAAAGGAGAGCACACAGAAGACAGAGCCAGGCTTTTTTCAGTGGTTCCCAGGGACAAGATCAAAGGTGATGGGTACAAACTGAAACACAGGAAGTTACCCCTGAACATCAGGAAACAGCAGTAACCTCCATGATAAAGAGAGCACTGGCACAGGCTGTCCAGGGAAGTTGCAGAGTTTTTCTTGAAGAAATTTAAATGTCACCTTAACAGGGCCCTGGGAAACTGGCTCTAGGAGGTCCTGCTTCAGCAGGGGTGTTGGACAAGGTGACCTCCAGAGGTCCCTTCCAGCAATGCTATGATTTTGTGAACATCTAAGAAAGTAAGAAGCATTGCAATTTACCATTTTCAGAATAATCTGCGCTCTAAATTTCATATGCTGTTCAAACCTCAGCAATCTTATTAAATGCTGAGCTGTAGTTCTCATCAACAAAGCACTCTTTAGAAGATGGCACAATATGCATAGATAGGCAAAATTATGGGTAAGTATTATTATTGGATCAATACTTTAATTCAAATGGATGAAATTATGTTTGACAATTATTTTTAGAAGTAATAAGGCAAAAAATTTCTACTTTCTTACTATGCTTTGATATTAAACATAAATCACAGTGTTGAAAAAGCCTCTGGCAAGGTTAATTAATAAGGCAATATCAATCAAGTATGAAATTCTCACAGGAAAAATGCTACCCATGGCAGAAATAGAGGACAAGAAGAAAGATCCATCAAAGATTAAAGGCCAGGTAAAGACCACATTGCTTCCAAAATGAGACCCCGAGCTGGACAAGCACAGTACAAAGACAAAGCTTTCATACAGTACTCTAATGCATCACCTAATACAGTAACTCTAATCCATCAATTTTCATGTTAAAGTGCATCTGAACGGAACTATCCATCTACAGTACACCAGTTTAAATACCACTGGATTTTCCCCATTGCAAATTTAAAGTCATCAATTATTAACCACTGATGGAATAAAAATCTGGAAGCAAATATATGAAAACATGTTCCCTGATGTCCCAAGGCATTCAATCAAAACTTTTGGAACAGCCCCACAGCAGTTCTAGGCCTCACATGAAATGAATCATTAATTTGGTTTGACTACCCAAAACATCTTGCTTAGGCTCAAACTCATCAGCTCTATTATCCAACTCTAAGTAGAGGATACACTATTCTACAAGTGCCCTCTGATTACAATGCCCAAGATTTTGAGGGGAAAAAAAATCCCAAAATATTTCTGAAACCACAGACTAGATGCAACTCTTATAATTTTGCACCCTTCCTGAACAAGATAACATTACAGGATCCACCCTCTCACTGAGGTGGGGTCATACACCTCACCTGCTGTGCAGGGACTGTGTGCTTTCAGCTCTCAGTGAGAGAATCGGAGCTGGGGACACTTCATACTTCTCTGAAACAGTCTCTTAATGAGACAGGACTAGGAAGCACTCCTGACTTCATTTACTGAGCCTAATGCATGGAAAAAACAATGATGAGAAAATTCTCCCAGACAATGAAATTTATTTTTACTCCCAATTAAAAACAAATGAGAACTCTACTGAAAAAAGTAGCACCACAGGATGTCACGCTTGCACGGTTAAACAAGTGTCAGGAAATACATGGATTCACACAGAATGTGTCACAAACTAATCATACATTAGGAGTCAGTCTTTAATCTCACTATTTCATGCTAGAGCTTCAAGATACTCCTGAAATCTCCCACCAACAGAGTCTTGATGACCTTCAGGGTATTTTTGACTTTTCAATAAGAGTCTTTGTACTTCCAGTATGAAGCTCCCCTTATTTCACATGCTGTAGTCAGAAGCCACCAGTATCAGAAGGCTGATAAAACTCTATTCTAGAGCAGAGCTATATATATATATATATATATATACACACACACACAATCACCAATATATCAGCTTTGCTTACAAGAGAAGTGTTCCCAACACTCATTAGTTTGAAAAGGTAGTTTGAGCCTGAACTAAATGTGTCCCAAAAGGAGCTGAAAAAGAAACTTGGACCTCTCAAGCTCTCTAGCTACTTCATGCTGCCTGCATTTAACTTTCTGGATGTCCTCCAACATACAGAAGGAGGAAGGACAAATGACATTTTTAATTATGGAAGGGGTCTAGTTAAAAACATAAAATTAAAAAGAAATCCAGACCATTTAATTTAACACAAAGAAAAAACCTACAATATCAGAGCTATTGTTTATGACCAGTGCCCCAGGATCACAAAGAACCGGAACCAAATAAAACCGAATATTTTTTCCTATGTTATCTGAAGAGAATTATCTTTATTAAAACAAATCTTGCCTTTATGAATAATACACATCAGCTTCAAACAGACCAAAGAACAGCTGCTCACTACAAAATTACCTCTACGAGGGAAAAAACCCCACACATTTTTACTCGACTGATCTGCTTCCTGATACTTTCAGTCAGAAAGATAGCCATTAAGGGCCATGTATTAAAAAAAGGTCAAAAAAAGATAACCTACTTCTTCAGCCACCCTTGCTGAGAAGGAGCACCAGCCACCAAGGTGTGCTTCTGCTGCCAAAGGCACTCTTCATGTGCTGGGAGTAGTGCAGCCATTATTGTGCGTTAGTCCAGCACACAAGGGAAGAGGGATTCTGCAGGATGCTGTACTCAAATGACCTTCACCTGGGAAAATTCCTACCACCACCACAAGAGATGCTGCAATTTGAGACAAACAATAGGAAATAAAGACCACTCAGTGCAGAGGTGGATGGCAACTTCACCCAAAGCAGCTGCACTGGGAAAATACCACGAATTGGGCTGCTGTTGCATCTTCGTAAGGGGCTTCACAAGCTGACAACAAATTGTTGAGGAAACACAGACAAAAAACATTCATTATTCCTGCGGCCTTCATGTAATGAAGCTGAAATTTAAAAGAAGGGTCAGGTAATAGTTCTACTGGATGTGTAGAAAGTTAAATCAACTGCTGCAACTGTGCCCACTGTGAATTAGAGCAGCACACTCTTCAACTTACTAGAACAAACTTAACAAACTATTTTGACATTTTTTGCCACACTTTAAAGTGTTTCGCAAACATTAAAAATTAAAGGTTTGAAATTTAGTGGAAGACTATGAAGAAAATCAAAACCTCAAGTCCTCCATCTATTTTTCAACAACAGCTGCTATTCCAACACTGTATTCTAAAATTATGTTTTATAGCTGTATTCATGCCAAGGTCAGCAGCTTTGCAGAGAAACTGTCCCAAACAGACTTTAAAGGAACAACATATACACTTATAGACAACCTGTCACTTGGAATATATCTTTTCTGAAAGCAGGATCTGGATGCTTGAGGTTCACAGGCATTAGTTAAGCACGACATGTCCGGCCCAGAGAACACTGCACTTCAATGCTATTAGCTGAGGGTGGAGGTTGTCAAGCATAGAAGGTAAGGCACCTCTGAAAATGTTAATATTTTATCAATACTTTGGAGCAAACAATGCTGAAAACCAGTCGGGAATGAAACTGTCAGTATGTGCCAGCAACTAACCTAAATTCTTAGTAACATGATGAAAAAACGTAATAACAACATATTAAACAGAAGCACAAATAACGTGAAGCTTGAATATATTTTCTTTACAGGCACATACCACTTAATTTTTGAAATTAACCTCAATTAATAGATAACAAAGGACAGGTTCAATGCAATGACCAACTCCACCTGTGAAAAGTCTGATAAAAGTCTCACTCACATCAGAAATATCGATGCACAAAATGTTCCCCAAAAGATATAGCCTCTTAGAATTTTAGACTTATTTGTAACAGTGTGAAGGACATGATTCTAAGACTGGCAAATTTTAGCTTTTCTAACAGTTAGAAAACAAGACAGTATGTGGATGAAGGAAAGGCTAAAAGTGAAAAAGGGAGTATTAAATACACAAATTTTTGAATGAAATGAGTAAGAAGTCATCACGATAGCGAAATAGAATGAAACTAAAGTTTAGCAAAAAAGACATCATAAAATGATATTCAGGTCAAAGCTGGTCTTACGACTTCCCCACTCTCCATCAAAACCCCACAGAAAAATCATCACGCCTTTATATGATTGTTACCCAAACTTTTTTGTCCCAACTCTTCCAGCTGTTAGCACTGATTAATGTGTCAAAGTTCATACACAAGAATAAATCTGCATGCCACTCTAATCTGACTTGTTTTGCTTCCTCTACTGTAGCCTGACACAGGCGAAATTATTTGTCCTCCTTTGCCCATTCCCTCAAATAAACTGTTCTGGCTTGACAAACTCTCTCTTTCTGCCAGTATCTCCCGTTCCAACATTTCTTCATTCATAACTGAATATCCTCAATTTGGAGGGTAGTGAGGCAAACAGAAAATACTTATTTATATATTAGTTCATTAAAATAAAAACCGAGTTGATCACTTATTGACAGAATTCCTTAATAAACAAAGGAAAAAACCTCAAGTTTAAATCACTGGGCCCATTGCTACAACGTGTAAAGAGTACAAGCCAAAACAGCAACAATAGTCCTCTTATGCTCTACTGAGAAGGTCACAGAGGATTAAAGCTGACAAATCTCCATGGGTGCATGGTTCCATAGAGCTTGTGTCTTCTAGATTAAACCTTTGGTTTTTGTTAATACTACAAAGAGCAAGAACAAAACCTTGTTAAATCAGATACACAAGTTTATTTCAAGAAAGGCCAAAGTCCTAACTCAAATTCAAGAAGACAAAGAAAACCCCAATACACTCCCAGGATGGCTGAGGCTGGAGCCCAGGTCATTGAACCCAGCTAATCCCTTGCTAAGGTCTCTGCTCAGCTAGTCTTTGTACCCACAGAACACTGCTGGTTTCCTCAGGTCGAGTATGTGCTCAACTAAGCTTGTAAGTCTACTAGATGGGGATCAGGTTTATTTCCCAGGGTGCTTAAACTGGCTACCAGCTTCTCCTCTACCTACGTCAATCCTGTCCGGTTTCAAATTCCTGTATGAAGGGTCAGTAGCCAGACTGGAGACCTCTGAGAAGCAGCACAGTTCAGAACGACACAGGGCTGCCAGTTTCAGAGCAGGACCACAAATGCAAATGAGTTCCTTTGTCCCACATTCCCCCGAGGCAGAGCAAAGTTGAGACCAATTCTGAATTGGTGTAATAAACATAGCAGCTAATAGCAGAGTTAATTTCAGATGAAATGCTACACTATTTACACTGTACTAGAGCTGCCCTTCAGCTACAGTGAGATAAGTACTCCTTGCTCCTTGGACAGGTTCAACCCTCTTCTGTTTCTTGACCCATGCCCAAATGCTCAGGAAAGAAAAGGTGCAAGCCTGCAAGGGAAAGAGGCTGGCAGTACACACAGGTTTATCAGAAACAGGTAAGAATTAGACATACAGCACGAATGTGACATTTTTATAGAAGAACTTTGCAGTGAGATCAGCAGAGAGAGATGAGGTCAAAGCAGTGCTGCTGCAACAGCAATCAGAAACGTTTCATGGAGATAAGAGCGATTGCACTAACATGCCAGAAGTGTGAAGGTTGCATTTGTCCTGTGAAATACTTCATTCCACTAACTACAAAACTCTCCCAGAATACCTTTACTATGAAATGCTCTATCAGAAGTCTGGTTTAAAAATCAGTTGCAGGGAATGAGGAGAAAACAAAGAGCACACTCAACTCAGATTAAGCTTATTTCCCCAAAATAAAGAAACCTTTCTGAACTCCATCTGACCCATGCCTCTGTCATCTATGGTCCCTCAAATACTATCAAATTGATTACAGGGGATTTTATAGAACTTAAATAACCCTCAAAGATCCTGCATTTATCTCTGCCAGGGATGCATGACTCACATTTCAAAAAAAGGCCACTCTAACACACTTGGCAGCTAAATATATTGGAACCAATTATCACTGCACAACTTCAGTTCTGGTGAGTTCACCAAACTGAAAGACATTTCTGATACACTGTAAAGGTCTGCTCTTCCAACTGAATGAGCAACTTATAGCTGTCATCAAGCTAATTATACAAAAGCAAGCAATATAAATCCGCATATACTGCTTACAATAAGAGACATTTTTAAAAACATAGCCATGTTTTAATGTTTACATTCAGAAGAGACAAGTTTGCTTTTCTTAGGTCAGGAATAGATTATTTAACACTGCAACACATTTCAAGTTCTTGTTGAACAAGATGAGGCTCATACAAATGAGAAACCAACACTGTATTTTTTTTACTTTCCCCGAGTGTTTCTGAAAGATGACAGCAAAACTCCTAAAAAGTAAAGTTCTATTTGCCTAGGAACAGAAAATGTTTTAGGTTTTGTTTTTCTACACAGAGTAGGAAATGCTATCCTTTGGACGTCAAAAGGAAAATTAATAACTCTGCCTTTTTTAACCCAGAGGTTTTAAAGAAACTTATTTACTGGAGGATGCGTTGTATTTTTAATATCTGGGTTGACAATACTGAGGTGATTTATCTTCTCCCTTATACACAGTTACAGTGAAACACCATTTACACAAAAGCAGTCGATTCTCTGTTGCAAGGCTCTTCCATGTACACACTTTGCACTTTTTTTTTTCCTAGGACTCCATCTATGCTGGAGCACAGTAAGACACACAACAAATCTGTTTGACTCCAGGAACAATTTAGTCTTGCTTATACTGCCTGGGAGCTAATAAGCCCTGCAGGGACTTATCAGGGAATATGCTCCTTTCAGCCCTGAGACCATTCAATGCAATGACACGAAGGGGATGTAGGGGGATGCATTGATCTGTAGGGAAAAGGAAAAGCAGAGAATATGGCAGTCAATGCAAGAAAGGCCCCTCTTCTACAAGTGTTCTCAACCTCCTACCAGTAAGAAGGGACAAGTGAGAGACAAGCAGGCTCTCCCATCTCTTCGTTATTGGGAAGCATTGACCTAAATCATCTACGATCTTCCATTCTCTTCATTTCAGAGTTAATGAAACGATACCAGACCAGCTGGAAAGAAGTTAGAGTGTCTTGACTCAGAAGATTAGTCCCTCTCCTCTTTCTGTCAAGATGGAAAACTGGCCCATGGCAAGGCTTCAAGAACATTTGAGTGAATGCCTGTCCCGTTTCAAAGCAGTGAGGGTATTTTAGCTACTGTCTACTGAGTTTGGAACTGTTTCTCTTATATAAGTAGATAAACTTCTTCCAACAGTCATTTGCTGGTGAGGATATAGACTTCAGCCATCTAAAATTCTCTTCAGATGGGCAATAAAGTTTTTACAGTATTATCCCCTATATAGGTAACTACTCCTACAGATACATCTAACAGCAACAACAGCCACACTGAATGCTGAAAACCTTCCTCAGTGCCCGATATCAATACAATGCCTACACTGCACTGCTGTGTTCAGTAACTAAATAACAAACAAATCTGTAATCAAATTCATTAGCAAAAAGGTACAGTAGACTGGAGGTACAAACTCTGCATTTGCCCAAAGCATGAACCAGAGAATGCATCTGGAAACAGGGAGGAGAAAAAGGAAGGATGAGCATATTCTCCTTTTGTCTATGAAATTAGGAGGAAGAGGGGAAAAAATGGCACTAACTCCACCTCCAACTAACAGTAAGATTAACATCTTTCACAATTTTAAGTATAGGAAAATTAATTTTTATAGCCTAAATTTAATCAAATAGTAGAAATTTATTATATGATCAAATGAGAAATTGCCACAAGATATAAATTCTGAGACTTTCAACTGTTAGTCGGTACTTTCAACTTTTTCTACAGCAATTTACTGCATGATGTATAGACAAATATTTCAGTATGGACTGGAAGTAATAGAAATAAATAGTATAATAGCAATCAATAGTATAATTCAGTGTTCAGAAAAAAGAAGTTAAATTTTACATATTCGCATACAAAATCCTTGTGATGAGTCCAGAAATATAAAAAAAAAAAAAAAAATTCAAAGTATTTATAGTACAATCATATGTCATATGGATTTTGTCTTTTTTGTTTGTTTCTTGCATAAGACAAATATTAGCAGGCAAAGACCTTAAAAGCCTACTTCACTGTTAACCATTTTAATAACAAATTCACTTCTAGGTACAAAACTTAATGACAGATTATCTGCCAATGCTAGTGGAAACCAGCTGAAGTAGGGTAAATATGAATATTGTCCACAATATGGGTGTTTTCAATCAACTAAAACTGCCTTTCACGTGACAATTTAGTTCTTCATAATTAACACTGAAGTGACAATTGTAAATGGACGGACGAAAGACACAATCACAGTTCACTAACTATTGAAGATTTAGGTCTGTAATGAAAGCTAAAGCCTTTTATGTGATAGGTTCATTTTAGCTAACAGACACAGAAATGGTACTTGATTTGTATCTAACCCATGGAAATTAAAAACATTAGAACAACTGTAAATAACAGGTCTTAAATGGTTCAATACGTCTAAAATTTTAACTCTTGAACTCTTACTATCGCAGGGGTGGATTTGTGAGATGATGGTTCCAGAAATATTAACTTGAGTTGAAACACAACTCTCCAGTTTTTTTAAGCTATAGACTCTCTCCCAGTGAGTATTCATACTTGTTTGATGAAAATCAGTATATAACTTCTTATTCCTCAGAAGCCCTGAAGACATAACATTGCTAAATTGAAAACACAGATGGCTTTATTACTTCTTGTGCAGTATTTTACAAAAAAATCTAATTTCTCACAGTCATGCAACCCTACTGGTGATGAAAAGGCTGCACAAGCAATACTTCCATCTCACCAGTGCTTCAGGGATTTTAAAGGACAGCAATGAATCGAATTGAAAGAACTCAGCTCAACTTTTGCAGCAGTGGTCAAGTTTGCAGTTAGTATCAAGGGGATATTGAATGCATTTGATCAAAAAATACCAAGAAACAGTGAATATGGAACTTCAAATAAGAATTTTTACATTCAAGTTTTTTGTACCAGGTGTACATTAAAGGGTTTCATTAAGTCAAACACCATCACACCTTGCTGTACCTTGCTAAATAACAGTCAGCCAAACTGTGAAGCCTTCCTCTCTTCCCCAAGGTAGGACAGATTTGTGAGTCCATTCTGGCATCACACAGAAGAGCTTCCAGACCACATCCCAGATCCTCTGTACACACAGACACTCACTTCAGTCAGATGAGTGCAATTTATTTCCCCTACCACGTGTTTCACGAGCCAAGGAAGAGGCAGGATACTAAGGATAGCATGACAAAATCCTAGTGCCAGAAGAAAGTTCCTACCCACTCACTGCCTTAAACCAACAGCCTGGATCACTGCAATGCCAATGGCATCTGGCTTCTGGTACACAGGAAACACTGGGCTTTTTTGCTTTTAATGGCAGCTGCTCATTGCACAACTTCCTTCTGTGAAAGGGTCCCCTTCCAGTCACTTTCCTGGGTAATTTCACCAGATTTCACACTATGTGGAGGGAAAGTGGACACCCTGTCAAATTATTCCTTCCAGGAAACAACATCCACTTTTAAACAACCCATCATCAGGACTATGCATGAGCTTGGTTTAAATACAGTATTTTTGTTGCCTTTTCTAATATTGATGACAGAGAGAGCAATTATATAACTCAAAGGTTCTGCAACAAATACCACAGTGTGGTTTATTATGGCCATAGAAATGCATTTACTTTCTCAAACTCTGAAACTATGACAATATGTGCAATCTTCTCAACATTTGCTTATCCATTAAAGCAAACCTAAATGTTTGTCTAGGAAGCACATCATGCGTGATCAACATGAGGTAGTAAATAGTAGCTCACAAGCCATGTAGGAAAATGAGCACACAGCACAATTTAAAGCTTTGCAAAGCAGCAGAATACTTGGAAACAAGAGTTAAAAAGAGAGAAGACCCATATAACATGTACCATATGTATCAATAGGTAGATCTAATCAGCACCAACACACATCATGACTTTTTCTCATCACCGACAGCTATGGAAAATGTTTGTTTTTTCAAGATGTGCAGCATATAAAAAGATACAGTGTTTGTTATTTCTGTCACCCAATTTCTGTCTGCTTCATGAAACCCAATATCCATAAGCATCTCTACAGTAAGTTGTTTTGGTCTCAAGTTTTACTACATTAGGCAGCTACAAAATGCAAAGACTTAAATATGTATGTATCTTGGAGTTGTAGTGCCTCACCGTTTGGTTTTTATTATTCAGAAAGAAAAAGGCTAAATCTTGACTTTACATCCTCCATGCTAATTGCTGTTATCTAAAACTAAAGTATTTGTTTGAGTGAAGAAATCCATAGTACTGAAGAGGAGTTTTATCCATGCAAAGCCAACTGAGCTAAACTCATAAACAATAGAGGCAGCAAAATCAAGAGAACATAAGCAGATAAAGGGGACATCAGATTTCACCAGATAACAGTGACTTCCATGATATTCCTTCTTCATCTCTTTCCTAATCTCCCTTGTCTTGGATAACTCAAATCACCATTACAAAGTGTAAAATGCTGAAGCAAACTAATCAAAGGAAAATGCCACCATGCTAAGCAAGTTAAATGCGGAGACATTGAATACATGACTGAAATGCTCTGCAAGTTTCTGAAATTATTATTCTGCAAAAAACATCAGTATTAAGGGATTTTCCACTGAATGAAAAAAGCATCAGAGCAGTTTTAAAAATTCCTACCTGTTCATATACACTACAATTATGTACTGCTGATTTGCTCATCACATTAATTGTAATTAATGCTAATGTCAATAATTGATGCTAAAGCAGCAATGCTTGCCATACCAAGATAATATATATATTTAAGACCATAATTTCTGCTCAAAGTGATGACATCACATTCTCCTCTTGCAACATTATCCTCTGCTCTAATTCATTCAAAGTAGATGTTGTATGGCCTGTTTGCTTAAAAGAACATTTTAATGTAGAGTCCTGTTGTCAGGAATTTCCTGTTCAATAGTCTACAAGACCACTTAACTGCTGAATCTCAGCAGTCCTACTTGCCATTCCTAGCAGGAGTCATTACTGATATGCATCTGAAACCTACCTTGTTTAACTCAGCTATTGTAAACATGAGACCGAGGGGAATTTTGAAAAACAGTGTGTATTATCATAAAAATGCCAATGCTATCAGCTTAGCCAGAGAAATGTAGGTCAAAGCACAGTACTCCTGAAAAGTCCACAAAGTAAATTTCTATGATGGTGGAGTTGCTGTCCTTCCTTCTATGAAACTGAGTCCTAAGTTGATTAATGGAATGCTGCATCTTTTTACATTACCCGAGGGCAGAAATGATTTGCATTAGAGTGCCTGGAACTGCTTCCTCGATTGATTAAAGACAAATGAAGTTTGAGAGAACTGTCAGCCACAAGAACACTTTTTGGTGATCATAGACTCTACTAAGGCCTAGAATTATATTTTGTTTGATTAGAAAGAAAGATTATTCCCTCTTGTGTTACTAATACTTGTGTTCTGTCCTCATTTTCATTCAGATTACAAAAGGATAAAAATACCAGCCTAGAACTAAACTAAAATTTGGCAAATGTCAAGAATTTAAAGGCTATTCCTCCTCAGACTCACTATAAAACACTAAAAACACCTTCAAGCAGGTACTCAGAGAAAGCTGATGTAATCTAAGCCAGGAAAACCCTCGTTTACAGCTTGCTGACAGAAGTGTCATCCAAAAGAATCTGTGCTGAACAATACTCCAAACACATGAATGTTAATTCAATCTCAGTGTCCAGCCTTTCTGAAACTGGGCTACTTTCCAAGTTCTAAGCTAGTTTTCTAATCTCAAGTTTGCATCTTTGGAAAACTTCAAGTCTAGCCTGTGTTAATGGCAAACATGAAGATACATGTTTGACTTGTTATAAAGATCTTATTTCAGAGGCTGTCTTCCTCTAATTTATCACCTGCTCTAGCAATCTGAAAGCACACTTTGCTAGCATGGTTGTACTGATTAGTATTCTATTATATGCTATACTAGTAGAAAACGAGTAGATATTAAATATTATTAGTATTGTATAATAATAATAGAACATTAAAACTTACGAGGAAAAAAAATAAAAAGTCCAGGTGGCAGAGGGAAAACAATGCTCAGGCTACTGTATATTTTGCCTGCTGAGACACAGAAAATTCACAAGTCTGGACTGATATATAAACTGTTTAAGAGCTCCTTTTTGAACTTAAAGAAACTCAGTTTTACACATTGACCACTTACCATAGAACAAATTTGTCAGTTCACAGCTCAGACTAGATAACTAGGTTTCATGTTAGCACTGAAGAATTGTTCCCAAGAACCAAGGTGCGTAAAACATGAAAATAAAATAAATGCAAATTCACAGTAATTTTAATTAATTTACTATAAAATTACTTTTTTCTTTATCGAGATAATCAATTAGCTATACATGAAACACAAATTCACATTCCACTTTTATGCACTGAATTCGGCTACTTGTAATAATATAACCATGAAAAAACAACAGGCAATATTTATGAGGCATATAGAAACTTCAAATATTTTATGGCATGGAGCAGATTTCTTTATTAGTGACATTATTTAGACTACAGTCCTCTATCTAACAAGAGCTATTCCATACCCGCCATACAAGTGTGTGACTATCTTCATATTAGTCCACAATCCAATAAAATCAAGTTTTCAAAAGACAGAGTCACAGGTGACATCTTGCTATCAGCTGAAGGAACATCAATTGAAAAGACAGGTTCGCTCTTTTGTGTGACCAAAGTAATGGAAGAATTACCACAGGATTATCTCCAGGATAACTGACAGCCTACATGCAGTTACAAAAAAGCCTTTAAAATTCATCGTACATTCCTACTAGAAGAACATGAGTTTATTTTTATTTTCTTAAATCGGAAAGTAAAGGAGAAAAAAACCCCACAAAATCAAAACAGAAGCAAATAACTCATCACCTCCTTCAGGTTCAAGAACCATAAAGCATAGGACCACAGTGGCAACACTAATGAGCTGCCTCCCTTTAATGACAGATCTTCTATCACAATACAATGGTCCCCTCTCTCCTAGTGCTACGCTCGGAGAAAAACCTTCAAGTCCATCATGCACTGATGAAAACCGAAGGGGGATAAGGGAGAGAGATGCTACCAGCACATAACCAACCACCCTCACTGACAAATGCCACACAGTAGCCCAGAGAGACATTAGAGATTCTTTTGTTAAATCTCAATCAAAGCGTTTCTGTACAGCAGAAAAAAAAAAATTATTAAATCCCTGCCACCTCCATCAGGCATTTCTTTTAATTGCTTCCTGATTTAGGCTTCTTTTGATTGAGATGCAAACACTGACTTCTGTGCTTCATTCCATTTCCAATGCGCTTCACAAAACGAAGATAAATTTAGACTATCCTTTCAAGCTGAAAGTGCTGCAGAAACA
Organism: Corvus kubaryi; assembly: GCF_017639235.1. Classification (NCBI taxonomy): domain Eukaryota; kingdom Metazoa; phylum Chordata; class Aves; order Passeriformes; family Corvidae; genus Corvus; species Corvus kubaryi. The sequence goes on from NW_024581137.1 coordinate 14,701,197, forward strand.
CCACATCATTTGCAGTCTATATCTTCCAATATCTACTAGCCAAATTGTATCCAAACAGTACCAAGAACCACACATAATTTGCCATAAACTAGCATTAGGTTTGCATCTTCCTAATGCACTGAAGAACTGCATTAATGAAGACTTGCTATGATGTTCTAAGATACTATTCTGTTGTAAACCAGCTTTATAAAGACATTTTATTATTTTCCTTTATTTAGTTAGGATAGCAGAATGTGTAAAGTAAGTACCATAGAGGAAACAGCTTAAAAAAGTATATTTGAATTCAATTGCTTTCAGGAGAACTTAAAGTCATAACTAGAAGGAGAATCAAATTATTACAGCAATAAAGGAAAAGAGGCATAAGCAAATGCATAGCGCAGTTATAATTCATTCCTATCAAAAACAACTCTAGTGTGCAGTTCAAAGACTTGCTCTTGCCTCAGGCACAGAGCCAAATACATACCAACTGTAAATAAAGACAACAGTAGATTAACAATTTACCCCAAGTTAAATTATAGTAAAAAGTATGACTGCAGTAACTGCCCATATGTTAGCTCCTTCCCCCTTAGGCAAACATGAAGCTCCTTATTGTACCCCTCAAGGGTAAATTATAATTATCTTGCATTTATCATAGGGTTAGGCAAGGGTTAGGCAACACCCATTGCAGCAAAACTTTGAGGTATATTAACTTGCATAATACCCTCAGCTGAGATACAGCTGACTATTTTTGTATATCTAAATATTATAAAGGCAAAACTTAACATATTAATTTCTACTACTACTACTCTTTTTTTTTATTATTTTCACAGAAGTAACAAAAGCAAATCCATTTTATTTCAAATATGAACCAACAAGTGGCAGAATGTGTTACAGTTAAAAAGTACCTCCAAAGATATTTCTGAAGCTACACTTTGGAAGTGTTGACAAAGTGTTTTGACATCTGTGGTATTCTCCCACACATGCATATCCCTCTTTCCCTTAGCTGAAAATGTTCACCAATTTCATTTAGAAAACTTCATGCTGAAAATTTTGGCATTTTTGAAACAGAGATCAGCAATCTCTAACACACACCTCAAATCAGTCAGCTCCATTCCTCACAGAAGTTGACTGGTAGTCCTTGGAACTTGCCATAATCACATAAGTATAAGTACTTATAAAGTATAAATACTCATAAACACTAAAAATTGACCTCCCCTTAAGCTACAACTTGTTTTGCAACAACTCACTTTGGAGTGAGGTATAACAGTGAAGAACCTGGCACAAGTAATTTATAAAGCAGCTGTCTTTCCATGAAGCTCTCAAGACACAGGTTCCTGGACTCAGGACAGATTTCTAAGAACCATATCCCATTTAGTAGCTTATTCCTCTGGCACATCTGTAAGTAGGAAGCTGCACAAGACAAGAGTGCTAGAGAACCTGAAGGATGAGGTGTTACGTGAACACAAACCCACCAAAGCCATTTATTAACATTCACCTCTGCTGACTCAATAGGCTGAGGCAGATCTCGTGACATACTCCCTAAGCTTTGGCATAGTGAATAAAACACTCAAGTTGCTCTAATACAGCAGCCTTACCTCCCCAAAGTGCTCCTTCCACACACAGAATATTTATTTGTCATGCAGACTCCAAGATGCTTTCGGTTGTTCATATGCTTTAGAAAGGAAGTATTAGGAAGTATTCAAAATGCACCTTTTCATAATCAAAATATGAAAATGGGATACAGCTCCATAGTCAGCTGCTCAGTTGCAAGGGCAACTCAACTTCATAGCAGCCAATTTTCACTCTGTCACCTTCCTGTGCTGTTTCTTACAGCTGTTCTTGGTTTTACTCCCAGTTGGGGGCACAGAAACTGGCCACAAAAAATGACCAGATAAATTTCATTGTCTATGGAGAACACAGAGCATGGAAATGCTTGACGTAAGCAAAGCAAAGACTATCCCTTGATTCACCAACAATACTTGAAATAAAAACATCAACAAATCCACCTTCAAGTCAATACTAATTTCCTTAAATGTCCTATCTCTGAAATATTACAATACTTCTTAAGAATAATTACAACTTTGTAGGTAAAAGCAGAAGTCTTTTCCTTTCACAGCCATTAGTTTTTCTTAAAGGTGTACTTTTGCACTTTCGTAATGCATGTTTCTGAAAAAAAGGATTACAAGCCAAATTTTAGATCTAAATGAAAAGTCATAGCTCAGATTGATAATGAGCTAACTTCATAATGATGAGCAGTATTTCTTATTTTCTTGAGAACCAAAGCTGAGTATAGTGAAGATAGGAAGCCCTGCAGCTTCAGTCAGATCCATCCAGATTGGTGCAGAAAAGGGCAGGCCGATGGCATGTTGCTATAGTAACTTAACAGCAAAACCATTCCCTTCTGTCATAAAAAAACTCCAAACCAAAAATCAACCCACATTTTAAATACAACACTTCTTCCAAAACTGTAACACTTGTCACTACTTACAAGTTAGTGAACATTATATGGAGTATCCCTGTTTTCTAAACTCTAATACAAAGAATAAATCCTGAATAAAAGACATTATGCAGCCATTCTTCTCATGTTTATTTATATGTTCTGCCATAACTTGAAAGTACCAATTGCACTGCTATAATAACAGCAAACAGAGAATCCAACACTTAGGTAGGCTAAACTGTAAAGACAGGAGTTCATATGCAAGAGAACATCCCTTTCCCACACTGCAGGGCCAGTTAGGTGAGAGAAGATTACTGCTACAAGTCACATTTAACAGCTCAGACTCTTCATACACGAGACATCGGAGATTAAATATTGATTTTACGTTATAGCTATTCATTATTGCTAGGAACACTCATTCCTTTTAGCTAAATTGTAGCCAATAATTTGATTAGTCATAACCCACAATGAAGACCAAATTACACAAAAAAAGCCTGCAATAAGTTTTATAACATCTCCACATCATGCTGCTTCCTTTAAAGACTTACCCACAGTTTATGCAAGCTTGGCACACTGAATGTGGGATGCACTTCAGCTACATCTCCCGTGGCCTGTCCAATATTAGAAATGTGAGCTGGAGACATTTCTTTCTAAACAAGTTTCTCTAATATCCCGTAAAATTAGGCATTTTCTTTTGCACCTTTTCATAAGCATGAAGAAACATGAGAGATGATGCTTGGTTCACCAGCATTTCCTCTCAGTTGTAACTGCATTCGTAAACACATCTTGAAAAAGCCAAAACTCACATCTGGAATTGCCTATATTCAAATACTTGGCAGGAAGAACTTGTTGAGAAGTTCCATCTGTGCTTCTCCTACAGCATCTTCATGCCATTCAGATGGCAAGAACAGTCATAGTGGGTTCCCATGATAGTCACAAGCATGCACTAGCAAGATGCGCAGAGCTTGTTTTAGAGGCAACTAAGCGTAAGTTGCTCTTTGGAAGTACCCTGGCATTTTTTCCTCCATTAGGCAGAATAAAAACCGGGCCCAAATCTATAACTTAAAACAGATGAAAGTTCTTTGCTTCAAAGGCCAGATTCTTTCCAGTGCCCTGATTTCTCTCTTGTAAAGCATGAACTAGATCCTACTGTCCTGTCAGCCGCAATCACTTTCTCCACTTACAGGTGAGGCAGGGATCAATGTCAGAGTCAGTAGAACCTACACACTCACCATCTCTGCACCAGGACCCTGTTGTGTCAGAGCAGGGAGTTTTGGGCAAACCACAGAAAGGACTCAAAATGTTGCTGCACAGCACATGAGGTAAGACCTTGCATCATTGCTGAGACACCTCTTTCCTGGTCTGACCCCAAACACAGCATTATTCCATAGCAAGCAGCACACTTGGATCAATATTTCCTGAAATTAGAAGCAAGTAACAGTTTCTAAATGCATTTTAAAGTGCCTCCTTACTGACTGCAACAAAAACAACCACCAGCTATCTGACTTTCATGCAGAATTCATCCAAGTAGCCATTTTTCGATAAGCAACCTATCCTGACCTGAGAACACCACTAAGGGATATCTGTTAAAATATTAAACACAGCTGTTGAGAGAGGGCTACACAGTAACAGTATAAGTCATCTAGTACACACATGCAGTTACTGACAACTCTTAATCCTGACAGTCTGTGTGAGACAGAAAACAGGTTTGCATCTTAGAACCTTATGTAATAAAATTGGTGATAAGCTATAAAAAAAAGATGTCTTGCTCTTAAACCCTTACTTCCAGGAAACAGCTGTAGTGCCCTACCCCTACATATGTTTTAATCTTGTTTTATAAGTCAAAGCACTAGTAAAAGAATGTATTTAGATGCAGCTATGATTCTGATGAATCACTCCTTGCACCCAAAAATAATTTTAGATATATGAGTGCTAAACTCTTGACAGCTCAGCAGAACCTTGCACTGGAGAAGTGTGCAGCTGTGTTAACATGAGAATCACAAAGAGCAACTTTCTCAGAGGAGTAAACTGCTGTAAGACCTTTTATCACAGGGAGAGAACATGTTTGTCAGGACAGCCCCTAAAGATGTGCTAGCCACTCTCCTCAGCACAGAGTGGCCTTCCTTTCAAGCCTCACGGGCAGAAGCAGGGATATGAAGTGGTATTTCACAGCCTCCTTCTCTGGATCCCTTGGGGAGTTAATGAGCAGGCACAGGAAGCAGAACAGTGACTACCTGCTCAAAAACAAAAAAAAAAAAAAGAAAAGGTCAGAGTAACGGGCTTCCCCCACACTGTTCATCAGAGTGAAGGGCAGGAAGGCTGACCTTATGAAATCACTTCAAGCAATAAGGTATTGATCAGAAGTTCATCTGCTGGAACTCTGATGCTTGACACAATGAGACCAATCTCCTGTTCCTTCCTGACTAGGAAAATAGCTACAAAATGGCTTTGTGGGGAGGTGAGGAGGAGAAGGAAGACAGGGGTTTTTCTTGCTTGGCTTTTATTTGGTTTAAGGTATTTGATACAAGCCTGCCACAGGAAGGACAAACAAGAACTGATATGCAGAATCAACAGATAGCTACCCAAATGTCTGTCCTGGCATTTTGCCAGTTTGATATGACTCACACTGACAATATTTTGATTAGCCAGCTTTGGAAGGAGTTCAATATTTTATCCACTACAAGACCCATGACACATACTGTAAAAACACTGAAATCTACTGTAGTCTGACAAGAAACTGTCAAACTGGTTTCTGAATTTTGTCAGGTATGAGAATTTGTTTCTTCAGAAGCCTCTTCACAGGCCTACTCATTCTACAATGGGATATGCTGCAAAAGGAGCAAAAAGAAGACAGTAGGCAAAAGCAATTTAAACCCTTTCATAATATTCTACACAAGGCTCTGGTCTAATCCCTTACCCATTCTTTGGCTAAAAAGGTAATTAGAAAAACCAGAGTAGAGAGGGCCTGCCAGTGAGCACAGGCACCTCATTTTTTTCTGCAAATAAAACACTTCTGGAAAACTGATAATGAATTGCTGCATTTGTCTTTATTACATCTGAAAATGTGACTGTATGAACACAGGTAGCAAAGCTGATATTCAGCAACCTAGCTAGGAAAGACACAATACCAAGCAAGACAATGTGATGTTTCTTCCTGTCAGGAACAGTCATTCTCAATACTTTCCTTGTGCTGTTCCAGCAAACCCCACATAAGTATATTAATTGTTAATGTGTTATGATCACATATCCATGTGGCACCAGAAGGTCAGTAGTTTTCCTTTGTAAATACATTTTCTCAGCAGTGGTGATTAACAGCAGTGGTTTAAACAAAAGAGAATCACATTGCCTGCAAAGAAGCATTTTTCATCCCTGCCCAACGCAAGTTTTTAAGGTTTACCACCAGAATACCACCATGCAAATGGCTGATCCAGCATTCACTATGGTGATGGAAACTTTTCTTAGCCAATGATTACAGAAGGACAGCTTAAGTCACTCCAACCATGGCCTCCAAAGTAAAGTAGCTGCTGACAGGCAAAGCATCTGCTCTTCTTGCAGCTGATCAGCACTGAGCCCTTTCTATGCCTGAACCCTTCTGCCCTTATAATTTTCCTCCCTTTGCAGTCATTCTGAATGTTAAATTCAGAATCAGACCAGCCCTTTTTTAACCTGTCCACATGGCTAAAACATAAAAGATCAGGAACATCCACCACAACAAGATGATCCATCAATTATTTTCTGTGAAATTATAATTTCACTTATTTAAAACACCTTGATTTCTCAGCATTCCTGACCTACAACAAATGGATATGCATGTTGATAAATACAGTAGTAATTGTAAAAAAAAAAGCCAAAGGAGGACTTGATTTTGCCCACAGTGGAGGAGAATAAACAGTGGTACATTTAGTCTTGAGAACTAAATAAGCAGGCAACAAATAAAAGACAGCAAACACTTTTACACACCTGTTTATGTATAAAGGCCTACCTCACAAACACACATTTGGCTTTGGAAGCTCTTATTATCTCTCCTCTGTCATTTCTTTAGAAAAAAAAAATTTAATAAAGAGTACACAATCCCTCCCAAACTGCACATATGACAAAGATGTTATACACAGCAAAATATTAGCTGTTTAACCCTCAACCCAGCCCTATCTTCCCCACTGCTGACATTCTGCAGCTGCATGCAGTCTGAAATTCAAGATTAATAAATCTGTACATGAGGAAACAAATCATTAGCATGTCCAGACAACTTCCTCAAAAAGCTACCTATGATTTCTTAGTGTCCCAGGAGCCCAGAGACAGCCTGCAGAGCTTCAGTGGCAGAAGGGATGTACACAAGGTTGTCCTGAGCACACACACCAAGAAACTCAAACCAATCACCTTCCTAGTTATGCCAGATCTGCCTAGTTTGTCTGCTTCAATCGATTCACAGTAAACTCAGCCCATCTATTTACAGTTGTTGTTATAATTTTAGCCACAATGGCTCTGGGTGACTATGCTAACACTGAAGTAAATAAAAACATAACACTACTGCCAAAGAACAAAACGAACATGTAATCAAAATAGAAAGATAATGGGTGAAAAAGTGACAAAGAACAGTAAATCTTATTAATCTCATATCAGGCTGAAAGCCTTAGTAAAAAAAGAAGCTAAACCAATATGAAGCAGTAAGGCATAATAAAGCAACCACTCTGCTCACTAAACGTGTACACATTTTTATCTTACTGTTATCTTACTGGTTGTAGCCAACTAATTTTTTTTTTCACAAAATGTACAAGAGCAACCTGTCTGATAACAGTAGGAGATCAAAGTTCTGAGGAAGACTTAAATTAGAGAACCACTGCAAAAAAAAACCTCACTGCAGAGAAATTCAAAACAGCTTTGCAGGAGAAAATGCAGATCATCAGTATGGTTTCTCCATACAATATGTCATTTTGTTTACAGAATATGGAAAAATAAATTAACATGTAAAACCAGCAATATTATAAAAAACATTGGACTGTTAGCTCTGAAACGGTTGTCATTTTACTTTATCACCTTAAAAACATTTATTAGAAGTAAAGATAAGCTTCACTTCTTGCTAGTTAATTGTTCAGCTGCCACTAGCAAAGGAAAATTGAAGTTATCAACCACTCACAGTTTTTTTAGCTTTCATTATTCTCCTGATACAGGGGAAATCGATCCTATATTCCCTTAAGTAATTCTTGATCTTTAGAAAAAATTGTTGTCAATGGGAATAATACAGAGAGAGATATGTGAAAGAGCTACTTAAATCTTGGTGGGGAAAAGCACCAAAAAATAAAACTATCTATGATATCAAGAATTATATAGAAATCCTATTTTAAGAAAAATATCACATGCAAAAGCTTCAACAGTTCCATTTAAAGTCTAATGCTACTACCTCAAATTAATTACAGGAAGGAAAAAAAGAAACACAAAACCATACCTTCAGATATAGCTTGGTTTTGAATTTGTTAAAAGAAGTCTAGAAGTCTAACATGTGCCAGGTTTTTTATCTTAGAAAAGATTACAAAGCCTTACAGGGTTTCACTTCTAAAGTGAAACTATACTGTAAACTTTGCCAGTTGATAACATTCTAAACACAAACACAGTAGAGCCCAGAAGATCAAAGCAGATTTAATCTCTTTTCTTACAAGCTGAAAAATCTATCTATAGCAAGATCATATAATTTTCTTATATATTTTCAATCACATAGTAAGACAAAAAAATGTGTTGCAAACCAAGCAACCAAAACCAACCGAAGTAGCTTGATTTAAAAAAGGGAAAAAAAAAAAAAAAAAAGTCATAGCTTTTAAGTTAGAAGTAAGCCTTGAACTTCACTGGCAATTTTTAGTGTCATTAAAACTACTTAAATTCATATCTTAAATATCAGCTGAATTTCAGAACTTTTACTTTGTCAGTACAGCTCATTATTTGCAGCACTTTAACATACTTAAATACTTGCAAAAGGCATAACTTTGAAAGAAGAAAAAAGTCATAAATACTTGAAATACATACTCACATACAAGCTGAGTTGCATCCATGTGTTTCTCCTACCTTTCCAGTGTTTTAGCTGTCTTCTCACACCAGCTTTCTACTTGTGATCATTCAATTAAGTCTCATGAAAAACTTCAGTAGCAAAATGGCAAAACACAAACACCAGAAAAATTTTATCTATCCAGGCTTTCTGGCCAGTTTTCCGTGTGCCTGTCTTCCATCCCTCCCCCTCCTCCTGCCACTATGGATCTATTGCATGGAACAGGCAAGAAGCCCCAGCACTTCCTAACCGCGGTATGCTTGCTCCAGTAAGATACAACCAGTCACAGTATAAAAAGACAGAGAAAGCTCACGCACTACCCCTCCTTAAAGTGTTTCCAGAATCTCTTGGCTGTGTTGTGAAAAATCACCAAAGTAATCAGAACAACTCATGGTACAACAAACAGTCAGAAAACCAAACAAACCTCTGTGTGCCATCCTCATCCAGTTTTTCTCCCTGCAGCGAGCTTGCACTCCCAACCCAAGAAAGAACTCACACAGCATGTCAAAATTGAATTAGGCCTATGCTGCAAGACACATTTTGTGCTCCTAATGTTCCAGGTGAGACAGGATTCCTCTCAGTTTCAATTGCACATAGTATATATGCCTAGTTTTCTGTTGATTTCAGTCATCTTCCTGCTCTGTTGACTTCAGTTTGATACTAAACAAAAAAGAAAGAGATGATGCCTGAGATACGAGTAGCACAGCAAGAGAATGTGCATTTGCCAACATAGAGAGCATTCTAGATAAAAAATAATGATGTGTTCAAAGAAGGTAATAAAAAAAACAGGCATAATAATTCAAGGAAACATTGTTGAAACTAGAAAGAAAAATATTGCATCTACCAATTCAGGTCTCTATCCGTAGTCCCCTTGTCACCGAATTTCCTCAGCTACCTTGCCAACAGGTTCCAACTGTTTTCTTCTGGATTATTTCTGTTTGTGATCATTTTGTACACAGACTACTGAAAGCAAAGTTAACTCAATACAATGGATAACATATCCCTTTAACTGTTTCAGGGGAAAGAGATGGGTTGAATTTCTCCACTTTGAGATGTTTGCATGCAGACAAAGTTTCTGAGTGAAAAAAAAAAAGGAACTGACTACAGCAGGCAAAAAATTCCCTTAAGATAAACTTTTGATTTTGCTACATCAAACACTACTTAGCCTCTACCCAGGATATATACACAGGTGATTTAGAGACCACTGCTGTGGTATAATCTAGGATAGACTAAATGCAAAAATTAATTACTACTCAATAATTGAATTCATGTGAAGGAGTTTGAATATTTCTTGCTTCTGTGACAGGAATGATTATTAATGCATAGAACACCACAAAAAAGCTGTGTTCTCTGGTTTCCTCCAAAGCCAGTTTGTAACAATCAAAATAGACCAGTATTTTTAATCCTGTTTTTATCCTTACCTCAGCCTTTCTTCTTCTTTCTTACGAAGGCTGAAATCTCGCTGAACCACCTGGAGCACATGCTCTGCTTCTTCATCAGTCAAGCCAGAAAGGTCCAGTTTTCTCCCCATTATACACTGGGTCCTGGATATGAACAACTATAAGGAATATCTGAAATCAGAAACAGAAAATAAAACAGAAAAATAAATTGAAAGCACTCATATTTTTCACAAGTGTGTTGAGATCACAAGCACATCTGCCCAACAAAAAGAAAGTTGATACCGAAAACATCAGAAAAGAAAACAATTTACTCTTTTTGGCTGAAAAAGACCTTTTACATTGAGTCCAACCATTACCCAGCACTGCCAAGTCCACCACTAAACCATGTCCCTAAGTGGCACACCTGCACATCTTTTAAACACCTCCAGGAATGGCAACTCAACCACTTCCCTAGACAGCCTGTTCCAATGCTTGACAACCCTTACAGTGAAGGAATTGCTCATAAAATCCAATCTAAACTTCTCTGGTACAACCTGAAGGGCTCATTTCAGAATTATTTTTCAGGTTCCATGCACTGAAAGCAATCACCTCCCACTTAAATGTAAATAGAAAAGATACATTTTTTGGGATATTAAGAGATGTTGAGGACAGACCTCAGTGTTGCTCTCAAAAAGGAACATGTTTAAACTAAGTCGGGTCAAATCAGGTTTAGACATTTCTCAAGATTTTATGCCATGATTTTATAAAACTGTTTGCAGTGCGGTCCCTGTGACTGTGTATGAACAGAGAACATACTCTGCTGTAACACTCAAAAACTATTTTATACTGCCAACCAAGAAAACAGGAATTATTTTAAAACACCATTTAAAAAAGCATTAATTTCAAATGCATTTTCCAGAGTGACTGGAAAGATTTAGATGTCACTATCATCACTGTATCATTATTTCCCATATTTGGAGGAGAAAAAGTAGTAGTTAATATTATGGATGAATTGAATGTACAATAAGGTTTGAACTAGAGCTTGGTCCATTAAGTTTCACTAATGAAATCTGTTCTAATTTATTTTCTCATGGCTTTTACTCATTTAATTGAATTCTAGTAAATTCAGCTCTCAGTATTTACTTTTGTCATTTGATTTATGCAATTATTTGGGCAATCATGAGGTGTCCATCTCCGCATTGTGTTATGGTTTCAGAAGCATGAGACAGTTTCTGAACCTCTGCTATGAGCTCCCAGCAATGCATATAACCATGAACATGCTATGGTTCCTACACTATATAGAGGAGGCAACTCTTACTGCCTCTTCGTCCATGGTGAGTGGCGAGTGAATGAGGCTATGCAAAGCAACTAAGCTGGTTCTGGCCCAAAAAAAAACCACCTCTAAGGAACACTGCTATGGCATACAGTTAAGTGCACCAAGTACTATAGCAAGTAGAAGCATGGAAGAAAAAAGATCAGCTTTATTTTCTAAACATAACAATTCATTTGCTACTCACATAATGATGTGGCATGTGGTTGGTTGGGTTTTGTTTGGGTTTTTTGTTAGCTTGCTGGGGGTTTTTTTAATACAATATTTACCTTCCTACAATCATCTGATTACCACTCTTCAAACAAGAAAAACACACCCACACGGAAGGAGGGCCCTGCTTATTTTTTCTGTTTTGGTTAGGCTATCCATGAAATTTAGAAAACTCTTTGTTCAAGAAAACAACATTTCACCAAAACCAAGCAGATGGTAATACAAGCTTAGGTGAAATCAAGATGACAAGATTCCTCCAACAAGACACATGCTTACCATACAGCAAAAAAAAAAAAAAAAAAAAAAAAAAAAAGTCACAGTGTTCTGGCTTGACTCTGAATCTACCAAGGAAGATAACAACGAATATTTAATAATGGCTATAAAAATGTACTTCTAAAAAAAATTACACTGATTTGTGTACAAGAAAAGTGCCAAAGAAACTAAGGACTATATGTAGTCTTCATTAATCACATTTGCAAGACCAAGAATATATGTTAAAGATTGGCTAGAACACAGCGAGGAACAACTGGCAAGATTTTTTTTCAATGCCACACAGGTTCATAAATCTTCTCAAAATTTTCACCAGAATATTAAGATTTTCCTCTGTCCTTTCACCTACAGTCCTTGTACCAAAACCTCACAGAGCACTGGCAAGCAAAAGAAAAGGTAAAGAAGGGCTTGCTGAGGTTACACTCACATTGCAGCTCAAACACAGAGCATGAAGTGCCGTGGGACACATCCTTCCCTTCAGGCTTTGGGATATCTGCTCAGCTGTGGGATATCTGCTCAGCTCTTCCCACACAAAGCACTGAGGTGCAAAGGCGCCTCTGACTTTCTAAAAGCATGGAAGGGCTTAACTACAGGAAAGCCACATCCATGGGGAAGTAAGCAGGACTTTTCCAAGTAATTTTTTTCACACACATACACTGAAGGGGAAAATACAGGATACAACATAAAAGGAAATAAAACTTTTTTAAGCAATTCCTGATGCCAGTAGAGGCACCTTCATGCTAGGGCTACAATCTTCTGGGACACAAGATGATGAAGGTAACTGGAATTCCATCTTTGATCTCCTAGTATCTCGAGCATCAAGTTAACAACTGTAATTAACATTTTCATAATAAGTTCTCCCTTCAGGTCTTCATCAAAATCCTTTTGGAAATGGTGTAAAAATAAATAATCTTTTTTCACACATGCAAACTGGTCCATCAGTAAAGAAAATTACCCCTTGGATTCAGCTGCCACTGCTGTTTGTGAGTGCGTATTAGAAGGGGGAAATTTACCCCTAAATTTGGGAATAAGTGGGCAGCCCCACCACCTCTGATTTTCTGAGGCTGGCAAAGACTTAATTTCAAGTATATATGCTTTAAAATCACAAGCACCTTTTGTAGGTTACGGGCGGGTTTCGGGGTTCTGTCGGGACCGGGCGGATGTAGACGGATGGAGATCTCTATAGGCAGGTCTTGGGACACAGTCGGTTTATTGTAAAGGCGTGGGTATAGGGGCACTGCTCAGAGCTGCTAGACTCAGCTCTGAGCAGGCCCAAGAGAGTAAGCAGGTGAGAGAGAGAGAGAGGGTGTAAGAGCAAGAGTGGAAGTAAGAGTAGAAGTGGAAGAGAGGAATAGAGAATGAGTAGAAGTGTCTGAAGTCCTGGTTACAATACAGTAAATCATCTTCTGTACTGAATATTCTAATTGTCACTAACCAATCTAATACAAGATACAAATCCTATAGCATTTACATACAGCCTATAAGAGTTCTTATATTACCATAGAGTGTTACATCTTAACTTCTAAAAACTACTCTTTGGACCCCTTCTGCTGAGCTAGTAGGGTCTGCTCTGACCCTTGGACTTGCCTGCAAGCAGAGGGTATTGTTCAATCAAGAGGGGATTATCTTCAGTGGCCATACCATTGTTTTCTAGTTGTTCAGTAACTAAGACCTGGTATTTCAAAAGTGGCTTTCATTTCGATGTTGCTTGTAGTTTTCATATTCCCAAAATCTTTTGTCAGGCAATCATATTTCCAAGGCTTTCCTGTTTCATCCTCCCCAACAACCTTTAACTTTTGATTTTCATGTGGTTTATTTCTCTATAGTATTCTCAGTCTGCATTCCAATATTACATTAACATCTAAGGAATTTCTGTGTTTCTTCCCAGGAAATAATTTTTCATCACATTACTAAATCACCTCTGATCTGGGAGTATCACAGCAGTTTATAAATATTTATAAACAATTCTCAAATGTCCTTTTTGTGGTAGATCCAGATTATGCATTTTGGAAATTCACAATGGCAAATCCTCTAGAGGAAATGTAACAAGTTACACTTAAAAAAAACCCCAACTAGACAACAAAATAGCTTCTCAGACTAAAATAACTTCCGGCTTCAGTTAAAATAACTTACATGAGGCTGTTCAGGTTGTTGCCTTCATGAGTAATTCTTTGGTAAATCTCAAACTGAATACAAAATCGGTGATCTCACAGACTTTACAAGGAATAGTATCATTCCCTAGAAAACTTTTGCTCAACAAATTAAAACACTGCAACAGGAAAGCCTACGCTTACAAGAAACGATTGGGTATTGTTTGAGTAATACTCTAATCTTAGCACTCCTGACAGTCTATTTTAAAATCTAAAAACTTCCACATTGAAAACCTTTCTTGAATTAAACCTTAAGAACAAAACCAAACCCAAACAAAAAGAAAAATAAGCAAATTAAATGCTTTTCAAGAACTGAACGCAATGCTTGTGAATTTTAACATGGACAAGGGCATCAACACAAGAAAAAAGGGCAAGTAGTGCATTTCCTAGTCACCCGCACGACAGCTAAGCTGTTTGGACTTGGAGTCTCAGCAGATGATTAGCATTACTGGGAGGGTGGGGAGAAAAAAAAAAGTTTTGTGGGCTAAGTGCCAACTAATATTTAAGACAGATTCTCTGCTTAACAAAGAACCACATTATAAAGCTAATTATGCAAATGGTCACCCTGAATATTGTACAACACAGACCTCTTAGTTTTATGCAGTAGCAAAACAATCAGCACTAGTGAGGCTGCATCTAGAATCCTGTGTCCAGTTTGGGCTTCCCCAGAACAAGAAAGATACTTAAGGCCACAGTGATGGTTAAGGGACTGGAGCAACTTTCACAGGCAGTGATGCTGGAGGTACTGGCACTGCTCACCCTGGAGAAGAGAAGGCTTTGGGGATATCTGTGTACACCAGTGTGTATCTGGAAGAGAGCTCCCCAAACAAGAACATCCTAAAATTCTTTCCATTTCTGAGCACATTTGTAATCAAGATGTCACCGGTTTCCACAACACAGTGTAAGTTTTGCTTTAAAATGCTGCTTATGTGCGTTGATGGAATGTGGTAACTGAGGAACCAAGACCACAAACTCCTTCAACCCAGTTCTTTGCAACTGAAATATTTCATACAGAGTATCTTTCCCCCACATGGTCTCGGCTTTAGAGCAACCAAACTTTTCACCAGAGTTTTTCTATTCTGTTCTGCTACTCTACCACGTCTATATTTTCTAGGTAGAAAATCAAGAAGATGAAACCTACGAGTAATTAGATCTTTGATTCTGTCACCAGCAAGCTCATCTTTTCTTCCTTCAGCAGTCTTTCAGAACCCAAATAATACTGCTCAATCGTTCTTGTCATTCTTTCCAGAACTCTTTCAGCACTACAAGAAATTCCTTGTATAATCTTACTGGTGAACATTTTTCTCTTTTAAATCATACAACAAGACAGTCACATCTCTAAGCCAAAGAGGAAGACAAGCACTTTGTCCTCAACACAGCTCCTTCACCACCCCTCATATTTTAAAAAGTTTTGTTTACTGAACTGTCCAAAAGAAGTTGCCCACATGAGGTCATTATGCTAATTTTTTTATGCAGATGTCACAACATTTAGCATATAAATTACATAATGTCACACACTTTATTTGACAAATATAAGGTGACAAAAATAGGGTCTGAATAGTGCTTTGAGTTACGTCAACACACTTGAACAAAACAGACTTTAGCTAAAACCCAACACTTAAAAAACATCACTGTCTAAATTAATTTCTACTCCAGCTAGCACATCATTAAGTCTAAAATGAGGCATAATTAATATTGGCCACAAATTTCTTAATCTTTTTTAAACTTCAAGAATGTCCAGAAGCTGCACAAAAACCACTGGGTATTCCTCTCTCTACACTAGAAATGAACAAATGTCTCAAAGTAAGAAGAGGGAAAATCTACTCATCAGAAATATAAAAAGCCACCCCTTTGACTGAAAAACTAAATACAGCTCACCTGACTTCAACATGGGACTTGTATCTCGTGTATCACATTTTAAATGAGATGTAAGACAAAGATCTGAAAGAGGATGCTATTCTTTGTACCCACACTGATTTTAACTGTGTTTTACTGCACATATTTCCTAGTCTATAACCAAAGCAAAAAAAAAAATAATCTTCCTTTCAGCCTTGGACTAATTTTATGTGAGATTTGCAAAAAGCAAGGCCAACAGCTGGCAAGCTTCTGAGCAAAGTTACATTTGTTCCACTGGGGAGGGTAAGGGGTAAAGCAGCAGGTTTTAAAAAAAACCATGAAGATCATTCAGTTCCTTCTGGGAGAAATGTTCCTTATTAATGCAAGTTATCACAATAATTATATGTACATTTGTCTAAAAGAGTGCTGGAATATACTATAATGGGTGAAATTGTAAACCTCACAGGTCAAAGGCTAGTACTGCATGGTTTTAAATTTTAATCTATTTAGGAACATGAGTTTCACACTCTTCTTGCTTCTATATTTTATGTTATTTTAAGTACTGAATATGAAACAGCGGAATGTCCTGCTGACAGCTGGGATAGAGTTCATTTTCTTCTTAGTAGCTGGTACAGTGCTGTGGGGTTAAACCATGACACAAAATTAAAAATCTCACTGAAGTCACATTCCATTCAAGAAAGAACGGCAACTCTCATCTAAGGATAGCACTCTCCCAAAGGCAGAACACAGCATACAAAACTGTTTCTAAAAAAATAGAAGCCATTTTATTTAAATAGAAAAAAAAATTTAGAAAATACTAAAGATAACACTGTAGGACATAATTTCTGTCATCTACCACTGATGGTTCAAAAAAGTCATATTAAAAAGAGAATCTGAATAAGCAGGTGATTATTTTATATTTAGGTATCAGGCCTACAACTGATACACAAGTATAAATCCCATTCGGAATTCAAAATGTGATACAAAAACTAAATTGATTGACCAGAATAATCTTCTCTGCTAAACTGAGCTAGAGGAAAGTCTTATCCAAAATTTGTCCCCACAGCTGCTAAAGATCATAGGTTATCTGGCACATACTGATAGCACATAGTTCTCAGCAACTGGATTTCCAGTTAGTGTATATTCTCATTTTACTTCAGTCTCCTCTTCCACTGTTTATGCTGAATTTAGGCAAACCATGTTCAGTTCTATTTTCTCTATTTAGTAGCAACTGTCTTATGGAAAAATGCGTAGTCAAGATGATGGGTCTGACAGTATTCTGATTGTGTGAGACTGACTATCACTCTTCCAGAAATGAAGAAGACAGCTTGGAGAAAAAGACAAAACTGGAGCAGTAATGTGCTGACACGTAATTTTATCTTGGATGATTTGCCTCTTCTCCATGTGCCTTCAATCTAAAGCATGAAATTCAGCTCATTACTGTATCGGACTGTCAACCAACTCCAGAGCGAATCATCACAGGCCAGCAAGAAAGCCAGCGTGTGCACTTAGGGAATGCAACTGATCCCAAAGAGTCCAATACAACTAGAAATTTGCACGTCTGTAAGCACAAGACTGCAAGGGCTTCCCTTTGAATGCCTAACCTGCAAAGGGGGGCTAAAACCTTAATGCTATGTACCCAGATTCCCTGCACAGAGAGAGCAGCAGCCACTGAACTGAGTTATGCCCCTTCTTCCACCTTTGCATCAAAACACAAACCAGCACACCTGGAAATTCAGGCTTCACACTGTACTTTCTAAGCTTGAGCCAGTATGAAGAGAATACTAAACAAAAAGCTCATTTGTACTCCTACCTTTCCTCTCAGCATTAGCTCAAGAGTGAGGACTGCAAAAATACATTCACCCACCTCTGCTGCATTACACATGCCACAACCTTTTCCTGAGACACCTGTAGTCCCAGCCTTTCACAATCAATGGCCCTCAAATGAGCCACACGGATTGAAGGGAGATGAAAGAAACGGTGAATACTTCTTGGTTCCTTCAAAAAATTGCTGGGTTTCTGTCCCATTTTAAGAGGCAGGCAGAGAAGTGAGCACTCACTTTACCAGTGTAAATATATGAAATACCAGTCTAGTACTTGCGCCCAGAAAAACTCAGGTTCAATGCCATATTAAGTCTGGGAAGGTTCAATTATATATCTCCCTTCTTGTGGAGGAATGTATAAGAGAATACAACTGAGGATATTATTTAACTTATCAATCAGTGACTTGGATGACGGGGCAGATGACTCCTCAGCAAGTTCACTGACAACACAAATCTGGGAGAAGTGACCAGTACCCCAGAGTGCTGTGCAGCCCTTGAGAAGGACCTCGACAGGTTGGAGAGATGGGCAGAGCAGACCTGTCCAAAATTCAACAAAGGCAAATGCAGGGTCTTGCACCTGGGGAGGAATAACCCCATGTACCAGCACAGGCTGGGGGCCAAACTGCTGGGAAGCAGCTCCGTGGAGGACCTGGGGGTCCTGGTGGACAACAAGCTGTCCGTGAGTCAGGAGAGTGTCCCTGTGGCCCTGAAGGCCAATGGTGTCCTGGGGTACATTAGGAAGAATGCAGCCAGCAGGCCAAAGGAGGGGATCCTGCCCCTCTACTCAGGCCTGGTGAGGCCAGATCTGGGATGCTATGTCCAGTTCTGGGCTCCTGGGTTCAAGAGAGACATGGAGCTCAAGAAGTGGGTCCAGTGCAGGGTTACAAAGATGATTAAGGGACTGAAGCACCTCTCTGATGAGGAAAGGCTGGGCCTCCTATGAGGGAGCTGGGCCTGTTCAGCCTCAAGAAAGGATGAATGAGAGGAGCCCTCATCAATGTCTCTAAGTATCCGAAGGGAGGGTGCCAAGAGGATGTTTCCAGGCTCTTCTTGGTGGTGCCAAGCAATAAGACAAGAGGAAACAGGCAGAAACTGATGCACAGGAAGCTCCACCTGAACATGAGGAAGAGCTTTTTCAAGCAAGTGACCACACACTAGAACAGGTTGCCCAGAGAGGTTGTGGTGTCTCCCTCATCAGGAGTACTCAGGAACAACCTGGATGCAATCCTGTGCCATGTGCTCTAGGATGGCCAAGCTTGAGCAGGGAGGTTGGACCAGATGACCAGATAGTCCCTTCCAAACTGACCCATTCTGTGATACTACTGTGCAGATCCCTATTTCGGATGCCAACATCCTGGTTTTTGTAGGACCTGAAGCAACCAAATGATACAGAAGTTCCACTACTGTACAAGCTGTGGAGCAGCATGTGACAAGTATGTATTTCAAAGTTAAATGCCTTCCCCAGCACCACAGCAGTCACTATGTGTTAGAACAACTAGAGAGGAGCCTCCTACAGATAACATTCAACAAACTAACCAAGAAAATAGGTCCACTAAGATAACTTTTACAACTTCAAGATGCCAAAGTATCACTATTGAGTTAAATGATGATAAGCCTTCTCATCTGAGTTATTAACATCTTTAATATAGAAAAAAAACACTGAGAGAAAAGGTGAAACTTTTGTAAAAACTCAATCAGCTCTGGAAGCACTACACATTTTGCATCTGCATATAATTCCGCTTTTCAATAATCCAGGCAAAAGAGTTATGATAAATTAAGAAACTCATCAAAACTTAAAAGACATACTGTGAGTAATCCATGCCAAATACAAAAGTAAACAATTAAGTGTGGATTGCTTGACTGCTACCAAAATATCCATAATATAAAATCCAACCAATACGCAAACATACCACAGGCATACTTAAAATATCCTACACAGTAAAATGGATATTTTTCTCACAACATCTCTTGCACTAATTGATATCCCTCATCCCTCTTGTGAAATACCACCCATGAACATATCATTAAGATTTATCCAAGAGCTAAACTTTCACTGACAGAATCTTCCTACAGGACTAGAAGAGGGACAAAAGTTCTATTTTTAGAAGTAAGAAAATGCTTCCAACAGCAGTTGCCACAATGAGGCAGTATTCTCTAGTGCTGCCAGATGTGAAAACAAATTTAATACAGTAAATTACTGTTAATTCAAACCACTGACAGGAAACCCCACTGCAAATTACTGAATTTTACAGATTAGCAAGTAAATGAACAAAATAAGAAGCTAAAATAAGTTCCTAAGACTGTGCCTTCCACATTCACTGTGACACACTGTGCAAAATGCTTCTAACCCTGATTTATCCTTGAAGATGCAAGGATCATAAGAGATACAACAATGAAGTGACATGTATAAAGCCACATGTCCCATTTCACTGAGACTTCGTGATGAGCTGTAGTTGGCTGACACACAACTTAAGCCCTGTGCACTGAAAAAAGGATTTCAGGAGCACGTTGTCTTTGGTTTGTTTAGATAACCATTTTTCAAGTGGCATAAAACAAGAGTAAAATAGAGCCAGAGCTGGAAAAAGCCTCTGCAAACCAAAGGAGCTGGGTTAATCTGTCACGTGGAGGAGTTAATGGATTCGTTTGTTGACACTGGGACCAACTCCACACTGTGCTCAAAAGAGGCTCTGCTTTGGACCAGTGTTTGGCTGATTTTTTTTTATATTTACACTGCACAACATGGAAATAACCTGAAACTAGACCAATAAACACAAATCTGAAGTTCTGGATCATAAGTTTATACAAATAAAGAATTTTTATATTCAAGCATAAGACACAGTGAGTCACTTTCTGGAGTTCAAAGGCCAACTTCAGTGTCAAGTTTTGACTGCTGCTTCACTGATACTTGGATCCAAACTGGAGCAGTGTCACAGCTCCTTTAGTTGAAGTTCATCCTCTTACAGGTTCAGGGAATCATCCAGCTAGCACAGGCACCTTTTAAAGTCCAACATAATTTACTACTTGAACAGCATAACCAAGCCATCATCTTTAGGAACTAACTAGGGCTCCTCACTTAATCATGTGTGGAACCTAAGTCCACAGTATTTCCAATGATTTGCCTCTTTTTGACCTGTAATACTACCTTGCAGCAGGAATATGAAACCTCACCACTAAACATTAGAAAAGAAGTGTGGGAGATGGAATAATCAGGCTTATCCTCCTCTAGAGGTGAACTGCTTTCTTCTCATTGGGACTCAACCCATGGTTGTTGTGCTTGCAGCAATCAACACATGGACAAATTTTGTCACTGACTTTTAGATCAAGACAAGCTGAGATAGTGAAAAACAACATCACCTTTTTGAATCCTCCCAAAGCTCTTTCAATTGTTTTTGAAACCTGATGGTGCTCCAATTCACACACTATGATTTAACTTAAATCCAAGTCACGGTCTGTCAAACAAATACCAAAGCACTTATGACAGCTAGATGCAAGCACTGAAAGAACTTCCAGAAAAGTACACCAAACACTCCTGGGGATGATCTCTGAGGGGCAAAAGGACCAGTTCTCATAAGGGGAAAAGAAAGGAATCAACTTCTTGCAAGATTAACAGTGGTTAGAAAAATAGGTAAGCTTCTGAAATTTGAGGTATTTCAGGTCAGTGCTAGTTGCATCTCTGTCAACAGCACTTGAATCATACACTGCACATCCATGCTGTAGCAATTAATCATAATAGCACAAACCGGCACTTTCCTTTTTGGATTACCCTGGGACACAAAGTCCTGTTCATACAGCTCAAAAGCGGCAGAAGAAAACCCCACTAAAAACCATCTTCTGTCCCTCAAGTAATGCCTGATAAGAAAAGAAGCTCTTGTATTAGTTTCAGAAGAGATAAAACTCATCACAAGAGCAGAACAGTTTATTCCACAAGTTATAAACATATTTTGCTTTCTTTGCTTTAGAGAAAGAAAACAACAGATTATGTACTGTCTTCCTCCAAGAGCAGAAAGTTGCTTTACAACAGCAGAACCACCTATTATCCTGCATGGAGACAGGTGGAGGGTGCTGGGGAAGGGATTGTTTTATTATTAAAAAACCCCCAAGATTTCAGGCTGTTGCCTGGCTTCAAGACTCATTAAAGACAGTGGGAATGCCATGAACAGCCTTTGAATGAGACTTTACACTTCAGGTTGCTATCACAAGAAGATACTACATTTCACTTTCTACAGAACATTACCTCAGCACCCTTTAAACAGACTTAATCCAGAAACTGTAGCTGCGCCATTTATACTTCTCCATCAATAAGCAGCACATTTTGCAAGGAAGAGTCCAGAACGAATTTCTTGAAGTGCTCCACAGCAGAACTTCAGCTTGGGTGTTCAGCAAGAGGACAGGCTAGAGCTGCCTCCCTGCTTCCAGTCAACGCCAGCAAAACTCTAGAAAACTATTTAACTGATTACCATGAGCCAGTGGAGACAATGTCATTGAAAGTGTCTCATCAAGATTAATCTCCACAGTAGTCAGCTCCACCCCAATAGGTGATGTTTTGTTTGGAGGTATACTTAGCCTTGAAGAATGTGTATTTCATTTCCTCTGGTAATGCTTTATATCTTAAAACAACCAGTAGATAGTAATAACTCCAATAATCTGACACCAAACACCAATATTAGTTTTTCCTTTTATGATGGTCAATGGATCAAAAGGTAAGTGAAGCATAAAGGTAATAAAAAGTAACAAGACATTTTGTTTCTTTTACTCAGTTCAGGGGCTAATTGGTCAGTAAAAACTTGCTAGATGAGGTGGTTTCCTAGCGTAACATTCTTGAAGAAGTATAATATATACATATATATAGCTGTGCTGTTGAAATTTAATGCATATTGGCCTGGAAATTTATTGTGTTCCTATTCCCTGAATAGTATCCATAAGATCTAAAAATCTGTCATTATTGCAATAATGCTGATATCAGCTTTTGACCAGTCAAACCACTGCAGTCTTTATACTCTCTTCCTCTACAATAAAGCTGTTAAGGTGGTTCATTAAACTGCTTTCCACTACAGTGTGCTTTATTTATTTTCAGGGCACAGAATGTCAAGCATAATATTTATTTACTGAAAATGAAGTTTTAAAAAAATACAGCAGGACATTTCTCTACAAGATTGTTAAAAAAAAAAATAGCATGTTTTAACTGAAAGTTAAATAGCAGGCACATTGTAATCACTAGTCTACCATATGAACAACAGAAATTACTGGTATATCGGACATGTATAGGAGGTTTTTCTCTTGGGTTTCTGTAAATTCACAAAATTTTGGATATAGGCATCTTTGACCAATCTCAAAAAGAGATGCACAAAACTAGACCACCGTTTGAAGTCTTATCAAATTACATTGTATTCAGCCCTTCTGTAAAATTCCCCGATTATATCATAAAGGTAAAGTTTTTTTGGTAAACTGAGGAATAGCATGGTGTGCTTCACTTCACACCAAAAAGTCAAATTCCTTATCCCTTAAGCCCTAAATGCTTCTTCTGAAAGTAAGCTGCTATAAATCTCTGAATATAAGAAACTTGGTTTATTCTCTGGCTGTCAGTGGTTCACAGGTAAGCCAGAAGCCTTTATTATCCCTAAGAATCTTTCTAAAAAAATAATCTACCTGCATCCAAAAGGAAGGTGAATAAAGCATTCCACGGGAAGGCAGCATTAATCCACTCCAACAATTCAATGGGTTTTCTCAATGAGAAAAGCTGTCCCTATGGTTTTCATGGAACTGTATTCAACTAGTTTCTTTCAACTTGTCCAGCTTTCCAAGGGCAAGTTAAGGTGGTTTATGCTGCCAAACCGCAGTTTCCAGTCTTATAACAATAGGGCATGTTAATGTTGGCAGCAATACAAAGGAGTCACATTTTCATACAGATGTACTGTTTATGAACAATAGTGCACTTGGTACACACAGCCTTTCTTCATCATCACCCATGCATACTTTGGGGATTTTTTTTTTTCTTCATTTAAATACAAGCCCTTCAAGTGTTCTGTTTACTGCAAGTATGAAGCAAGAAAGGTGAATTCCTACTGCGTTCATATACTTGGGTACACTCTATGTAATGCACTCAGATGTATTCATCAGGTTAGCATGGAAGCAAGAAACCAACTCAGGAAAAAAATTGAAAGTTTTAACTTAGTTTTCTAGATCCAGACATCACTGGTTCAGACGAAGACAAAAAAGCATTACCCTGCCTGAAAGGACAATACTGTGTCATTTGAATAGGCAGCTGGTCTAAGAGGCAAATCCTGTCACAGGGCGTAGTGCTGTAAGTATGTTTCACCCTCGTGAGGGTTACCGGGCTGGAATTGACTTGCGTGCATTCTCACTACTGGCAATTAACGTACCACAGGTATTGAAAATTATACTCCCCTCTTTCTAACTGCATTGTACTACGTTACCTGACAAACTCCCCAGGAAGGCTACAGAACTGCCAAGTACATTTTTAGATGCTTGGGCATAAGGCATCAGTAAATATACTCTGATACAATCTGATACCTGAGTAACGATGGGTAAGGCAGTAGCCCGAGGGACTACGTACAAGATGCAGCATCTTCTGCTTTTTGTACAGCTCTGTTTACTTTCTAAAAGTAGAATTAAGCGGCAAACACTACTGTTTGACATTTAACAGCAGAGACTTAATGGTCTCAATGCAGTTCACTGAAAACAGCTATCACCATAAATAAGCAACTATAAAATCCTCTCCAGTTTGACAGTAGGTCTGTCAAAATCAGAAAGATGTCTGGTAATGTGAGAACTAGACTAACTATCCCTCCATTCTCTCTCCCTAGCCTTCCAGAAGGCTTATAAGAGGAAGGAGTAAAAACCTCTATTGCTAAAATCTTTGCTGTGCCTATTCTAAAAAACTCCTGGCTCCATAGCAAGGCAGCTACCCACATTTTCAGAAACGCAGTAAATAGTAAAATGGTAGGTATAAGGCAAAAAGCATAGTATGTCAAAACAGATTGCTAGTTACAGTTAATGTCCTCACAAACATGCTTGAGGAGGGACGCACGCACACTCTAAGGCATTTTGCAATCTAATTCGGTTACGCTTGCCTGAAACATAACACAAATCCCAGCACAACACAGGCTCCTACTTAATTAGATTCCCTAAGAAAAGTCAGTCTGAGCCATATGGTATTTTCCTCAGCAGTTACGATAAACTGACCTTGATACTAGGAAAACGCACGCTGCTTCTGTCTGAGGCATAAATTACAAGCGCAGCGTGGCGGGATGCTCCCATGAAACGGGGACAGCGGCAGCGCCACGCTGAAACCCTCCCCGGGCTCCCGGGGAAGTTGATCAAGACTAAAGCGCTCCAGTGATAACGATGATGATGCACTGCAGTGACAGCGCTCGAATAGCCACGCTGTCAGCAGAACACCACGAAGCCGCTCAGACATCTGTCCGGTAATTAAAGGAGAGCCTAATGCCGCGCTGACGCGGAGCAGCGGCCCGCCTCGCCCCCGAACACCGCGGAGGGCGGCGACCCCTCGGCCACCAGCACGCCCCGACACCCGGCCCCGCCCGACCCCTCCCCAGCGGCGCGGGGCCCCCCC